>NC_030421.2:10485300-10687800 GCF_001660625.3 Ictalurus punctatus | reverse complement strand
ATAGACATACTGTACTTGTGTGCTTAGGGTGGTTGTCTTGCCGCATGACCCACTTATGGGTAAGCTTCAGTTCGTGGACAGATACCCTGACATTCCCCTGTAGAATTTGCTGGTACAATCCAGAATTCATAGATCCATGAATAACGACAAGCTGTCCAGGGCCGGAGGCAGCAAAGCAGCCCCAAACCGATGAGGTTCGTGTTGTTGCATCGTTTGGTTTTTTCCAAACACAGTGCTTTTTATTTAAACCAAAATGTTCTATCTTTGATTCATCGGTCCACAGAACGTTCTTCTGATAGATTTCTGCCTTATCCATGTTGTCTTGAACAAACTTCGTATGGACAGCAGTGTTCTTTTTGCAGTGTAATGACTTCCTCTTTGCTATCCCTGTTTGCCTGATGGTGTACTCATGAACATTGACATTACTCAATACAAGAGTGGCCTGTAAGTGCTTTGATGCTACCCTGGGGTTCTTTGTGACTTCCCATAATATTATTTTTCTCGCCCTTGGAGCAGTTTTTGCTGGACGACCACTCCTTGGGAAAGTAACAGTGGTGCTGAGTTTCCTCCATTTGTGTATCATTTGCCTCCCAGAAGAATGGTGGAGTCCAAACTCTATAGAAATGGTTTTGTAACTTTTTCCAGTTTGGTGAGCGTTGATAACTGGTGTCCTCAGGAAGCTGGAGTCATGGCACACTTCCATAAACGTGTGTGGTGAAGACCAGACTTTCATAGTGAAGTGACCCAATTTATGTTCTTGAACCATGGGGTTCTAAACTCTTACCTGATTGCCATCCCCTTGAACTGACTTCAATTACACCTTTAATTTAACGTACTCCTAGAGGTTCACATACATTTTCGACAAGATTTTGCTCAACAAATGAATGTTCTGTCATTTGTTTAATTGTGTTCTCTTTATCTAGTTTTAATACTTAGATCATCTCATTTCACATGGGCAAATTTATGCAGGCACACAGAAAATTGTAAACTTTCTAGTGGCACTGTTCATAGCATCAGTAGGAGCAGAAATAATGAACAGTGTATAGTAAACTCTTCACTACAGTCTATAACAATTCATTAGATCTGGGTTAATGTCATGGCATCACAAACTTATTTTGAATATGTAATAAAATTACTTTTTCAAAAACTTAGGACATTGAGTGACTGGTCTGGCGTGTACAACAGCCCTCAGAGGATGTTCAACTTCACAGCAGCTGCTGAGGATTTCTATGGAAAGAGATTTCGTGTGCGATCAGAGAGAGGGAACCAAACATCAGACTGGGAGATGTCAAAGCTAGTCCAATGTGCACACCGTAAGCCATCTTTATTTTCCCTACGCATAACAGTATTCATCATTTATTGTTTGTTTGTTTTATTATATGCATGTGGGTGAGTCAAATGGAAAACATTAAAAGTCTGTGACATAAATTAGAGAAACTGTACATTAAATTTCTAGATACAAAAGTACAAGTTTACTATTGGTCTGAATAGTCCCTTCTACTGCTACCTAAAAACTGATATCATTTTGTAGCACCTATTTGCAATTAACAATGCAATTCAATAAATAATACACTAAATGGGCAACAGTTTGTGGACACCTGACCGTCAGACCCATATGTGATTGTTGAACATCCCATTCCAGATTTGTTCCCCCTTTACTGTTTATAATAAGCTCCACTCTTCTGGGAAGGCTTTCCACTCGATTTTGGAGCGTGGTTGTGGAGATTTGAGTTCATTCAGCTACAAGAGCATTAGTGAGGTCAGGCATTGATGTTGGGGTGAAGCTGGCGTTCCTGTTCATCCTAAAGGTGTTCAGTGGGGTTGAGGTCAGGGCTCTGTGCAGGTCAATCGAGGTCTTTCACCTTCTTCCAACCTTCACACACCATGTATTCATAGAGCTCACTTTGTGCACAGGGGCATTGTCATGCTGGAACAGGTCTGGGCCTCTTCGTTCCAGTGAAGGGAAATTGGTACAGCATAAAAAGTTGCACAGAGTTGTGCTCTTCACACTTTGTAGCTACAGTTTTGGGAAGAACCACATATGGTGGAAGAACCCCATCACCACATATGGTGATGGTAATGTGTCCACAAATATTTGGCCATACAGTGTATATTGAAAAATTTATTTGATTGTATGGAATTGTTAGAATTCATATTCTGAAACAGGCTGTGTTTAAAGCAAAAACAAAAAAAAACACCATATTACATGCTCCATTAGCAAGCAAATAATATAAGCTTGCTTAATGTTTTCTTCAACATGCTATCTGCTTCACCCTAACCAATGTATGATATGTGGAATTAAACCTCACTACTGACTCTGTTTGTTCCACAGTTCACACATGTGCTCCTATAATAGAGCTGAAGGTGGAGACAGACAAGGTGCACCTGTTGATGAAACACAGAGACCAGAGTGTGAAGGAGGAGAACGGTCGACATATCAGCTTCAAACCACTGTACTGGAAAAGAAACGGCACTAAAAACAAACGGGTATGTTGTGTGAGAAGTACATGCATACCCTGAAAATATTGACTCCGTGGGACTAAAAACAATCACTTTAGAAATTGGACATAGCAAATTAAATTGTTTGAATTAATTGAATTACTTGGAATAATTAGGATAAAAAAGTACTGATTTGCAAAATTCAGTAACCAGTTTGCCAGTGGAGGAGCATTATAATTATGAATTGTAAATGAGCATTAGTTCTGATGTATAAAATTCCCTTAACTAAGGAATACAACACTTGTGTTGTGCTGCTGTAGGAAAAGGATTAAAAAGTGTTAAAGATAATGAATATTATTATAAATATTTTAAATTGCGTTGTTTTGTTTTATTAAAGAACTACACTACATATTTTTTATCTGATGATGTATTCAAAATTAGAACGTTAATATAAACCTGTGATTTGTCTTTCAGCTGTAACTATTGCCTCAGATACAAAATTAATCAAGACCTTCTGACCTAAAAGATTTCTACAGTAATACGTGTTATTTAAATGCTATGTGTCAAAATTTAGCTGCTGAGGAAAACATCACTGCCCCATTTCCATTAAATGTAAGAGTTTCCCCTAGGTTTTCAGAGGTCTTAGGTGTTGTCTGCGTTCTAGGTGGAGGTGGTTGGGGGATTTGAAATTATTAATTTTAATATAAAAATGTTCATTTCTCCCCCATGTTGTTTTTGACCATTATCCTTGCAATATTTGCGAAGGACAGCTGGCAACACTTCAAAAGTCTTATTTATTTCACCAAGTAACATGTTTGAGAGTTAATGAAAGTATATTTGGACCCATTCAAATACAGCACCCTCCACTAATACTGGCACCCTTGGTAAATATGAGCAAAGAAGGCTGTGAAAAATTGTCTTTATTGTTGAACCTTTTGATCTTTTAAAAAAAAAAAAAAAAAAATCACAAAAATACTCTGCTTTCATAGATATCAAACAATTGCAAACACACAGGTTTAGCAAAAAAAAAAAAAACCTTTTAGTTATAGGTGTGCAACAGTTATCGGCACCCTTTTAGTCAATACTTTGTGCTACCGACCTTTTGCCAAGATAACAGCTCTGAGTCTTCTCCTATAATGCCTGATGAGGTTGGAGAATACATGGCGAGGGATCTGAGACCGTTCCTCCATACAGAATCGCTCCAGATCCTTTAAATTTTGAGGTCCATGCTGGTGGACTCACCTCTTCAGTTCACCCCACAATTTTTCTATGGGATTCAAGTCAGGGGACTGGGATGGTCATGCCAGGACCTTGATTTTGTGGTCAGTAAACCATTTATGTGTTGATTTTTATGTATGTTTTGGATCATTGTCCTGCTGGAAGATCCAACCACGGCCCATTTTAAGCTTTCTGGCAGAGACAATCAGGTTTTCTTAATATCTGTTATCTGACAGACGTTAGACAATGATCCAAAACATAACTACATTCTCATTCTCACTGTATTCCAGTGAGAGTACACTGCAGGAACTGGGAAGAAAACGTTTTGTCAGGGACAGTCCGCCCTTCTTCTTTGAAGCGCCCTACAGCTGTGTTGACACACAATAATTTTTTTTTTTTTAATTGTTTTTTTTTTTTTTTAAACCTGTTTTACATAATAATACTTTGGAGTAGACTATGCTTTCAAACACTGCACTGCTCTCTACTGCATTTTGGAACAGCTTTTTTTTTTTTTCTTTTTTAAATATGAAAAAATGCTTCAACCAGCGTTTTTTATCAGAAAATGTTTTTACGTGTGAACACAGCCTGTGTTTAGCTACCAAGCCATGTTATATACTAACGTTAGTTCAGTTGAGGTACATGAATAGCTACACTGGGGGGAAAAAAGTACACCCCATGGAAATTGTTGGCTTTTTTTATTTATTTTTTTTTTTTTACATATTTGGTCAAGCAAACGTTTGATCCTCTTTGAAACAGTGCCTATTAATAAAGGTGCTGCACTTTATTGAATGTCACATAAAATTGACATTTTGTAGTAATTTTCACAATTTAGATGAACAAAAAACGCACAATTTAAATTAATCAGTCACATGGAAAAATTAAGTACATCCTACATTTATCACACCAAATCCATAAAATTAGAATCAGGTGCTGAAGATCGGGGGCCAGTGATTAGAACCTTCTTAGGGAGTGCAGGTGGAACCTGTCTTATTTATACCCCTCTCATATCTAGTGTCTGGTGTTCCCTTTGTTATTGAGGCATGTGGTGTCATCATGATAAGCTCTAGAGAGTTCTGAAAGGCCTTCAGAAAAAAGGTTGTGGATGCCTATGAGTCTGGCAAGGGATTTACAAAGATCTCAAAATTATTTGAAATACATCATTCCACTGTAAGGAAAATAATCTACAAATGGCGCTAGATTTCAAACAACTGCCAATTTGTCCAGGACTGGCTGTCCCAGCAGATTCAGCCCAGGAGCAGACTGTCTGATGCAAACAGAAGTCTCCAAGAACCCCCAAATTTAATCACAGGATCTGCAAGTCAGTCTTGCAGCTGTTGGCGTCAAAGTGCATGTGTTTACAATCAGAAATTTGACCTGCCATGAGAGGTGTGCCATGAAAGCGCCTTTGCAAGACTACAGTTTGCCAATGAGCATATAGGCAAAGAGCAGGTCTTTTGGAACAATGTGCTCTGGACAGACGAATCAAAGATAGAGTTGTTTTGGCCATGGTAAATAGTCTGCACTTATATAACGCTTTGATCCAAAGCGTTTTACACTGTGTCTCATTCACCCATTCACACATACACTCACACACTCACACACCAATGGTAGCAGAGCTGCCATGCAAGGCACTAACTTGCCATCGGGAGCAAGTTGGGGTTCAGTGTCTTGGCCACATGACACTTCAGCATGTGGAGTCATGTGGGCCGGGAATCGAACCGCCAACCCTGCGATTAGTGGACAACCCGCGCTACCACCTGAGCCAGAGCCGCCTCAGTGTAACAGCCTCTGTTCACTGCCTCTTAGACTGGACATCTTGCATTCATTGATTCGACTTTGAATTTTGCATCATATTAAAGAGTAATTGAAGGTAATGTGAGGTCATCTGTCCTGAAGTTGCCAGAGTCATATCTCCCTGCAGTTCTCAACTGGTTTCCCACTGAAGCTAAACAGGGTTGAGACTGGCCAATACCTGGATGGGAGATCTCCTGGGGAAACCAAAGGTTGCTGCTGGAAGTGGTATTAGGGAAGCCAGCAGGTGGTGTTCACCATTTGGTGGGGCCTAATGCCCCAGTAAAGTGATGGGGACACCATACTGTAAAAACAGCACCATCTTTCGGATGAGATGTAAACCGAGGTCCTGGCTCTCTGTGGTCATTAAAAAAAATCCCAGAATACTTCTCGTAAAGAGTAGGGATACTCTACTGTCATCCAGGTGGATACTACACACTAGTGGTGGTTGTGGTGATTTACCCCCCCCCCCATATATATATAAGTGTGGTCAAAAATTCCAGCAAGCTGATGTCAGGGGCTGGTGGAAAATTATACCAAACGCCTTCAAGAAGTTATTTCTGCTAATGGGGGTAATACTAGCTTTTGAGTCCAAGGGTGTTCTTACTTTTTCCACAGAAGAATATCACAGCTATTGATATTTCTGTTGAATAAATGATTATAAAAGCTATTTATTATCCTTGTGGTTATGTTCAAGTATATCAACTTCATTAAAAGGCACTGTTTCAAAGAGGATCAAATGTTTGCTTGTCCAAATATGTTTAAAAAAAAAAAAAAAGCAACGATTTCCATGGGGTGTACTTATTTTTTTCACATGACTGTATGTAAATTAGCTAGGTTAGCGATTTCTTTAGTTGTATTATAACATTAGTTATATCTTTTGCTATGCCATCTGCTATTGCATCCACAAGAATTTCTCCCTAAAAAAAAAAAAAAAAAAGTTTATACTTCATTTATTCTTTGTTGAGGCTTACCTTGTTGATGGTTTGCACCTTGCTTATCCGAGTCGATGGTTGTAACTACCATCCCAAGTTGACGGTACAGAGAAATATCCAATCAGCTGGTTGATTAGCTTAACGATGACCATCTGTCACACTCCAGTCACACAAATGCATGTCCTAACACTGATCGTGCATTCCTGTTGCCAGTTTACCTTTCTGTTTGAGATCAAGCCACCTCTCCATTTTTTTTGTCAGTGCATAGAACACTCACCATTGTTTGTGCATTCATTCTGATATGTTGCCTAAATGCCTTTTTACTTTCATTTGGCTTAAGGCGCTCCACAAAAACACTTATGTACAAGTATGTAATGAGATTTTTTTTTTTAATTTTTTTTTATTAACACTTCCAGGTTTTCAATTCCGACCACCTCGTCTTTAAAGACCTTGAATCGGGAGAGGAATACTGCTTCCAGGTCGAGTATCTGCTTTACGAAAAGCCCCATGGAAAGCCCAGCCGTGAAGTATGTACAGTGATCCCTGAAACATGTGAGTTGTCCCAGGATTTTGTGCAGTTCTTAAGGTAACTGTTACAACTGCATCAATTTTGTGTCATTTTAGACCGAAACTTGATATTAGAAAACTTCAGTGTGTGCATTAATTTAATCAAATGCATCAGAGATCATACAGTGGTGGCTCAATAGTTAAAGGCTCTGGTTTACTGATCAGAAGCTCAGTAGGGTTCATTCCCCAGCACTACTAAGCTGCTACTGTTCGGCCCTTGAGCGAGGCCCTTAACCCTATCTGCTTTAGGGGCACTATATCATGTCTGACCCTACGCTCTGAACCCAACTTTGTAGTGAGTTCACTGTACTGTAATGTTCATTCCCCTCCAAAAGTATTGGAGTGGCAAGGTAAATTCTTTTGTTTTTGCTATATATGAGATGAATATGAGATGATTGATCAGAATTTCAGCATTCATTTCCTGGTATGTACATCTACAACTTAGAACATGGCTCCTTTTGTTGTTTCTGCTATTACACAAAACAGAGTGTTTGGCTATATCTCAGCAATGCTTTGACATTTTCACAACAAAATCTACAGGCACCTAAAGAATCATGTATCGAGATTAATATTAGGTGGCGCTATAATAAGGAAAGATGTGTTTTCCCCGTTACTTTTGAAGCGTTTGGTTTAGCATCATGATTCATGTTTCCTGTGATTCTTTAGAAGGTTCTAATGTCAGCTGATGTTAAAAAAAAAATTATGGCTACCTTTTGTATTTTGTGAACAATTTAGTGTTTCCTGAATAACTTTCAAAACTTCACAACCTTCAATTTTTGTTCAATCCTTACCACTTTTGGCTCGGATTATCTTCAGACCGAACTGCACGAATGAAAGATGGACTTTTGATATTCAAAACCGTTCACTTATAGCACGCAAACAGATGTCTATATGAATTCACAAAATCGTGTAAAAATGACATTGACTCATCAAACTGAATTCAGAATCATACATGCTTACAGACCTGCGGGAAGCAAAAAAAAAAAAGGAATGTTAAGGTCTACCATGTGTGTACAGCTTACAAAACCTTTCCTACTAGAATGTTAAACAAAGTGCGCTGAGCTCTGAAACCTGATATTTTAACAGATGTCTCCCTTCATTTGTTCTGTAGAAGAAATTGTGCATTTTTTTTATTTTTATGAATGTCTATTTTTTTCATCATTAGTGTATTTTTACTCACAAAGTTTGTTGAAACCTTTGTAGGTATAAGAAAATATGTAGACACACTAAAGGTTGCTTGAACTGCACTTAAACTCCTATATTAATGAATAATTTCAGCGTTCACAAGCACTACAAAGATTTCAGTCTGTAAAATTATCAAAAATAAGTGCTTATAACTCCAACTGTTTGACCGAAAATCATGATGTCTTTGTCATGTGATTCCTTGGAGACCCCCAGTTAAATGTCATGTATTGCTTTTGAAATCTGCAATGAGAGAGGCCAGACATTGATGGTGAAATAGCCAAAATGTGAGGTCATATGCAGTGCTTCATTGTATCGATACAGAATTTGAAAGCTATATTGAGGACCGTGTCCTGAGGTCAGACAAATCATTGGCACCGTTGACCCCAAGGTGGTGCTATGTAGCACTTTCATGCCTGAGAAGCTACTTGCAGATATGTTTTACTATGTTTAATCTCTTGCTATCTTTTTTTAAAGACTGTCTGTTCCAATACTTTTGCTAACCTAAAAATTGGGTAGTCTGCCACTACATGTGCTGCGTTCCAAGTTGTTTAGCAAATCTAGATGTAAATACCAGTAAATGAAAGCTGAAGTTCTGATCTATTGTCTTTCATCTTTTAATCTCAAACCCAAATGTCTTCAGTGTATAGCAGAAACAAAAAATTTGCCCTTGCTGTTCCAATACTTTTGGAGGAGACTGTATATGTGACAAATAAAGGCTTCCTCTTTTTCTGCACATACTGGGTGGATCCTGCTCATACTGGAAATTCTAACACTCTTGTTTCCTCTCTTTTGTTTTTTCTCTTTTTTTCCCCCATCAGCCAAACAGCGAAACTGGCGTGTTATCATGTTCGGTGTGCTAACTTTAATAGGATTGGCCATCGTGGGAAGTTTCCTGTATTTTTTTTACACACATCACAAAAGGATTAAAGCACTGCTCCAGCCCCCTCTGGACATCCCTGAACACTTTGAAGAGGTACACTTACCTTAATTTTAACATATGAAAATTTGGAACATGTTTGTACTGAGAGGTTCGTAAGTAATATTTTCAAATAAGTGTATATAATCATTCTGACTCCGAGCTGTGTCCACCCAACGCCCGTCTGATGTGTTTCTTAGGGATGAGTGAAACTCGCACAAGACAGGTCTCTTCATCAAATACTTTTATTGCACCAAAACATCAGTCACCACAAGAAAAAAAAAAAAAACCAAAGTCTGTGCTGAGTAATGAAAAATATTGCTCTTAGCACATGTCATACAGGACCTTTTCTGTATGAAGTTGTGAAACTACATACAGCTGAAATATGTTCCATTCCAGTTTCACTGAGACACACCAACATGTCAAGCAACCGCTATTTATTGATTTCAGTTGCATGTACTTTAATATGCGATACATTTAAAACTGCTCATTGTTCGCTCTTGTTGCCTGATCAAAGTGTGAATATTCACTGTATCAAGAAAATCACACTTAGCTACAAGGTCTTTGATGTCTATTAGGCAGACTGTGTTTACTGCTGCGTTTGTTAAACTGGCTACTTTTTTACACAACATGATCTTTGGACTTTACTGGAATTATATGTCAAATGGTTAGCTTGATAATGAAGAATTACTTACTGAAAACATTTTTGTTAGTAGCTGAGTTTATGATACTGAGATTATGGTTATATTTTGCTCCAGGCACAGACACTAGACACTCTTCTCTTTCCTCAATTTTTTTTTATTCATTGAAGTTCCACAAAAAATGTTACTTTAAGTGGGCCAGATTAAAACTTTTAATGGGCCATAAAGATCAGTTTTGATTGATTTTCTTCTGTCTGCCTTGGCCGTTTTTCAGAATTAAGCCTCGGCAACATACAGCAGGATTTTCCCAGCGTGTCGTCCATATAACCTAATGATCTAATGTCCCTAAAAAGTGCAGAGACATAAATGATCAATGTGCAGAAATCGTCTTACTGTGTGCCTAATCAGTGTGTCTGAGAGTTGCAGCATACATTCAGCGAGAGCTGCTGTTATCTGCAGTTGTCCTTTAAAGTGACTGATGTAGTTTGAGATATGTCAGCATTGCTGTTAAACTGAAATTTCTTTGCACAAGGCTGTTTCTCACTTTGCTAAATGTCAAAAAAAAAGAAAAAAAAGTGTAGACTAAGATAGCAGGCTTGCTACAGTAACTAACAGTCCCAGTAATAAAAAAAAAATAATTAATTAAAAATCTTTGTACAATGTTAGCTAATAGATTTTATATTACAAAGAAAATGATATTGATTAAAAGAAAGCTGACCTCAATAATGGATTAGTTCAGTCTTTTTACCTTGTAATAGTGGTTGATGATAAGGCAAAACCTTTTTATTTATTTATTTTTTTAAAGAAAAGCCTACTGAAGAAGAAGAAGAAGCCTGTATTTGTCACATATACATTATAGCACAGTTAATTTATTTTCTTCACATATCCTAGCTTGTTAGGAAGTTGGAGTCAGAGTGCAAGGTCAGCCAATAGTGCTCAAGGGCCCAATAGTGGGAGCTTGGCGGTGCTCGGGATTTAACCCTGACCGTCTGATCAGTAACCCAGACCCAGAGCCACCACTGCTCCCTAGCAATAAAATGAAATGTATTGGAAAGAGATATGCAACATTTTGCAACAATTTTTTTTACTGATAGTTTAATTTACAAGGAAGCTCATGCATAGATTTTTTTTTTTTATTTTATTATTTTTTTTATATATATATATATAAACCAGTTGCGTCCTTTAAAAGTCTGAGTTCTGAGTGATATTTGGTGAAAATTGGCAAAAGGGATTTTCTAAGATAGCAACATAAATAAATGGTTATCATTAAACAAAAATCAATTGTTCTCACTGTTTCCACACAGTTTATGATGTTAATATTGCACTTGAAGTGCCCCCTTATATACACACTGTATATAAACAATGTTAAAAAGCCAGATTCTTTTTCTGCAGTTTCTTTTCAGTGACTTCCCTCAGCACCCAGCTCCTCATCCTGTGACGGAGTCGTATAACTTTGTAAGTTTGGTGGAGGAGGTTGCAGAAGACCAGGACAGACGTGACTTGGAAAATGACGTGGAAAATGCGAGCTCCACATAGTGTGTTCACCGTATCTTCTCCTGAGGAACTTGTGAGGAATCTGAAGACTGTATTTTTGTACTTTATATTTTCATACATTGACTTTATAAACGATTGTCCTCTTGCTTACCTTCACGTTAACTGTTTAGCTTTAAAATTCATTTAAAAAAGAGTCAATTTTTTCAGTTACACATGATTGTTCAGCAGTTGGAAAATTGGATGCTTCAGGAAGAACAACCATGTTGATCAAAGGAGCCAATCTCATGCCTGTGGACTAATTAGTATTTCTAGGCTACATTTCGGTAAAGTAATTAGAGAAATGAAATAATCCTGTCGCAGTTGTGACTGTTATTTACTGGTAACTTTTAGCTTTATTTTAAAATTGTGTGTGTGTGATTTAAAAGGTGCACTTTGACACTTTAAACTTAAATAAGAACTGTTTTTGACTGATGATCATAACATGCTGCAATGTGAAAATGTTATTCTGTGAACAGGACTGTGAGTAACTGTAACTAACACAAAAGGTATGATAATTGAACCTACTACTAATAGATTTTCTGCATGTCAAAGTTCCTGCTTACAACTCACTATTTTCAAAGTGAAAGCCATGTCAAATTCAGTAATTTGGTTTGAAAACCCGCTTGAACGTTATTAAACGGGCTTGTTACAAGAGTCACTCTTAGTCTCCAGTAGTTTTACAATGTAATCCTACTGTACCTTACAATGTCTAACTTCCACGAGTACACTTGTTCTATAAGAAGTACATCTCAGCGGTGGCACTTTTAACACTGGTCAATGAACCTCATTTATTAAACTGATATGAACAAATTTATTTATAAATCATGTGTATGAGCGTTTACACAAGAAATTTGGTAATCATGAAAATCCTAGAAATAAAATCGTTCGTATCATACTCGTGCTCCTGGGTGTGTGTAAATTGATGCATAAAAAGACTAACTGATGTAAATCTCGACTCGATCGACTTCAAATCATATCATTTGCATGGATTACTGCACTTTTATATTAGGAATATACTGTCAAGAGTAAACTACTTATTTCTATTGCATTTACAGAATTTAACAGGCGCCCTTATAAAAGCGCTTCGGAGTCTCTATCAAAAACACATCCTTATGCTAGTTCATTAGGTCGGGACTAAGAGTACCATCAAGAACATTTTATGAAAACCAGTAGTTTTATATTATTGGAATTAATTAAAGAATATAAAGAAAGCAAGCCAACACAAACCCATAAATTAAGAGCAATAAATAAAACAAATCATTCAATTATGACGAACGAAATGGTGCCGTATTAACAGAGGACGGGTCGGTCTGTCAAATATGTTCAAACTACCTTCCACTTTACCCTGACTGTTCATTTCGTGCTCCCAGCTGTCTGTGCACTTGACCTTTTATGGCATTTATGGGCGTCACTACATGCAAATGAGCTGTGCTGGGAATGCACTTTGCACTTTACAGTTGAAGCGTTTCCCAAACTTTTGTAAATCCAATGGAAATTTTTTGTTTGGTTTGGCTTATGGAACATTTACACACACCTTTACTAAAAGATTGATAAATGAGGCCCAGTGTCACAAAGCATTATGTAAGGTGATGTGCTGCACCCGTTCATTACTTTTCTGTGTGAATTCCTTAGCCATACCACTGTAGCGTTACCGAATTACTATTACAAAAATCACCATGTCTGTAATAATGCCTTATGCAGCACTTTGTTGATAACTTTTTACAGATAAGCAGTGTGTGTTCTGATTATTCGGATTTCATAAATAATAACCACAGTAAAACGTACCTTTTGAAAGAATGGTAGTAAAAGAATTGTACTGTTTGGTCTTGATCTTCAACTCAGAATACTTTAAAAGAGATTTGTTGTAGACTGGGTCATGGCCACTAACATCTTCAATGGTATAACATTTTATAACCAGTCCAGCCTTCATGTAAACATTAGTATATTCTTGTGTAGTTGTTTGCTAACAAGAAAGCCTTAAAGTGTATTGTTATTTTGAACATGCATACATTTCGCCTTTATTCTATTAGTATTATTTTACTTTGTGCGCTGTTCGCTACTTGGCAATGGATTTACTGTTCACGGGTCATATTGACTTTGGGCTGAGACAGAAAATAATATTTGAAATGACAACTGTAAATATATGTTTTGGGGGAATAGTAATGACAAAAAAAACTCTTGTAATGCTGAGGACATTACTACCAGCAGATAATCAGTTATTTGTAATCAATTATGAGTGCAAATAAGACATGGAGTAAAGTGACAGAGTGAACTTGTTCTTTCACTCTGTCTTTTTTTTTTTCTTTCTTTTTCCTCAATCAAAATGACATTAATTATATCCACAGATTTCACTATTATGTGTAAATTGTTGGGACCCTGGATTGATCCTGAGCTTTGTTTACTATCTGTGTGGAGTTTCAAACAAATCGGGGTCCCATTTATTACTTCATGGTGTATTGATTGTCCTGCTTTGTACTTTCTACAATGGATTTTCATATCTTTTCACCTTCTGTTGTTTATCTTTGTACCCACCACCAAATTTTTTTCTTCTGTAAATAATACAAGTGTTAATGTTTGTAGAAAGTCGTCCTTATGCCTCTCTGTGCTTAAATAAACAATCCTTAATTATTTTCTTTGTAAAATGTGGCATCATCTGGATTCAAACTCAGAATGTTCCTATTGTAAAGAGACAAGTTTGACTACTAATAATATAATTTATAAGTGTTCTACTTAAGTGAAGTGTTCATAGGCCTATCTGACACCTGCAGGAGCTCTTCATGTGATAACTGACATAAAACCACATGAGGAATCACAGGTTTTTTCCCCAACAGACGTCAGTATTGATGTCAAGATGACGCAACACTTGAGTCAAAAGATACCATGGTTGTTAAGAAACCGGAGACCAACTGTAACTGTTTTCTGTGGGTGGAGGTCTATCAGGGTGGTTTCCTTTAGAGATTGGTTTACTTTGCTCATTTTCAGTAGGAACATCATTACATCTTGATTGTGACCTGATAAATGGTCTGTGCTACATTACTTTCATCCTCTATTAATTATCATCTTGGTGGGAGGTTTAGGAAGTAATTATCATTTGTTTCTTGGTAATGTTGTTATTTTTCAATATTGTTATTGTTTCTTGATAATGTTGTTAAAGAGACTCCTGGCGTGGTTGTACATAGCCAGCCATATAGCTTACCTGATCACAAAAAAGTGGTTCAGGACCAATTAGGAAAATGCAAGGCAGACAGAGCGGTCTGTTCTTGTGGTGATTTATGCAAATTGAACAGAGTTTTGCAATTTGATGCCTATCCAATACCTTATATTGATAAGTTCCTGCATCGGTTGTGTGCGGCTCCTGTTTATTTGACCCTGGAGTTGACCAAGGGCTGTTCGCATTGCCAGATTCAGGCCTACACCCCCTCCTCCTCTTTTGGGAGGAGAGGTGCTGCCTTCCGGCCACACATTCTTCATCCTGTATCCTGTGAGCTAAAAGAGAGATGAGGAGAAGGGTCAAGTGTGAGAGAGAGAAAAAAAACAGGTTATCTGGTCCCCAGACATGCTATCATCTGGTTCTCAGCCAGCTGGGAAGCGATCCGCCATGACAGGCAATGGTACTGAACTCCCTGTGGACGGCTGCAGCGCCTCCCCTTTTTAGGTGGATGACAGCCACACCTCCGCCTCCCCGGCAACCGCTCCAACACCGCCGATCCTCCCACAGCGGTGAGGGCTCTCCGACAGCATGTCCCTCATCCTTCCTGGGTTTTGGCACCACTGTAACAAATGTAATATTTAATAATAAATAGAACATAATACAAACACACGAACATAAGTCAAACATAAAGTGCACATCTTTCTGGTGCTTCCAGCCACTCCTTTATTGCTCTCTCCCACTGATTAGACAACTCCGTGCCAGGCATGTGTCCTCACAGCCTGGCCCCTCCCTCCTCCTTGTCAAAGGTAGCTTTTTAGTGTTTGGGATGGAACAGTGTAGCAGAAGTCTGCAGAGGGAGTTTTTGGAATGAGTGAATTAACGTGGCATATCTGTTGCCTATTTGTGGATCTTCAGTGAAAAGTCTCACACCCCTGAAAAAAAGAAAAAAAACACAGCTTTGTGCACAAACCTTGACTAATACTTTGCTAAAGCATTAAAGAATGCAGTATTTTTGGGTAAGAGTCTGCCAACAACATCTTGATTTGGCAATTTCGTTCTATTCTTGCTTAAAATGCCCCAGATCTATCATATTGTGAAGGAGATCTCCTGTGCACAGCCCTCTTCAAGTCATTCCACAGGTTTTCGATATGATTTAGGTCTGTGCTCTGACTGGGCCATTCCAAAACACTGATCTTCTTCTGAAGCCATTCCTTTTTTGACTTGGATTTGTGCTTTGGGTCATTATTTTGCTGGAAGGTGAATTTTTTCATCATCTTCAGCTGTCTAACAGACGCCTGCAGGATTTGTACTACGATTGATTGGTATGTGGAGCCATCTATGATTCCCTCTATCTTGACTAGAGGCCTAGTCCCAGCTGAAAAGAAGCAGCCCCATAGCATGATACTGCCACCAACATGCTTTACCATGTAGGGTATGGTGCTCTTTTGGTGATAAGCTGTCTTGTTTTTGTGCCAAAAATGTATTTTAGAATTATGCCCAAAAATATGGTATTATCAGACTATAACACATGGCGTCGGCAAAACTTAGGCAGGCTTGGTTGATGTTTTTTTGTGTGTGTGTGTGTGTGTTTGTCTGTGGGATGGGGTTTGGGAAAGGGTTTTGAGATAAGGTGTCTCTTGGCAGCTTTTCTGAACAGTTTTTGACTTGTACTTTTGTCATTTTTGGAGGGACGTCCTGTTCTTGGTAATGTCACCGTGGTGCCCCATTTCCTGCATTTGTTGATGATGGCCTTCATGGTAGACTTCTAAACATTAATATTTTGAAAATTCATTCTTTTGTACCCCTCTCCTGAAATCACGTACATGCTTTGTAAACTCTTTGTGGACCATTTCAAGCAGGATGATGTCAAGAAAATCCTACAGAAACAGCTGAACTTTATCTGAGGTTAATTTGTGTATGATATTTACTTTTGAACATGAGTTGGAATCCGATTTATTCTGAACACAGCTCCTTGCCCCATTATTAAAGGGTGTGCACACTTATGCAACCCGGTTATTATACGTTTTTTTCCTTTTTTTCCTAAAACATTTATTTGTTTTTCACCTGAATTCTGTTGGTTGCTATATCACATTACATGTGGAAAATGATTTATCTTGGTGTCATTTTTATACAGCACAAAAACATGACATTTCAACAGGGGTGTGTAGATTTTTAACGTCTACTCTATAACAAGCTTCATTTCTTTGTTTTTTTTCCCCTTTCAATCTCATCCTAGGTCTGTTGATTTCTCAAGTTGTGTCAGTTATCCTTGTCACACCTGTGGTATAACATATGCTTTGACATGGACATGCTTCAGTAATGTGTGTTTACTATGGGTCTTTAAAGTGAGTTTTGTCTTGACACAAATCAGAGAGACTGCCTTGGCGGTCATGAACATAAGCAAGGTGAACCAGTTCAGTAAAGCAGTTGTCATGACACAAGCCCAAAAAAGTGTTGCATCAGTTTGACAGCCAACTTGATAAAGCATTTTTTGTGTGTTTTTTTTACCTGTTAGAATACAGTTTTTTTTTTTTTTTTTTTTTTTTTTTTTTTTACTTTTATGAACTTCTAAATGTTTATGTTGATTGTCAAGGGCTTATATACTGTAGGTGTACCAAAGCCCTAAGAACATCACCCTCAAAGTTATATCATTATATTAAACATGTAATAAGAAAATCAATAAAACAATATAAACCCACTCTAAGAAACTTTCAATCATTAAGTACTTTTTCAGTTAAAGATCAGTTCCACCTTCAAGGTGATGATGCAAGTATAATAAAAATAAAAACCCATACAGAACATGCAGAGAGGCATAGCTAAATGTAAAGTGAACTAGAGCGAAGTAAAACGTATTCTGTGACGTGTTCAGGGAGGCGTTAGGAGTCCCTGAGGGGAGCAAACATTGATTGTTAGCTAACACTGCTGACTACTGAAATAAATATGCATTAAATAATTCAATATATTAAATGAATTAATTAATTATGGTTATCTTCTCCTTCTTTAGACTGACAAAAAAAAAACTCCATGAAACAATTCCTTCTGCCTGATATAAATCTTAAGTGGTGGCAAATTCAGAGCACCACACACACATACACAGAGCTCTGCTTCACTAAATCCAAAGATCAACAGAACATTAAAGCTTTCAGAGCCAGCAATATTACACTTTGTTAAAATTCTGTAAAAATTTTGAGAGTTTTTTGTAATGACCTGTTTTTTTCTCCTGACCAAACACACTCTTATAGGAACTAGCTAATCATTTAAAGAAAAAAGTACCCTTACACAGGAAGTGGAGGATATCAGAGATCCTGTGTGAAGATGTTATCAAAATGTTTCAACATGTTTTAGTCCCTGATAATAAGAAACTCAGCATTATCGAATGGATGTGTGTGTGTGTGTGTGTGTGTGTGTGTGTGTGTATATATATATATATATATATATATATATATATATATATATATATATAGAATGTATTCAGAAGTGGCAAGGCTTCACTGGAACAGAGAAATTCTTGACCAAATAAGGTGAGCAAACAAACAGAACTAATAGAAAAAAATACAAGTTCTATTTATAATAGGAATAATGTAATTTGCACCATGCAAAAGTAGTCAGATGAAATAATAATTTATTCATTCAGGAATATTTTAATTAGCATATTAATTAAAAAGTAAATATTACCATTTAAATATGCACTTTATTTAAATAGTGTAAGCAATATGATAAGTAGATGACATGTCTGACTAAATTTAGATACTTATTTTACCTTTTAAAATAGAAGTCATTGAAAAGTAATAGTTAAGCACAGGTTAAATGTGGTGTAATGATAAATACACTTAATAAAATAATTGGAAATCTTTCATATACAGTATAAACAGGATATAATTAGTTATAGAGAATTTAAGTAAATGCTTTATAAACATGACTGTAGGAAGTACAGTAGTGTGGTAAGTCAAAGTACGTCTTCTGTCATTTGTTGGAGATAAATGTGTTTATATTTAATGTAATTGCCTTCTAAATAACTTCAGGTAAATATGGTGGAATGATCAAGATGTTTATTATATAGTTGACAACCATACAAAAAAATTATGTTGTTGTGTGCCATCGGTAGATAACTTCCTTATCTTAGCAATAGATGAAAACTGAAAATATGTCGAAAATACATCCTGTTGTAGAAAACGAGACCAGAAGCATTTGTTGGAGAGTTGTTATAAGAGGCAATAAACTCTCAACACACTGTTGAAACACAATGCGGAAAGCTAACTGTGATAAAGTCACCATTTTAATAGGCAACCACTCAATATGCACCAATCAGCCATACAACATTGAAACCACTGACAGGTAAAGCACATTTACAGCACAATGACCTTGTTCAGCTCTGTTCCCCAGCTGACATAGCAAGCATTTGTTTCATGTTTGTTATTCATGGTTTTGACCCTTGTTTGGTTTCACGATGATGGTCTCATCCTCTGAATACCTGTTTGTACTTTGTCTGACCTACTGCTTGACTTTGGGTTCTGTGGTTAATATTGTGATTTGGATTTATTTGTATGTGCCAGTCTTTATTTTTAATAAAAGCATTCACTGCAGTTGTTCTCTGGTCTTCTCCCACCAAGCAAAAACATGGCATTAGGTGGACTGGCTGTGCTAAAATGATCTTAGGTGTACATGTGATGCTCTGCAATAGACTGGAGTCCCACACAGTGTGCATTTCTATTTAGATGGAATTAAAAGCATTAGTACACATACATTTTTAATTATAAATGTCTTGGGAAAACCTGCAGGTTTTTTTCAGCACTGAGACTGAATGTGTCTGGCACAGCAGTGCTACAATACTCAGAGCTAATACAGTTGCAATCAAAAGTATTCAACCCCCATTGCAAATCAAGTTTATTGTCAAAATGTACAGACTTTTTGCAATGTTTGCAATGTTTGCAATGAACAAATCAAACAAAAGCATTTGAAATAGTTCAACACAACGAATGCTTCAAGTGGTTTCCCCGAATTCAACTGAAAATGCAACTTATAATGACTTCTCCAGTTTCAAAATAATTCAACCCCTTCATGGCAAGCATCTTTAGTACTTAGTAGAGCACCTTTTTGCTGTTATGACCTGCTGCAAACGAGATGCATAGCCATACACCAGCTTCTGGCAACACTCCTGCGGAACCTTAACCCATTCTTCATGAGCAGTGTCCTCCAGTTCAGTAATATTCTTGAGTTTGGGTGCTGCAACCACGTTCTTCAAATCCCACCAGAGATTTTCTATGGGGTCCAAGTCAGGTGACTGTGATGGCCCTGTAGAATCTTCCAGGGCTTCTTCTGCAACCAAGCCTTGGTAGAATTTGAGGTATGCTTGGTATCATTGTCCTGTTGGAACGTCCAATGACACCCAAGCTTCAGCTTCCTCAAAGATGGCATGATGTTTTCTCCTAGATACTTCTTGCCTTCCTAAATCCATCTTGCCTTCCAAATGCTGCAGGTTTCAGGTGCTAGAGGTTGCAAAGCAGCCCCAGAGCATCACCAAGCCACCACCAGATGTGACTGTGGACAGTGTGTTCTTTCTTCATTCTTCTTCCTCCAGACATACAGCTGATCTATCATGCCAAAAAGTTCCAGTTTTGTTTAATCACGGCACAGAACAGAATCCCAAAACTTCCATGGCTTATTTATATGATGTTGAGCCGAATTTTCTTGGGCTTTTGGGTCAGTAGTGGAGTATGTCTTAGAGTTCTGGCCTGGAAACAGTACACGTTTTACTGTACTCACTGAAACCTCAGTGCTGTTGCCACCAAGTCTTGCAGGTCTTTTGCATTCACTCGAGGGTTTTTCACAACCTGCCTTCTCAGAAATCTGATTGCAGCTGTTGATAGCTTCCTTTTTCTGCCCTTCCAGGTATTTAATACATTTTCTGCCTCTAGCCAGTTCAGGTATTTCATGTGTTCCAGCTCAAGCACACCTGGTGTAGCTGATGAAGCCCTTGATTAGTCACATCAGCTTGAGACAGCACCTGTTTTGAATATTTGTGCTGTTGTGAGAGATTCTATTCAGGAGGTTGAATAATTTTGAGACAGGAGAAGTCATTATAAGTTGCATTTTCAGTTGAATTTGGGGAAACCACTTGAAGCATTCATTGTGTTGAACTATTTCAATTGTTTTGTTTGATTTGTTCATTACAAACAGCTGAAAATCTGTAAAATTTTGAGAGTAAACTGATTTGCAATGGGGGTTGAATAATTTTGATTGCAACTGTACATGACAATACTAGTGCACTCTTGAGGAAATGAGGGATGAGGTGACGAGATCTCACTGAGTGCATGTGTGTGTTTTTGCAGATGACAGAGCTAAGGGTGCTTATTTACTTCTTTGCTGAACTTGTCATGGCCTCCGCATCCATGAATTACTCAGGTAAGGTGAAAATGGACAAGATAAGACAATGGATAAGATCCCTGACTTTTTTTTTATCCATATATAGGGCAAACATAGTACTCTGAAACACATCTGTAATGATAATAGGCATGATGAGGTCCAACCAAGATAACTAAATAAGTCTAAAGAATAGCAGAATACAGAATCAAGAGAACAAAGAACCCAGCAATTAACACACCAGACACTAGAAAATATTTATGCTGTCAATACAAGGTTTCAGAATAAAACTACATACCCATGCATATAGACTGGAGTTCAAACTACAAAACAAGATGGGTAATGTTTATTTCAGATCTTGGGTCAAAATTAGTGGAACAATAAACATTAAAATAAATTATAAATATATATATTTGAAAAATGATTTTGTTTATGATACCAGCCAGTAACATGCTGGGGATAAATTATTAAATGAATAATATAGTTGATAATGGGAAACTGATCAATAACACACTTTTGCAAGTAAACCTGTGTTTTTTCAGCCCACTGTGTAAGCCTTCAGGAAGTTGACACTATCAAAGTGATACAGGGTGAGGCACTGCGTCAGTCTTGCCCCAATCACGACTGCAGCAGCAAGATGAACAATTCACTGATATTTTGGTTCAAAAATGGAAGTGACGGAATCCAGCCAATCACGATGGAGGAAAATGAGCGGGTCCATTACCATGGCGCTGTCTTATACTTCCTGCCTTTAAGTCTGAATGACACAGGCCTTTACATCACACAAAGGTTATTATACACAGTCTTACTTATTACACACACAGACATAACACATCTATACATATGTCTAAAGCTATTTGAGGGTCTTCTTAATTACTATTTCTAAATAGTTACGTCATGGTGTACTGGGAAATATCATGACAAACACTTGATTTCCAGTTGTACTGTAGGGTGTTATTTAAAATATGAGGTGAGATTTTTAAAGCAGGCCACATTACATTTTTAAGCACGCAAAACAGGCAAAATTTGCTTATAGTTTGGTAAACTGGTGCAGAGCAAGAATGTACTGCAAAAAAGAAAAAATAGAAAATACTATATATTGATCAAACATTATTCATGAGCTCGTGATTAAACAAACATGAGATTTTTAAGGATATAATGTTCATATTCTTATAGTTATATTTGTGGTCTGCTTTATGAATTCAGTGCCAATTTTTGGTTGCCATTGTATTTTTCTTATTTCTGAGAATGATTGTCTACTATGCTGACGTGTTTAATAGGAGAATTTCTTTTAATAGTCTCAAATGTAAAGGATAATGCTCAGGTTTCGCTATTTTAGCATGAAAGCTTTGGAAACTAATCTGCTTAAGTAGAGTGTACAGTTGAGGAGGTGAGAGCGCTAAACAGACTAAAGGACTAAAGTGCCGCTGCATCACTGCATCTAACTGGTGGCACTATCAGCAGGAAGTTAAACATGCTGGGGATAAATTATTAAATGAATAATATAGTTGATATACTGGTAAACTGATAAATAATACACTTTTTTGGGTAATTTAGGTAAGCAATGTGCAAATAGACCAACAAGTTGATGAAAAGCAGAAAGTTATCAGAAAATAAGTCTTGGAAGATCCCATTTTAATTATATATATATATATATATATATATATATATATATATATATATATATATATATATATATATATATATATATATATATATATATATGCGCAAGTCTTTATAGGTTGCCTATTACTAGATTTCTATCTGGCAACAGGAACAATTTCAAGATATATGTACACACACACACAGAGACATGTGAAAAAATAAGTACACCCCATGGAAATTGTTGCCTTTTTCGACATATTTGGACAAGCAATCATTTGATCCTCTTTGAAACAGTGGCTATTAATAAAGGTGATACACTCTATCAAATAACACATAAAATTGGATGAATACCAATAAGCAGGAGTACAAATTTTTCGGCAATGTATAATAATAACAGGAGGAATTGAAATCAAAACCTGTGCACACCATCCTTTTATGAGGACTGGACACGCCCTCTATTAATCATATGAATCTGAAAACTGTGATATTGTGTTATCAGACTGTACAATTTTCATATTATTCTGCCACTAGTCTCAATAACAATGTATTTTATGTCCATGGTATGTGTTTCACAGATGGTATACTGCAACTGATTGTGAAGAGTTTAAAACTGAAATTGTGGTCTATGAGACGTTTCACACCGATCAACTGTATGGAAACTTTTCAGAGCAGATAGACATTCTGCCTCTTGATTGTCCAGTGTATCAAAACAAAGGAGAAACCATTACCTGGTACAAGGTAGATTCAGAAGGAGACTCTTTTTATTTAACTTATATCACTTGCCTCAAAAGGCTTTTCTCTAGTTATTGATATTTCTCATAGGGCCACTTGAATTTTAAGCCATAACAATCCATAAACTAAAGTAGCAATTGACTTGTTCTCTCCAAAAGCAATTTGTATGCTCTTAAAATTTTTTAACATGCAGATACACTTTTTTTTTTAATTATTATTTTTATAAAGAAGCATCCTTACCACTCCTTCAGTTTGTGCATCTTGTGCAGTTTGTGAGTTACAAATGATCAAAGTGGGGAAAGATGGCTCTGAAATATTAATTGTATTTTGAAGGATTTCCGTCTGATCCCTAACAATTCTGATGCCAAGCTTAAAGTTTACCTCCCTTCAGAAGAAGCTGAAGGAATATACACCTGTATGTGCACCTGGGAACATCACAATCAAGTTTACAACTCCAGTGGATCCTACCAGATTCAAAGAAAAGGTAGAGTGCTATGAGACTGTGACCACAATTGTGCTTGTTAAATTTCACAATATATCAACTCATTAGAGTTGGGCTATTTAATGTTTAATTTAAAAGAGTTTGAACCTGTTTTCAGAAAAAACAGTGCCTTTTCCTCCAACCTTTCAATATCCCATCAACAATTCTGTGGAGTTTGTGGACCTTGGTAAGAATCAGCATCAGTTCCTTCTCCTGTAAACCCAATATAGATCAATTATATAAGCTTACAACGTGAAACTCTTTCAGGGGCGGAGGTGAAGCTGAACTGTCGGGTGTTCTTTGGTATCAATGTAAGGGAACGGAGAAGTGTTTACTGGAAGAGAAACAATCACACACTGTACTGTTACAGTAGGTAAAACAACATTATTTGGCAATCAGTTATAGAATATATAATGTTTCTGCAATTAATCCACTGAGATTCTTAGTCCTTTGGCTAACAGTGTTGGGCAGGAGTGGAAAAGTACTAATTATTATCCTTAAAGCTTCACTATCCACCTTTTTTTGTTAAAATTAACAAAAAAATCAATTATTGAGCAAGTACATAAGCAAATCAGTGTTCAAAACTGTCTCCTTACCTTTCCCTGATTCGCAATGGTAAGCTTAAAATAATGATTTATTGGGTCAGATTTTGTAGGTAATGTCAGTTTGATGTTATTCATCTTTGTATGTCATATGTATAGTTTAAACCATCAGATTCATTTGTGAAGTGGAGCAGTGCTAAAGCACAGCCCACATAAAAGAAGTAACTCCGCAAGTAACTTGCAATTTTATGTTTTAAACAGAGATATTGATAGAGAGGCTAAAGTTCAGTTCAGTAAGTTTTAAGTATAGTTAATAATGAGCCTCATTTATCAATGCCTTATTAAAGTTAAAATTCGATTCAATTCAATTTTTATTTGTATAGAGCTTTTTACAACGGTCATTGTCTCAAAGCAGCTTTACAGAAATATATAAACACAGGATACAGATTTTAAGTGTGTGGATTAATCTCAGTTGAGTAAGCCAGTGCCGATGGTGGCGAGGAAAACTCCCTAAGATGATATGAGGAAGAAACCTTGAGTGGAACCAGACTCAGAAGGGAACCCGTCCTCATCTGGGTAACAACGGATAGTGTGAAAGTAAAAGAAAGTTCATTACGGTTTCTACATGAAGACTGTTTGTTGAACTAGTCCACTGTTCAAAGGAGACCAGAATGCAAAACTGCATGTGGTAATTGCAGTCCCAGGACCATAGCAACAACCGTAGTCCCAGCAACCACAGTGAGAATGTCCATGTGGAATTGGAGTTGATGAGAGCGCCATCCAGAGGTAGGACATCTGAACAGATCAGGCAGGACCGGAGAGCAGAAAGGGTGAGGATCACTGGCATCTCTATAAAATCATGTGTGGCTCAACAGAAGGAGAGAGGGAGGTAAAGAGTGGGAGAGATTGTTAGGTAAGACTGTGCTACTCATGGTAAGCTTGAGTAAACAAATACGTTTTCAGCCTAGACTTACACACTGAGACTGTGTCTGAGTCCCAAACACTAGTTGGAAGACTGTTCCATAACTGTGGGGCTTTATAAGAGAAAGCTCTTCCCCCTGCTGTAGCCTTCACTATTCAAGGTACCAACAAATAGCTTGCACCTTTTTTTCTAAGTAAGCGTGGCAGATCATAGAAGACCAAAAGTTCGCTTAGGTACTGTGGCACAAAACCATTTAGTGCTTTATAGGTCAATAGTAGTATTTTATAATCAAAGTGAGATTTCACTGGGAGCCAGTGTAGTGTGGATAAGATAGGGGTGATGTGGTCATATCTTCTAGTAAGGACTCTTGCAGCTGCATTCTGGACTAACTGGAGCTTGTTTATGCACCTAATGGAACATCCAGACAGTAAGGCATTACAATAAACTAGTCTAGAGGTGACAAAAGCATGAACTAATGTTCTTGGTCCTAGTAGAAGTACTTCTGTCTTTCAGAATTAAGTAAGAGGAAGTTAATAAGCATCCAACGTCTAATGTCCTTTACACAATCCTCAACTTTATTAAGATGCTGTATGTCATCTGGCTTTGCTGAAACAAACAACAGTGGAAGCTAATTCCATGCTTATGAATAATTTGACCTAGAGGTAGCATATATATAAAGTAAAAAGTAGTGGGCCTAAAACAGAACCTTGTGGAACTAAAATATTAATAAAGTTGATACACTCTATAAATTTACATACAATTGACATTTTGTAGTAATTTTCACAATTTAAATTAACAAAAAAAACAAACAAACAAAAAAAACAGACCAGTCACATGGAAAAAGTAAGTGCATCCCTACATTTATCACATCTTCAAATCCATGAAATTAGAATCAGGTGTTCAAGATTGGGAGCCGATGATTAGAACCTATATATATACCTTTATATGTCCATACACTGTATCCATCTTCTATACCGCTAAATTCTTTTCAGGGTCACGGGGAAACCTGGAGCCTATCCCAGGGAGCATCGGGCACGAGGTACACCCTGGAAAGGGTGCCAAAAGGATGGGCACAATCGCATACACATTCATACACTCATTCATACACTACAGACACGCCAATCAGCCTACCATGCATGTGTTTGGACTGGGGGAGGAAACCGGAGTACCCGGGGGAAACCCCCGCAGCACAGGGAGAACGTGCAAACTCCGCACACACAGGGCTACGGCAGGAATTGAACCTCGGACCCTGGAGGTGTGAGGCGAACGTGCTAACCATTAAACCGCCTTGCGCCTCCTATGTTGTATAATATATAGAAAT
Source organism: Ictalurus punctatus (assembly GCF_001660625.3). Lineage (NCBI taxonomy): Eukaryota > Metazoa > Chordata > Actinopteri > Siluriformes > Ictaluridae > Ictalurus > Ictalurus punctatus. The sequence continues at coordinate 10,661,461 of NC_030421.2, read as the reverse complement.
AAAAATAGAAAGCAAATAGGCGTTAGGAATTGTTGCAGGACAGTAGTATATTTGCACATGCAAAATGTATTTAAATTTAGATGAAAGAGAATGTATTTGTATTGAGAATGTATTCCACATTGTTTTTTTTCAGGATGAAAAATGGAGAAATACTGTCAAGTCTGACGATTAGTCAGGTTTCAGAGACGGACCTCCAATATAAATATTGTTGTGTAGCCATAAGCACATATAACTGGGACTTTGTATGCATCACCCTCATGGCCAGAGGTAAGTTCCCACTAGTATTAAAGGGTACGGCATCCCAAAATTGTAATATTCAGTAGGATGAGGCAGGACTTGCAGGATTCTCCATATTTATACATGACAGTAAACAGGCGAGGGTCGAAACCCGGAAGAACCAGAACAATGAGACAACACAGTAACAATGAAACATGACTCAGAGTTTAACAACATGAAAGCACAAGACTTTGCACTGAAACAATAAAACCTTAGGGCTTAAATAAGTAAACTCATTAAAAACTAAACACAGAGCACCCGGACACAATCGCGACCTACACCAATGATGGGATGAGGCCGGAGACACAAAATCAAACCAAAACCCACATGACAATGTAAAGAAGAAAGTACATGGAGGTTGAAAACAAGACATGAAAGGAACTTAAAAAAAAAAACAAGCAGTTACTATAATGGTAATAAATGTATAAGTATAATATTAATAAGTGTTTTTATAAAAATAAATAAATAAATAAATAACTGTCAAATCATGACTCATGCAGTTTGGCTGAATCTGATACTCCGCACCAATTCGTGACAGAAGGTGTATCGGATGGCGGCGACCTTTTGGTTGTTAATGCCCCCAAATGCGGAAGAATTTACACACCTCAGCCCTGAGCCATAAATAAAGCAGCTGCTTCAAGCACTGAATATAATCACACAACACATTATTTGGCTGCTGATTATAAACCATGAAGATAACACAGCTACTCCATCACTTTTCTTACCTGCATTTTATCTCCCCATTTATATGCTGAAGTTTGTATTAGTGTTCAATAATTGTCCTATTTTTGTTAGCTAGATTTAATGCAAAAGTTCATATTGTTATAAACAATGTCAGTCATCTTACATACAGTATCTCACAACAGTGAGTACACCCCTCACATTTTGGTAAATATTTGATTATATCTTTTCATGTGACAACACTGAAGAAATGACACTTTGCTACAATGTAAAGTAGTGAGTGTACAGCTTGTGTAACAGTGTAAATTTGCTGTCCCCTCAAAATAACTCAACACATAGACATTAATGTCTAAACAGCTGGCAACAAAAGTGAGTACACCCCTAAGTGAAAATGTCCAAATTGGGCCCAATTAGCCATTTTCCCTCCCCGGTGTCATGTGACTTGTAAGTGTTACAAGGTCTCAGGTGTGAATGGGGAGCAGGTGTGTTAAATTTGGTGTCATTGCTCTCACACTCCCTCATACTGGTCACTGGAAGTTCAACATGGCACCTCATGGCAAAGAAATCTCTGAGGATCTGAAAAAAAGTATTGTTGCTGTACATAAAGATGACCTAGGCTATAAGAAGATTGCCAAGACCCTGACACTGAGCTGCAGCACGGTGGCCAAGACCATACAGCGGTTTAACAGGACAGGTTCCACTCAGAACAGGCCTCGCCATGGTCGACCAAAGAAGTTGAGTGCACATGCTCAGCGTCATATCCAGATGTTGTCTTCAGGAAATAGACATATGAGTGCTGCCAGCATTGCTGCAGAGGTTGAAGGGGTGGGGGGTCAGCCTGTCAGTGCTCAGACCGTACACCGCACACTGCATCAAATTGGTCTGTATGGCTGTCGTCCCAGAAGGAAGCCTCTTCTAAAGATGATGCACAAGGAAGCCCGCAAACAGTTTGCTGAAGACAAGCAGACTAAGGACATGGATTACTGGAACTGTGGTCCTGTGGTCTGATGAGACCAAGATAAACGTATTTGGTTCAGATGGTGTCAAGCGTGTGTGGCGGCAACCAGGTGAGGAGTACAAAGACAAGTGTGTCTTGCCTACAGTCAAGCATGGTGGTGGGATGTCATGATCTGGGGCTGCATTTGCATGTCATGATCTGGAGCTACAGTTCATTGAGGGAACCATGATTGCTAACATATACTGTGACATACTAAAGCAGAGCATGATCCCCTCCCTTTGGAGACTTGGCCGCAGGGCAGTATTCCAGCATGATAACGACCCCAAACACACCTCCAAGATGACCACTGCCTTGCTAAAGAAGCTGAGGGTGAAGGTGATGGACTAAACCCTATTGAGCATCTGTGGGGCATTTTCAATCGGAAGGTGGAGGAGCACAAGGTCTCTAACATCCACCAGCTCCGTGATGTCGTCATGGAGGAGTGGAAGAGGACTCCAGTGGCAACATGTGAAGCTCTGGTGAACTCCATGCCCAAGAGGGTTAAGGCAGTGCTGGAAAATAATGGTGGCCACACAAAATATTGAGATGTTGGGCCCAATTTGGACATTTTCACTTAGGGGTGTACTCACTTTTGTTGCCAGCGGTTTAGACTTTAATGGCTGTGTCTTGAGTTATTTTGAGGGGACAGCAAATTTACACTGTTACATAAGCTGTACACTCACTACTTTACATTGTAGCAAAGTGTCATTTTTCAGTGTTGTCATATGAAAAGATATAATCAAGTATTTACCAAAATGTGAGGGGTGTACTCACTTTTGTGAGATACTGTATTTTTTCCTCCACTCATAGTTACATTGTAATTGCCATTAGTTATGGCACAGTTCATTAATAAATACAGCACTGTGGTTAATTTATGTGGGATGGGTCCTCTCTGTGATCATACTATCTCTTCCCATTTAACAGAAAGCAAGAGGACACACTAACATTGCTGGCCTGAGTGTTTGTGCTGAGTGCTTTTTTCTGAGTGATTAGATCGATGGAAACTTTGTTGATGTTGTGTCAAACATCTAGCAGCTTTATAAGCAAGTAGTTCCTATAAGTATATTGTGGGGTTATTGTTGCTGTGTTCACACTAGCGATGATAGAAAGGTGTCCGAACACACAGTGTGTTGCAGCTTGCTGTGTATGGGGCTAATTAAAATATGCTGTTACTAGAGCACATTGCTTTATGTTTCAGAATCACTGCTCCCAGTGGTTGTGACGTTTTCATGCACAATCCTGTTCCTTCTGCTGGCTGCTGGGATGGTGAAGTGGTTCACTGTGGATCTGGTCTTGTTTTTCAGAAGCTTCAGAATAATGCAAAGCAAAAGAGATGGTAAAGAACTTTGGAAAATATAATAGTAATGAACTCAAAAGGAATGTATTATTGATTTATTAAGGAATTTTTATATTTTACAGAATTGACATTTTCATGATACACACTTTGGGCCTTAGTGTTTTCTGCTGGTTTCAGCTCCTTGCACAGCTGAACTGAATTTAATAACCCATGTGAAGCGCTGAATTAGACCAACCATAATGTGTGAGCAATGTGTGAGATTATGTGTGAAACTGTACTGAATATCAAATAGGTTGAGTTGCAGTATGAGAAGTTAAAAAAGGCAGCTCTGTGCAGAATTATTTGTCCCAGTGATTTAAAGACACAGTGATGTAAGTGTTAATGTGTGACATTTAGGCCCTGAAGAACAGTACACAGACAAGAACAGATTTGTGTACAAATCTTACCAGTACCAGCCTTTGTGTTTTATAGAAGGGTTTAAATGTTCTCTGTCTTTAGATGGCAAAGTATATGATGCATATGTGATCTACCAGAAGGATAACATAGATGAAAAAAACGGAAAGAAAGTTGCTCATTTTGTCAACAAAGTTTTGCCAGCTGTACTGGAGAACGCCTGTGGCTTTAAACTCTACATTCATTGCAGAGACGACCTACCTGGTGAAGGTGCAGTATAACAATATTATCCATACCTCAATTATATATATAGTCATCCATAGCATCGTGCATTGAGACTTCATATATTGTATATACCAAGCGATATAGTTATAATTAGTGAGGATGTGCCTATATACAAGTTATTTTGTAGAGTATATATATTGAGTTTGCTACTCTAGGTTTCAGACATTTGAATGTATATCATTAGTCAGAGCCAACTGACAGCTTAAAAAGCCAAAATGTCTCAGATTCCTTATCCAGTATCGTAGTGATGGCTGGGAATGATATAAGATGGGAGAGTCGAATCTAATTTTGCTCTCGTCTGACCAGACTACACTCTCCCATTATTTCATAGGCTTGTCCTGAAAACAAAGGTTCACATACTTTTGCCACTCACAGATATGTGATATTTGATAATTTTCTCAATAAATAAATGACCAAGCGTAATATTTTTATCAGATTTGTATCTACTTTTAGAACATGTGAAAATATGATGGTGTTTTAAGGCATATTTATGCAGAGATAGGGAAAATTCTACAGGGTTCACAAACTTTCAAGCATCACTGTACATGGGAATGGGTAGGCTTAAAAATTGTACTCCAGTCAGCTAATGGAGGGCCTCAGAGACATTTTGACTTCACTATTTACCCCCTGTCACAATATCCACGCATACAGTGAGGGAAAAAAGTATTTGATCCCCTGCTGATTTTTTACGTTTGCCCACTGACAAAGAAATGATCGGTCTATAATTTTAATGGTAGATTTATTTGAACAGTGAGAGACAGAATAACAACAAGAAAATCCAGAAAAACGCATGTCAAAAATGTTATAAATTGATTTGCATTTTAATGAGGGAAATAAGTATTTGACCCCTCTGCAAAACATGACTTAGTACTTGGTGGCAAAACCCTTGTTGGCAATCACAGAGGTCAGACGTTTCTTGTAGTTGGCCACCAGGTTTGCACACATCTCAGGAGGGAGTTTGTCCCACTCCTCTTTGCAGATCTTCTCCAAGTCATTAAGGTTTCGAGGCTGACGTTTTGCAACTCGAACCTTCAGCTCCCTCCACAGATTTTCTATGGGATTAAGGTCTGGAGACTGGCTAGGTCACTCCAGGACCTGAATATGCTTCTTCTTGAGCCACTCCTTTGTTCCTTGGCCGTGTGTTTTGGGTCATTGCCATGCTGGAATACCCATCCACGACCCATTTTCAATGTCTTGGCTGAGGGAAGGAGGTTCTCACCCAAGATTTGACGGTACATGGCCCTGTCCATCGTCCCTTTGATGCGATGAAGTTGTCCTGTCCCCTTAGCAGCAAAACCTCCATGTTTGACGGTGGGGATGGTGTTCTTGGGGTCATAGGCAGCATTCCTCCTCCTCCAAACACGGCCAGTTGAGTTGATGCCAAAGAGCTCCATTTTGGTCTCATCTGACCATAACACTTTCACCCAGTTGTCCTCTGAATCATTCAGATGTTCATTGGCAAACTTCAGACGGGCATGTATATGTGCTTTCTTGAGCAGGGGGACCTTGCGGGCGCTGCAGGATTTCAGTCCTTCAAGGCATAGTGTGTTACCAATTGTTTTCTTGGTGACTATGGTCCCAGCTGCCTTGAGATCATTGACAAGATCCTCCCGTATAGTTCTGGGCTGATTCCTCACTGTTCTCATGATCATTGCAACTCCACGAGGTGAGATCTTGCATGGAGCCCCAGGCCGAGGGAGATTGACAGTTCTTTTGTGTTTCTTCCATTTGCGAATAATTGCACCAACTGTTGTCACCTTCTCACCAAGCTGCTTGGCAATGGTCTTGTAGAACATTCCAGACTTGTGTAGGTCTACAATCTTGTCCCTGACATCCTTGGAGAGCTCTTTGGTCTTGGCCATGGTGGAGAGTTTGGAATCTGATTGATTGATTGCTTCTGTGGACAGGGGTCTTTTACACAGGTAACAAGCTGAGATTAGGAGCACTCTCTTTAAGAGTGTGCTCCTAATCTCAGCTCATTACCTGTTTAAAAGACACCTGGGAGCCAGAAATCTTTCTGATTGAGAGGTCTTTCTGACCTCTGTGATTGCCAACAAGGGTTTTGCCACCAAGTACTAAGTCATGTTTTGCAGAGGGGTCAAATACTTATTTCCCTCATTAAAATGCAAATCAATTTATAACATTTTTGACATGCGTTTTTCTGGATTTTCTTGTTGTTATTCTGTCTCTCACTGTTCAAATAAATCTACCATTAAAATTATAGACTGATCATTTCTTTGTCAGTGGGCAAACGTACAAAATCAGCAGGGGATCAAATACTTTTTTCCCTCACTGTAGTCATTGATCATAACTGACTGAGCTACTATTTGCTAGCTAGCTGATATTATCCATCATTTTAATGTAAGTAAACCATTGCCTTTTATTTATCATCTAATAACTTCTATGAAATGCATTTATTGTAAGGAAGTTATAGGGGGAGATATGAAGGTCATCTGAATTTGAAAACGACAAAACATTATTCCTGAAAATAAATTGTGGAGATGTAACTTAAAATTTAAGGTTGGCTAAGTCACAATTCACTAACATGGGAATGGGCGGCGTTAAAATGCCATGAACTCCACCTGGTATATACAGTCATTGGTCCAGATGCACACCTTCTGGCAAAGCTTTCTAATAAAGAAAAAAAAAACCCTCTGTCGAGTAGAAATCACCACCTGGTGCCTGACTAATGCAACTGTTATAAATAAATGAACTGAACCAAGAATGAAACATTCATATTGGCTTTATAATTCTACTGACATAAAATAAACAAAAGTAATCCAGGACATCAAATACTAAGTATTGAACTCAGTGACAAGGGAAGGAATATATTCAAAATTTGTTCATCAGCTAACGTTTCTCTCCACCACCAGACTGCACTGAGCTGATTGAGACGAGAATGCAGCTGAGTCGCAGGCTCATAGCTGTGCTGCCTCCAGGAGTCGGTCAACATCAAGGGGTCAAAACCTCACTCTGTTATGACTGGCATGTGGGGCTGCACCGAGTGCTGGTCGAGCAAGAACTGAAAGTGATTCTGATTCAACTGGGAGATATGAAGGAGTATTCCCATCTGCCCCTGGGGCTGCAGCATCTCCTCCAGAAGACTCCACCCCTAAGGTGGGATGAGGGGAGTGGCCGAGCAACTTGCCCCACCTCCCGTTTCTGGAAGCAGGTGCGCTACATGATGCCTGTTCCTCCAGACTCCAGCTCTCATGGTGTTGACTTTTAAATCTAATAAGCACTGTTAAGCATACTATAGATGCTTCTATCTGAAATCCTTATAACTCACAATACAGGTACATTATCATGTTAGACCATGTTTGAATTGTTGCAACCATAACTGATTGATATTTAAGCATTTATTTTTACACAAGCCTGTATATGAATTATATTATTTTTATTCCTCAGAATGCTCTCTACTTAAACTGTACACTTAGACCTCAGTCTTGTATTCTTGTAAACCAATTTTAAAGAGTATGTACAGATTTATATAAACAATTTTAACATGGAATTTAGAATTTCTTCTAAAGTTAAATAAAAGAAATAAATAAAAATAGAAAACAATATTCTTATAGTCATTCTGAAAATCCTTCTCTATTCCCAGAGACGCCACAATTATGAGTGCAAATCCACAAAAACCCACAAAAGTCCCTCCTCTCGATCAGCAAGCTTGAGAAGACTATTTGTGGCTAACCAGTTGTGGGTTATTGTCTGTTAGGATATCTAGGCTGTTAGTGCTCATATGCACATCATAAGCATTTATAAATGTAGAAAATGTCCAACAAATTTCTGAGTAAATAAATAAAATATTTATTATCAAATTATTTTATGTACACACCAATAAATCTGTTGTATAGAAAAAGCTTCTGACAATGTTAATAAACAATCTGTTGTGCTCCGAGGTTGTGTTTGCTTGCTTTCTGTTGCCATCATGTGGACAGACCCAGATATATATACCTAATTCTAACATTTGCCATACCTTCAACCACTCCGCTAGTTCATCTTCACCAGATTATTGGATTCACCTGGGACTTTGTGCCTTTTTCCACTAAACAATCTGAACCAGAACCAAAACCTATTCAATTGGCCAGTGGAGTACATAATGGTATCTAAATGGAATATCATGGAAATGGGAACTCCTGCATATCGGCTCACAGAACATGCACCACAATACACACAGAGATCACAAGTTTGTATCCCGGCAATGGCACAGCTGTCCATGGCCTGGATCAAGGAAATAAAATTGGCTGTGCTGTCTGGGTGGGAGCGATGTTATACTCTATCTCCCCTGTCAGTTACAATGTCCACCATCACCATGCAGCTTTAAACTATAACAGCTGTTCTGGGTTTTTGCACTGGTGGCATTCGATAACGCATCTGCTTCCAGAATTTTCCATTGGGCTCACTGGTGTAGTGCTCCTTCCACTTGAGTATCCCCTGAGTGTGCCTAACATAGCGCAGTGATTCAGGGAACAGAGCATCATCCATTTCTCCTCCCACCTGGACTAGGATGACCTGCAAGCACTCTTTCACCAGGGCATCATACAGACCCACCCAGCACTCGTAAGGGCCCCAGTTCAACCGAGATGATTCAGAGAGATCTGCATCAGTCGCTGTTATGTTGTTGTTTAAACTTAAGTGCTTAGGTGGTATTTTATTTAAAAGTCCCCCTTCATTATCTGAAGGCCTTGTGAAAGCCTGGGATGGAAGAACAATAATTAGCCGCCGACTCTTCCCAACTGTTTCAGAGATGACGTCATGGACCGCTGTGGGAATTAAAAAAATGGAATTTTCTTAATACATTTATTAGTTATGTTTTTGAAACCAACTTTTTTTTTGATCTTGAAACAGTTTACATCTTTGAGAATACAGAGTTTGCTCTGTAGCAAATATTTTTTGCTCTGCTGTGTTACTAATTCTCTTATCTGTAACCTTTTAATGTTAAATGTAGGATAGTAATTTGGGGGGAATTATATGGGAACTTTATTTCATTCCCAACAGTGCATGTGTCTGGGATAAGAAGCATGACCATAAAGTTGAAAATGACAGTTATGAGAACATATGAACATTCTTTCCATATAAAAAATGTATTAGTATGTCCAGTTGTGTTCTCTTTTTGTACTCATGGTTACTCACATTACATCAATAATGCGTTATTATCTGATTTTCCTATTGCCTTGTAACTAGTGTGTGTAAGTACTCCTACGAACTAGCACTGGTTCACTCCAATCCCCTTGTTCAGTTTTCTGTTTTCTTTCATCCATCCATCCATCCATCCATCTTCTACCGCTTACTCCTTCTTCAGGGTCGCGGGGGAACCTGGAGCCAATCCCAGGGAGCATCGGGCACAAGGCGGGTACACCCTGGACAGGGTGCCAGTCCATCGCAGGGCACAATCACATACACACTCACACACCCGTTCATACACTACGGACACTTTAGACACACCAATCAGCCTACCATGCATGTCTTTGGACTGGGGAGGAAACCGGAGTACCCGGAGGAAACCCCCGCAGCACAGGGAGAACATGCACACACACATGGCCCCGGCGGGAATGTTTTCTTTCATATGTCTCTTAACTGATGGAGACAAACAGCAGCACTAGTATCACACTCAGCTACATTAATAGACAGTTACATGAACTGTCTAAATCACTTTCAAACTGTTTCTCAACACAATAAAGGCAAGTAAACTCAAATGTAAATACAATCTAAATGAAAAACTGTACAGTAAGTGTACCTGCGCCTGGTAGTGCATCCCGGCCACTAATGAACAATTTGTAACCAAGTCGATCCTCCAGAACCTCCGGGAGGACATGCAGGGCAAAGGTTGTTGCAGAAGACACTCTCTGATCATGACCATGGAGGTAACTGACATAGGCATCATACAGTTTTCCATCTGTCAGGTTAAAAACAGCAATGAGCAATTTTAAAATGCTGTTCACAAACACTGGAATTTTATATAACACTACTACACTGAGGTATTTGCAGATATCAGCAAATTGATGAGTTCTGATTTTGCAAACATGAATGTAGATTGTGAACGCTGCCTTTTTCTGCAATAAATACAAGTAGGAAAGAAGCTGAACAAAAACTGAACTCATTTAAAAATAGGCTAGATAAGGACTAGGCTACAGACATTCTGCTAAATAACCTAGAGATTTTCTAAATTAGTTTACAGATTTGCTAAATAGCCAACATATTTTACAGAACGACTATCACATCCAGATGTGAGTCTGTTGCCGCAAAGTTAGAAGCACACATTGATATATAATGACTTTGTAGGCTGTAGCTTTACAATTTCCCTTCACTGGAACTAAGCAGCCCAAATCTGTTCCAGCATGACAATGCCCCTGTACACAAAGCGAGCTCCATGAAGATATGGTTGGAGTGGAAGAACTCGAGTGTCCTGCACAGAGCCCTGACCTCAGCTCCATTGAACACCTTTGGGATGAACTGGAACCTCCTCAACATCTCAACATCAGTGCCTGACCTCACTAATGCTCTTGAAGCTGAATGAACACAAATCCCTACAGCCACGCCCCAAAATCCATTGGAAAACCTTCAATATGTGTGTGGTCTGTTATAGTAAGAGCATGGAGACCAACTCCATATTAATGCCCATGGTTTTGGAATGGGGTGTTTCAGATATGGGTGTTGTGGTCAGATGTCCACATATTTTTGGCCATATGATGCACATTTCCTTCTCAGCTCTAGACAACCAGCTGAGATTTGCATATGCAAATTAATCTTCTTAATGAAGTCTTGAACGTATTGAAGCTAAGCATATTGAATTGTTTGTCACACATACTTCATGCAATACTACTCACCATTCTGTTGTTTCAAACAAGGGCTGAGAGTCCTATAAGCGAGTACCAGGTCCACTTTAAACCGATAAAACAGCAGGAACCCCAGTGCTACTATTGCATAAGCAGTGAATACCGCCAAAGTCCAATACAGCCATTTCTGACTGGCTGTTAAGGGGAAAAAAGGTCGCAATAAATAGCTGATGAAATGAATGAAAAGAATGATCAATATGAAAATCAGAATGGATATTTAATGTGTACTTCCATAAGTATTGGGACACCTGCTTTTCCATATAATACATTATGCAGTTTTAACTATAGTACAACATTTTTCTGCATTTCTCTGACTTGAATATACTTGAGTGTGAAGGTCTTATGTCATCTACATCATCAAATTGACTAGCATGCCAAGGTTACTTGACATGTGATAAGCTTCAAGATGTTTCACCTAAACCATTTCAACAGAGTGGTGAGAAATACATTTAAGAAAGAATCCACTAGCTCCCTACCTAAATAATATGTGTTTTAGGTGATTCTACATATCTCCTATACACACAAATAAAAGATCTGCATTATTATTATGGAAGATGTTGGAGTCCTGTTGTTATGTTCATAGAGAAGCCCTAGTGTGTTCTTTATCAGAAAATCACAGTCAAAGGTACAAGACGGGGTCAGAGAACAACCAGACAACATCAGCCTAAAGTTTCCAAAATCAAGGAAAACAAGAGAGGGTCAAAACAAAGAAGTTGTATGAAAAAAGAAGAAGTGGTAACATGGGAAACTAAGGCTTGGACACAAGACAAATTGTTTGCAAGGAGGAACAGAAAGAACAGGACAGGAACAGACAAACTAATGACAGGCTGGGGCAGAGAGCGGACTAGTGCAGAAACCAAAAAAAGCACATGGCAAAACATACAGGGAAACAGTACAAAGATTAAGCATTGCAACAGTTGCCATCTTTGGAAATGTGCCAAGTGTGGAAGCGTTCATGATACCTGTCATGTTTTTTATTCTTATATGATTAATCCACAAAAAAAAGAACAAATTAATCCACATAATAGTTTTGTTTTAATAAACTTTGAATTATCTTCGAATAATTAATCAATAATGATGAGTAGAGGAGATTTAGCCAATATTTTAATGTTTATATATGTTTCATTTACTACTATGACTATATAATTGTATGTATTTTTCTTATATCTGTCTTTGGGTACCATGAAAGATACTTGAAAAAATATATATATTTTTTTCTAACATGCAATAAAAATGAAAATCTATGATGTCAAGTCTCTTGAAACATAAAAAAGAAAAGATATTAAAAGTTTTCACTGACCAACTTACTTGTATTTTGTAAATATAAACAAATATAGTATTTGATGCCTTCAACACACTCAAAAAATGTTGGGACAGAGGCATGTTTACCACTGTGTTACATCACCCATCCTTTTAATTACACTTTTTAATCATTTGGGAACTGAGGATACTAATTGTTGCAGTTTTGCAAGTGGAATTTTTGCCTATTCTTGCTTGATACCAGACTTCAGCTGCTCAACAGTCCTTGGTCGCCATTGTCTGAGTTTCCTCTTAGTGTCATGTTCTGTCACAACAGAGAGGCGGAGACAGATGCAAATGCAGTTTATTGAGTTTTAATATATAAAAGTCCAGCAAACAATTCCAATACGTAAGGCAAATTCAGAGTCAAGGCAGGCAAATGAGTCAGGCGATTGGCAAACAGGATATCATAGAGAAACCAAAATACAAAAGTCAGGGAACAAACAAAGTTAAAAAAAAAGAATAGCAATACAGGGGGGTGGGGGGCTTGGTAATGACAGAACACAAAGGAAACTGAGCAATTACTTCGGAGGGATGCAGTGACAGAATGAGTCACAGTGCACAGTACTGAATGTGGAATTGTGAACAGGTGCAGACAGTCATATGATGTGGTCAGGTGAGGTGCAGTGGCTGATGGGAAATGTAGTCTCTAGTCCCTTTTCCGGTATTTCCATGACAGAACTCCCCCTTTAACGCATGTCTCAGAAGAGTGTAATAAGTTTAGGAGGTGGTTCTGGACACCCAGACCAGATGTTCCTAAGAATTTTCAAATCCACTTGATTGTCTTCCCTCGCGGGGCCAGATGGAGCACAGATGCGGGGCGATCTCTTCCATACCACAAAGAGATGACATGATATCCCCAAGCTGGCTTGGGTGTGGAGCAATGGCTACCATGCAGCCAGCGGGGGGAAAGAAGCTCTAGAGGGGGAAGTGACGCTCTCTGCGAGGTCAGAGGGGGGAGCGAAGTTCTCAGCGAGGCCAGAGGGAGGAGCAATGCTCCTCACAAAGCATGAGGGGGGAGTGATGTCCACCGTGGAGCAAGTAGGGGGAGCGACGTGTGGCGAGAAGCAGAGAAACGTCTTTAGTGGAACATGGAGGCAAAACGATGTCCTCAGCCGAGCAGCATGGCGGAGCGACATCCTCAGCCAAACAGGAAAGTGGAGTGACGAAGAGAAGCCTGGTGTAGTGGTGTCCAACGCGTGCAGAGAGTCAAAGCGGAGTTTTTGGCCTCAACAGGAGATGGAGCAATGTCCTTAGCTGAACAGGGAGACTGAGCGGCGTCCTCAGCTGAAAAGGGATGCTGAGCCGTGTCCTCAGTTGAATAGGGAGTCTGAGCGACATTCTTTGTTGACTTGGCAGGCTGAACGAAATCTGCAGTAGGGGACGGTGGGTGGGGAAAAATCTTACGGATGGCTTAAGAGGCGGTCTTGTTGGCCTCAGACAAGAACTTGGCTTGAGAGGTCACCTCATTGACCTCTGGTTGGAGCTCAGCAGGGGAGACAGCCTCTTGGGTCTCAAGCTGGCGCTCTGGAGATGAGGTCACCATGTTGACCGCCAGCTGGAGCTCTGCAGGAGAAACCGCCTTGTGGGTCTCAGGCTTGAGCTCTGGAGAAGAGGTCGCCACGTTGACATTCGGCTGGAGGTTGGCAGGGGAGACTGCCTTGTGGGTCTCAGGTTGGATCTCTGGGGATGAAGTCGCCATGTTGACCTCCGGCTGGAGCTCTGGAAATAAGGTCGCCATGTTGACCTCTGGCTGGTGCACGGCAGAGGAGACTGCCTTGTATGTCTCAGGCTGGAGCTCTGGGGATGAGGTCGCCACATTGACCTATGGCCGTAGCTCAGCAGGGGAGACCACCTCATGGGTTTCTGGCTAGAGCTCTGGAGATGAGGTCGCCATGTTGGAGCCCTGCAGGGGAGACCACTTCATGGGTGATGCACACCCATACCATCACAGATGCTGGCTTTTGCACCTTTCACTTATAACAGTCTAGTTGGTCTTTTTCATCTTTGGCACAGAGAACTCGACGCCTTTTTTTCCTGAAAACAAATTGAAACGTGGACTCCTCTGACCTCAGCACACATTTCCACTGCCTTTCAGTCCATCTGAGAGCTCAGAGAACTCATTGGTGTTTCTGCATAGAGTTGATGTGTGGCTTCCTCCTTGTGAGTTTCGGGTTGCATTTCTGGATGCAGCGGCGGACAACGGTTTTCATAAGTGACAGCGGTTTTCATAAGTGACAATGGTTTTCCGAAATACTCCCAGGCCCATTCACTATAGATGGTGAAAGACCTAAATTCTTTGCAATCTTGCATTGAGCAATGTTCTTTTTGAACTGACTGACAATTCTCTCATGAAGGCACAAAGTGGTGAGCCACAACCCATCCTTGCTTGCAAAGACTGAGCTTTGGGTGGATGGTCCTTTTATGCCCAATTCTGATACCCTCCCCTGTTACCAATTAACCTGATCCTCCAAAACTTTCAGTCTTATTTTGCCTCTTTTTTGTGTGTGTTGAAGGCATCAAATTCTAAATTTGTTTATATTTACAAAATACAATTAAGTTGGTCAGTGAAAACATTGAATATATTTTCTGTGTACTTTGTCAGTTAATTAAAGTTTCAAGAGACATAAAATCACAGATTTTTTGTTTTTATTCCATTTTAGAAAAAATCCCAACTTTTATGGAAATTGTGTTAGTAAATTATTATTATTATTATTATTATTATTATTATTATTATTATTATTATTAGTAGTAGTAGTAGTAGTAGTAGTAGTAGTAGTAATAGTAGTAGAAGTTGGTACATCTTAGTCACCTAATTTGAAGAAAACCTATGATTAGATTATGGTCAGATATATAATATAATATAGTATAATATATAAATAAATGTGTTATAGATATATAACACATTTACTCTACAGCTAACTGTTTTGATGAGGAAAATATACATCACTTATCACAGTTATCTGGCTAGCCTGGTGCTAACAAAAGTCAAACATGCAGGTGTCCATTTATTTTTTCACTTCGTCTTTTGGATGTGCCGAAGTCGAAAATGATGTAAATTCCAACAGTGATTCCAACCAATTACAAGGTGAGTTAGAGTGAATAAGAACATATCAGCTGACAAAAGAACGATTAACCTCATAGGAAGCTAAAGATCTGCTCAAGTTTTCCACTTTGAAGTTGAAGAAAAGCTGAAGAAAAAGTTATTCTAACTGATCACTTTTATCCTATGATGAAACATTTCTATCCCGATGGGAGTGGTCTCTTATGCTATGGCCTTCACACTCACATATGGGAGCCACATTTTGGAGCAATGTGTTAGACAGCTATTTTCCAGTTAAGTGAATATCTTTTCAAAGAACAGTGTTCATCACATGAGTACAGTTACAGACACTTGTAAAATCTGTGTAAAGACACACTGCTTTTCTGGTGACTCATGAGGCACGACACTTTACTAACACACTATGTTATATTTTCCCTTAATTTGAATTATTTCTTTAATAATCATAATATAACTTAAACTGCCTATCAATTATTTACAGATTGTGACAGATGCTGGGATTTAGAGTGACTTTCCACTGTCTTTGGTGGGACACGGCAACATTTTGCTTGGGCATTTTGCAAATAGGCATGTGTGTATGTATGACATGAAGTTATCCAGTGTGTGTAGTAACTCACATTGAATAAGTATTACTGTGCCGTTGTCATGGCCTACAGAGTTGAGGACGACACACTGAAAAGGGATGTTCAAGAATTCTTGCTGAACTTCAAGAATGGTAAGATGAATGTGGCGATACTCCACATTGTTTTCTGTTGTACAGCTAAGAGCAAGCAAACGAAAACATCAGTATAACACACACTTCATGTATTCATTTCTCTGTGATATACACCACACACTTTGATACTTACCTATTATGAGTAACAAAATGTTGTAGGTATTCCTCAGTAAACTTGCCGTTCATCAGCCAATAAGGGCTGGTTCTTTCCTCAGTATCCATTTCACAGGAACCAGGCCCAACAAACACTTTGCAGTTTAACACCTGCTTTGAACCTGCATTAACAAACACACAAACACTTCAACTGACTGGCCACTGCAATAGCAGTGCTAAAATGTGCCAAGAATATAAAATAGTATAATTATAATAACAGTATAATTTGTCATGCACTATAAAAAAAGAGCCACAATCATTAGTACTACTCTTCACAGCTGGAAAAGATGCAGTGAAAATGGTAAATAATTAGCTTGTTTGAGAATTACCACTATTGGTAGTTATATACAATCTAGGTTTTATGTTATTTATTTTAGCTAGACACAAACCCAGAGCATGTATGCACTTGAGTGTCTTATTTCCTGAGTTTGTACAGATATATGAAAATTCTAAAACGCCTAAATTGTTGTTTTCAATACTTGAAATGAACCTTGGGTAAAACACTGCAGAATATTTCATTTTTACAGTGCAAGTGGACAAAAATTAAATTCAGTAAAAAAAAATAAAAGCATTTTTTTTTCTTTTTCATTAACATTATAAAGATACTAACTTTAAACTAAAAAGTAATTTTTGATTCCATATCAAATAGTAGGAAAAATAATTAGGAAAAGTCCCATATGGAAGGTAAGGTAGAGTGTAAGCATGGCCTTTATGCACGGCATGTGCAGTGTGTTAGACTGCAATTTTGTCAGTACTACTCTTACTACTAAGTGATGTTACCCCTGCCATAAAAGATAATGGCATGTTATTAATAACCTAATAAACTGGTTACTTTTGTAACACTCTTTCAAAAAATTACACTCACCAGCTTCACTGTACAAATAGGAGATTTTTTTCATCAACAGTACTCACCCAGTTTCACAACAAGA
Source organism: Ictalurus punctatus (assembly GCF_001660625.3). Taxonomy (NCBI): domain Eukaryota; kingdom Metazoa; phylum Chordata; class Actinopteri; order Siluriformes; family Ictaluridae; genus Ictalurus; species Ictalurus punctatus. Next base: position 10,644,536 of record NC_030421.2, on the reverse strand, counting down.
GTTTCCTGTCGTGGTTTTATGACTTTTGGCTTCTGTGGAACAGGACCTGTTCACACAGCAGTGACGGTTATGAGGTGTTAAAGAGGTCATAGCATGCAAATGAATTTTAACAAGTGTGAAGTGTTTTCCTTTTAAATGCAATCTGGTTTTCTGCTAGATACAGTGACAGGAAAGTGTTTTACATCACCAGGATTTTGGTTAAAGGCTGCCATTATACCATGAGCCATAAGTGCATAACTGACACACTTGTTTCATTTAATCTAATACTGTTATTTAATTACCTTAAATGTTACACTACACTGAGCCATAGCGTGTGTGTGTGTGTGTGTGTGTGTGTGTGTGTGTGTGTGTGTGTGTGTGTGTGTGTGTGTGTTTACTAGTATGAATGAAGACGTTCTTGCTCTGAGCCACAGTGTATGAAGTTCCATTATAGGTGAAGTTCATTAAGCAGGTGTACACTCCTTTGTCATCCTCTGAAACTCTGCTGAATCGAAGCTTGGCAGTTTTCTTAGCCCAGCTAAGAGGACTGCAATCCTATTACGTGAAAAATTAAAACAAAAATCAAATACAACCTATAAAGACTCAGATAAAATCATGTGAGGAATGATATGCAGTACACTCAGAGCTCAGTGTATAAGGTACACCAACCTTTCCGTTACACTCATTAGCCCTTTTATCTATCGTACTGTTTTATAATTACTGACCATCTGTGTCTGAATAATTTATCAGTCCATAAGTCTACTGATGACTGGATATCATTTGTGGATAACAGTGGTGGATACAGGTGTGACCAACTGAACATATTGGGCACATTTATTAGGTATACCAGATAAAAGGAAATAGTAAGAGCAATGCTTAAAAAAGGCCAACATATGTAGCTACATTTAATTTTAGCATCTCAAAATTTATTACTCACTGGATTCTTCAGATATAATATGAGTCAAAATATCACTACTACACAGTATAAGATGTTTTAAACATAGTTCATTATTGAATTAATTACATTGGCTGCCACATTTCCTCCATCTCTTATTTACACTCTCACCTGTACAAATCTTTGTGAAGGAACAGAAGGAAAGATTTTTGTGTGTTTATGATGCTAATAATAATAATAATGAATTGGGATGAAAGATGAACTGGATAAGGTGTTGTGTAGTTTAAACAACATTTATTCGACATTTTTTACTGCTACCATCAATTCTACTCAGAAAGCCTACGTTATTGGGACATTCTTCCCTCAGTAAAGAGCAAATCAAAGTAAATGAACATTGGTTAATGCAAGCTCCTTGATGCAGAAAGAACAGTTAGTCTTTATAGTTTATTAAACCCAGGGAATGTCTCATTTGACAGTCTTTGCAAGATACCTTCATCCAGGTCCAGCCAATATTGGAAACTGAATTTAATTTGTCAATTGTCCTCATGTCTTCACTGTCACAAAGAAGATGGTCATTCGTGTTCTTCATTAGGATCACATCTGAGGTCACTTGGGGACATTTGCTCTTGGACACAGAAATGGAAAAATGTGTTTCACAAGGGACGTCCTTGTCACTGCAACTATTAGAGAGGAACATATTGTCTGATTAAACAAGATGCAGAACACCATTTCATGTATAACATTAACAGATGTGAAATGTCATGAATTCCTTTTCTCAGCATGCTTTGCACTTCCTGGTATGTCCGATTTCCTGTCATACACCTGTGCTTTTGCTCTAGTGTTGACTCCGCACCATCCTGTCATTGGCTAGTTGTCCTATTGTGTTCATCTGTTCTGTGTCAAGTCCTCAATTAGCTTGTCTATTTATACCCTGTTGGGTCTTAGTATCATTGCAAAGTCTTGTCGATTATTTCATGCATTTCTTAGCCTTGATTTGTTCTATTAGATTTCTGTTTTTTAGACTTGTAGCTATATTATTGTTTTTAATTGTGGATTTTCCTAGGATCACTTTGCCTGTCTGTATGTGACCCATGTTGGATTTACCCAAACAAAACCCATGCTGAGTTTATGCACTTGTGTCCTGCTTCATTTGCCAGCATATTTAATAAAGCTTTAATTATACATTGAAATTATACTTTAATTATACATTGTTCCTCAGGGGTTCTTATGAATGGTTAAAGGGTCTACTTGGATTTTTTTTTAATCCAACGGAAACTTAATAAAACATTTCAGGGTGGTTAAGTGGTGAAGACTCTGTACTACTGATTAGAAGTCGTATATTCAAGCTGCCACTGTTGGGCCCTTGAGCAGGGCCCTTAACCCCCCTTAAACTTCTCCAGGGACTGCACTATGACTTGCACCTGCACTATGACCCCAGCTTCCTAACAAGTGGGCCATGCAAAGAAAAGCATTTCACTGAACTCGAGTGGTATGTGTGACAACAATTGCTATCTTCTTCTAAACATGGCTGGAATGTTATTTCTTGTCTTATGTGCTAATTATGCAAACCGCTTTACATCACACACACACAAAGACTCATTTCTTGGAAACTCCCTTGTCTTTAGAGCTGAAAACTATGAGCATGTGGTCTATGAGCAAAAAACAGTTGTTAACAGTAGCTTAAGCCTCAACACAAATAGTCTGCATCTACTTTTCTCCATTTTAGGTGTTACATTAGAGGAAAAAAACATGGAGAAATTTCTGTTTAGTAAAGACTCACATTTCATGTGATCCATGATTCCTCACTGAATTATTCCTGCAGCTTCACTCAGGTGGGTCCAAGTAAAAATACACTGAGTATAAATGTGAAAAGCCCAGCCTATTTATCGTGTTGCCATACCTGTAATAACATGAGTAGTTTCCGCTGTGTGACTCCTTTACAGGGAAGAACCACAGTGACTGATCTATAATTTTTATTCCTGCATCCCAGTCCTGGTTCAACTCTCGAGTCCAGTTCACAAGTACCACTTCATCTTCATAACATGTGGAACACTTAAGGATAAACACGTGACCCTCACTGATCTCTAGCTGCTCTATGTCCATACAGCCTGAAAAGGAATTAGAGAACAGGGAGGATTTTGTTATAAAAGAGTGCTTTTCATGTTTCCACATTTTCACTGGGAAAAGTTACTCTTATTCGGAGATGGTTTACGCACATGCATAAATTGCACGCATCATTTTCTCTGTTCCTCATTCAGATTATGTGAATGACCTTAAAGGCAATTTAAAAATATAATATATAAAAGATTAATGGATCAATGCTTATGAACAAGACAATGGCAAACATTGAAATATACATCAAATAGGATTCTAGTATATTGCCAATATGTTGCTGCATTAATAATCCTAGATGTAATAATCACTTAGTCACTGCTTAATTTGTTTAATTTACATTTAAATCCATCATCATTATTCAGCATCCCATGAAACAGCAGTTAATTCACTACATCCTATCATTTTATTTATTTATTTATTTATTTACATTAGAATGTCCAAAATATACATTTCAGATCAATATATTGTAGTTACATTCATGGCTGGACATATAAATACATAGATATTTAGTCAAATCTGTATAGAAATGTAGTTTTCAGTCCAGAGATCAGAATTTTGAAATTAAGATATTTGAAATAAAGAAATATTGTCTAGGTGCAGTCACATGGGCTTTTTATATTAGCTCGCTAACTCTCACCATTTCGGATATAAAAAAAAATAAAAAAATGAAAGAGCTTTTTCACTGACTTTGCTACAAATACAGCCTGAAGACATAACTTCGAAAAGGTAAGGACCTTTGTATTATATCATTTGGGCTGAGCTAACAATAAAAATGTGCTAAAGTTAAAGAACAGAATCACGTTACTGAGACATGCCTCTGTTTTGCTCAAACTTGTAAAATGTGTTGTGAAGATCAGATAGATCTATAAATAAAACAGGGCTCACTCACACCTCATTGTCATCTCACCTGACACTAATTTCTCCTTCAAATTAACTGCTAATCCCAGAGGTTCACATACTTTTGCCACTCACAGATATGTAATACTGGATCATTTTCCTCAATAAATAAATGGTCAAGTATAATATTTTTGTTATAATATTTTGTTAATATTCACAAACGTTCAACCAACATTGTAGGTAAATATTGTTTTATTTACATGGTATTCAATCTGTGCTCACTGCATTAGTGTATTTGACTGTATTTTTCATTGCAGATGGAGCTGCATGATTTAGAGAAGACTTTTACAATCTGAAAGAAAAAAATTATTTGAATATTAATGTTCATGAGTCCACCATCAGGAGAACACTGAACAACAGTGGTGTGCGTGGCAGGGATGCAAGAGAAAGCCACTGCTCTCCAAAAAGAACATTACTGCCTGATTGTAGTTTGCAAAATATCATGTGGACAAATGTTTTGGAAAAATGATTTGTGGATGGATGAGACCAAAATAGAACTTTTTGGTTTAAATGAGAATCGTTATGTTTGGAGAAAGGAAAACCTTATCCCATCTACAAAACATGATGGTGGTAGTATCATGGTTTGGGCCTCTTTTGCTGCATTTGGGCCTGGACTACTTGCCATCATTGATGGAACAATGAATTCTGAATTATAACAGTGAATTCTAAAGGTAAATGTCAGGACATCTGTTCATGAACTGAATCTTAAGAGAAAGTGGGTCATGCAGCAAGACAACTAAGCACACAACCAAGTCGTTCTACCAAAGAATGGTTAAATGAGAATAAAGTTAATGGTTTGGAAAGGCCAAGTCAAAAATCTGACCTTAACCTAATAGAAATGTTGTAGAAAGACCTGAAGCAAGCAGTTCATGTGAGGAAACCCATCAACATCCCAGAGTTGAAGCTGTTCTGTACTGAGGAACGGGCTAAAATTCCCCCAAGCCGATGTGCAGGATTGATTAAAACTTAGTTGTTTAGTAATGTTTAAGTTACAGTTATTGCTACACAAAGGGGTCACACCAGATCCTGAAAGCAAAGGTTCGTATACTTTTGCCACTCACAGATATATGATATTGGATCATTTTCCTCAATAAATAAATGACCAAGTATAATATTTTTGTCTCATTTGTTTAATTGGGTTCTCTTTATCTACTTTTAGGACTAGTAAAAATCTAATGATGTTTTATGTCATATTTATGCAGAAATTTAAAAAATTCAAAAAAGGGTTCACAAACTTTCAAGCACTACTGTATGCGTGACTCAAACATGCGTTTTACATTTACAGCATTTGGAAGATACCTTTATCCGGAGCTTACATTTACTTACAACTTTCAAGACTCTCAGTTCATTGTTCGGGTTTTAAGACTAAAAGTGACTGGGCTTTCTCCGTGGCTGCTCCAAGGCTTTAGAAGAGTCTTCCTCTTCACATTAGATCTTTCACTTCCGTTTCTGTGTTTAAATCCTCTTTGAAGACTTTTTGTATTCTTATTCTTAAGTTTTAATTGAGCGTGTAAATTTTTCATTGGCCCTTTTTGGTTTTTGTTTACTCTTTTCATTTGTTTTAATTCTATGTCATATTTCTTGTACGGTACTTTGGTTTCAACATCTGTTGTTTTAAATGTGCTTCATAAGTCAATAAACTAAACTTAACTGAACTAACACAGAACCCCAAGTTATGCAAGCCTTTCATGGCAGCTCTGCAGCCATTGGTGTGTGTGTGTGTGTGTGTGTGTGTGTGTGTGTGTGTGTGTGTGTGTGTGTGTGTGTGTGTGTGTGTGTGTGTGTGTGTGTGTGTGAGAGAGAATGGGTGAGTGAGAAACGGTGTAAAATGCTTTGTAGAACTGCTAAGGTTAGAAAAGCGCTATATAAGTTCAGATCATTTACCATTTACTTTCAAAGAACAGTTTGTGCCCAAGTCCCTCTTTTTTTAAGTGTATTATCTCACCTGGATACTGTACACTTGTACCTAAAAAGTGTACAGTGTGAAATAATCATAAAGACCATGATGCTCATTCAACACTGCTTGACTCTTTCTTTCTTTCTTTCTTCTTCTTCTTCTTTTTTTTTTTTTTTTTTTTTTTTTTTTACAAGTGTAGAAAAGTAATGACTTATAAGCACACTTAGGTGTCAGAAAAGGGTGGGTTTCCTTCTGCTTCCTCTGAGGTTTCTTAAATATAAATTGCATCTGGATTTCTCTAAAGCCACTTTATGACAATGCCAATGCTTGTTAAAAGCTTTAAAGCACTGCACAAATAAAACTGAAATTAATTAAATATACACAGGAGAAAATGACAAAATATGGAATGAATACAAATTAAACTATCTATATACCAAACACATGTTTTACATTTACAGCATTCGGCAGATGCCCTTATCCAGAGTAACTTATGTTTATCTCATTTATACAACGTCTTCTGTCTCAATTAGGCATTTGTGATACAGCTTTGGCCTGGTTTGCATCATATCTCACAAATAGACAACATTTCATCTCTATTGGCAAATTAAAATCACGCACTGTTACTGTCTCTCAGGGAGTTCCCCAAGGTTCCACTCTAGGCCCACTCTCATTTACATTTACATTTATTTATTTAGCAGACACTTTTATCCAAAGCAACTTACAACTGAGGACATACAAGCAAAGCGATATGTCAAGTGGAGAACAATACAAGTAGTGCTATTTATTATCCATATGCTTCCACTCAGATCCATTATTCGTTACTACGGCATACAAATTCATATTTAGGTAGATGTCACCCAGATCTCTCAGCTCCAAACCCTCTACTCCCCTTCCTCCCTCTTCCCTAATAAACTTCCTTCTCGATATTAAACACTGGATATCAGCTAATTTTTAAAAATCTAAACGGTGCAAAGTCCGAAAATCCTCATCACTGGACAAAGGTTGCTCTAAGTAAGGTTAATGACTTCTGTCTGACCACTAATGGCACTGACATTTTTCCATCTGATACTCAGCACATTTACATGAACAACAATAATCCAATATTAACCCAATTAAGACGATACTCTGATTAAGAAACTACCATGTAAACAGCAATTTTTTATTACCTTAATCCGATTAAAGTCATACTCGAAGTAAACACAAATCGAATTATGACATTTGGAGTACTCCTGTTTTACTCGCATTATCGACGTGCGTTACAGACATGTACACACCTTAATCACACTATTAACAGCGTGTGGGAGTTTTCACCGCATTTTGCGACAGAACATGATCACACACGGCAGTGCTCAACCGTTTGACGACAAACAAGAGAGCACGGCTGCGTCCCAAACCTCGTACTTACCTACTATATAGTATGCGAAATACGTGCATCTCAGCTACTATTCTATGGTAGCACTACTTGTATTGTTCTCTGATTGATGTATCGCTTTGCTTGTATCTTTCTCATTTGTAAGTCGCTTTGGATAAAAGCATCTGCTAAGTGAATAAATGTAAATGTACTATACAGCAGGTAAGTACACGGTTTGCGACGCAGCCCACGGCTTCAAGCAATCGTCTATTTGCACGTACAGCATGACAAATAATTAACTGCATTTGAAGCGTTCGTAAAAATTAAAAATAAAAACACCCAAAACTGTATACGGTACCATAACGAAGACGAACTGTATGTCGATACGTGAAATTCTAGAGGGAACGTCGGACGGCGTGGCACGGTGACGTAATGACATGTGCCCTTAATGTTCTCTAACATGTAAAACGGGAACATGAAAGGAGTATTCTAAAAACAACTAATGTAAACACCTTAATCACAATATTGTCTTACTCAGAATAAGGTCAATAATTAGATTACTGCTGTCCAACCTTGGTGTTATTATGGACTCATCACTGAACGTTAGTTTTCATATTTCATCTGTAACCAAAATTACCTTCTTTCACCTCCATAATATTGCTCGCCTCCATTCTTCCCTTAGCTTTTGTCCTCCTGAAACCCTGGTCCATGCTTTTGTTACCTCACATTTAGATTACTGCAATTCTGTTCATTGGTCTTTCGTCACATTCCCTAAATAAGCTACAGTACATGCAAAACTCAGCAGCTCAATTATTATACTCAGCAGCAAATACGCGCAAGTATTTTAGTCGGTCCACAAGTGGTAAAGAAGAAGAACGCCTACAAGCACACAGGAAAAACTACAGAAGATGGCGATAAGTTTAGCTCCGTCTGACTGTGGTAAGAGTCAAATATGGAAATACTTTGCATTCGAGGCGATGACAACAAGCTGTACACTCACTACTTTACATTGTAGCAAAGTGACAAATTTCTTCAGTGTTGTCACATGAAAAGATATAATCAAATATTTACAAAAATGTGAGGGGTGTACTCACTTTTGTGAGATACTATATATATATATATATATATATATATATATATATATATATATATATATATATATATATATATATATATGTGTGTATGTATGTATGCATGTATGTATGTATGTATGTATATACACACATATATGTATATACACACACACATATATGAATGACACTGTTACATTTTTGTTATTGTTGTTTTTGGGCTGGACGGTGTTGAAAATCTTATCCTGACAGAAGTTGTTCACATTAAAAAAAAACAATGTTAGACTGTATAAAATTGTAAATCGTAAATATCCATAATACATAAATATGTCAAAAAAAAAAATCTGAAATTGTTAAACAAAATAATTAGGGAAAAAGAAAACCAGTTATTTCAAAGCCCCTCAGTACTTATCCATTTTCATGCTTCATAAAATTTATTCAGCTCAGGTGAACTAAAGAAAGGTGTAGAATAAATCAGGGAAAACTAGCATATATAAAAGTTCCTCCCACATGCCCCATCTGTGGTTAACAGTGGTTAACACATTCTTTATCATCTTATCATATTACTGAAATGTGCGTATGTTGACACCAGCTTTCTGTAATCCTACCATGTGAGCCTACCATAGGCATCCTGTAAGCCTACCATGAAAACAGGGGCGGACTTAACCAATAAGTGAGTTAAGGGAAATCAGGGGCCCCATCAATTACCCAGAGGCCTATATAAATCATATATAATGTATTAATTTTCTATCATATTTTTTTTGGTTTCAATATCACCATTAAAGTTTTAACATTATTAGTACATCTGCATGAATGCAGGGCTCCCATCATGGATTAGAGTGGACCATTCCATTAGCTTGTCCCTGGCCAGAGTTAGAGAAAATTATAGCAGACTCAGTAGAGCCAGAGTGAGCGCGAGTAGCAAATTAGCAACAGAGCGAAGGTGAAGTTAAGGCTGCAATTAAATAAACCCTAGCGGAGCAGAAAAAGGAGGAAAAAAGAAGAGACACAAAAGAATGTAGCCAAACTCTTTTATTAGTCAGTATCTGTGTATATTAGCTAGGCTTAGTTATTCCCCTGTCACTTTAACTTGGGGTAAACTCTAGAAAAAAGGTACTTTGAGAGAGAGACAGCAAAATAAAGGTTACAAAAGTGAAAGGACACATAGTTGGTGTGTTGGGGCCCCATACCCGGAACTGCTTAGGGCTCCCAAATCACTAAATCTGCCCCTGCATGAAAGCCATACTTGTTCAGTCTTTTTCTGATTTTGCTGTCATGAACATAAATATTTAACGTGCTTACAAAGGCCTATAGGTCACATGATGTAGCTCCTGGGGTTTCTTTATATCTCTGAGTATTAAATGGTCTGACCTTGGACTGAATTTACTAGGACACCCACTCCAGGGAAGATTGGCAACTGTCTTGAAGGCTCTCCATTTGTAAACAGTCCTTCTCACTGTAGAATTGTGAATTTCAAATTGTTTGGAGATAGCCTTATAACCCTTCCCAGTTCGATGAGCAGCAACAATTGCTTCTCTGTGGTCATGGCTGATATATATTGAACAGTATTGAACGCCTCAACATTTTTTTTCAGTAAATATATTTCCTATGAGGCTATTCACATGAAATTTTCACCAGACATCAGTATTAACTCAAGAAATCTGGAAATATAAAGAATCCACAAAATTAAAGTCAATAAATAAAGTTATGCGTAATAAAGTGGAATGACACAGGAAAAAAGTATTGAACACGCTAAGAAAAAGCAGTTCTTCAAGGAAAGGTAAGGAAAGGAACCAGCTGAAATCCATAAGTAATTATACCTTCTATCTGTGCAAATTAATATCAGCTGGGTTAGCAAATTGATGGTCTATAAAAAGGCTTTTCGTTACCAAAGTGTCACACAAGAAACATCTCATGATGTGTAAAAGCAAAGAGCTCTCCCAAGATCTTCGCAATCTTATTGTTGCAAAACATATTGATGGAATCAGATACAGATATATTTCAATACTTCTGAATCCTCCAGTAAGCACCATTGGGGTCATTATCCGCAAGTGGAAACAACATCACTCCATCATCAGCTGCTCACGCACAGGAGCTCCTCGCAAGATTTCTGACCAGGGAGTCAGAAGAGTAGTCAGAAGAGTAGCCCAAGAGCCAAGGACCAATCAGAAAGAGCTCCAGAAACACTTGGAGGCAGCAGGTGCCATCGTCACAGAGAAAACAATAGGCAATGCACTCCACTGCTCACGCTTACTCCACAAGACTCCATTACTAAAGAAAAGGCATGTCGAAGCTCGTTTAAAGTTTGCTACAACTCATTTGGACAAGCCTATGAAATATTGGGAGAGTGGAGTCTGGTCAGACGAGAACAAAATTGAACTTTTTAGCTGTCATACTACATACCATGTTTGGAGAAGAAATGGCATTGCACATCACCCTAAAAACACTATACCAACAGTGAAGTTTTTAGGTGGAAGCATCATGGTGTGGGGCTGTTTTTCATCACTGGCAGACTTCATATAATTGAAGGAACGATGAATGGAGCCCTTTACCGGGAGATTCTTGAGAAGAATCTGCTGCCATCCATCAGGATGATGAAGATAAGACATGGGTGGACCTTCCAGCAGGACAACGATCCAAAGCATACAGCGAAGAAAACACTCAATTGGTTTCAGAGAAAAAAAAAATCAGGGTGTTAGAATGGCCCAGTCAATCACCTGACTTGAATCAAATTGAACAAAATTTAAATACCATATGTTTAGAAGAATTTGCCAAAATCACACCTGAATACTGCGGGCGATTAATTTATTCATACAGGAAGCGTCTTAAAGCTATCATTACAAACAAAGGCTTCTCCACTAAGTATTACATAAATTTCAGTTAGCGTGTTCAATACTTTTTTCCTGTGTCATTCCGCTTTATTACACATAACTTCATTTATGGACTTTTTTCTGTTGTGAATTCTTTATATTTCCGGATTTCTTGAGTTAATACTGACGTCTGGTGAAAATTTCATGTGAATAGTGTCATAGGAAATATATTTACTGAAAAAAATGTTGACGTATTCAATACTTATTTCCCCCACTGTATATATATATATATATATATATATATATATATATATATATATATATATATATATATATATATATATACACACACACACAAACCCTCCACTTTATTAGGAGCACCTGGGTATTGTTATCTAATCAGCCAATCATGTGGCAGCAGTACAAAAAATGTAATGTAAAATATCACGCAGATACAGGTCAAGAGCTTCAGTTAATGTTCACATCAAACATCAGAAATGGGAAAAAGTGTGATCTCTGTTACTTTAACCATGGCATGGATGTTGGTGCCAGATGGTCTGGTTTGAGAATTTCAGAAGCTGATCTTCTGGGATTTTCACACACAACAGTCTCTATTGTTTACACAGAATGGTGTGAAAAACAAGTGTGACAGTTCTGTGGGTGGAAACACCTTGTTGATAAAAGCAGTCAGAGGAAATTGACCAGATTGGTTGAAGCTGACAGGAAAGATAGAAAAGAGGTTACGAGACCGCTTTACAACCACGTTGAGCGGGAAAGCATCTCACCATGCACAAAACATTTAACCGTGTGGTGGATGAGCTATGAAAGGAAATTCTCTTATATCATGTACTCTTATATTATGAACTGTATTAAGACACCTTGGATTCGGGCAATACTGGGTTATAGTTTCTGTTTGTGTGTCTCTGTGCTATCAAATACCTATGATGAATGTATATATTCAATTACCTCTTTGAATAAGCTGATCAACTGCTATCCTTGATTATAGCTATATCCTTGAAATACACATGTATTTCCGTGTCAACATGACACAGGACCTGTTTTATATTATGACTATGTGCTGTGTGTTTTGTTTAAATCTGTCTGACACCTGGACCAGTAGAAACCGTCCACGCACAGCTTCTTATCAGTGTGTATAAAAACTTCTGTTTTGAATGAATAAACCAGAAGTCTCTGTGAACATTCACGCGTCAGTGTGTGTGTTCATTCGGACTCTCCAGGCCTGAGCTCTGCGGTAAACCACACTTTCTAGCTCATAGCAGCACAGAACTAAAAGTTAATAGAAGTAATGGTAGAACAGGCTGATAGGGCTGGCGGAGGTCTGGAAGACGTAGTCTGAGATTGGGAGATTCCTGAGATATTGTCATATATGGAACTCTAACAAGCTACAACAGCAGAAAACCACACTGGGTTCCACTCCTGTCAGTCAAGAACAGGAACGTGAGGGTAGAAAAAAATGAATCACCTGGTCTATTTCCTGATCTTCATTTATGAATAACTGCATAAACAAGTAGGTGTACAAATATTCCGATTATTTTCTTAAGTCATCATTCTTTTTAAAGTACTCGATAAGTGTTATGTTTAAACAATTTACACCTTAACATCCCTCACTCCCACAGATAATAATAATAATAATAATAATAATAATAATAATAATAATAACAATAATAATCCTCATCATCATCATCTTCATAAAAATTCTTGCTATTATTATTATTATTAGTAGTAGTAGTAGTAGTAGTAGCAGTAGTAGTAGTAGTAGTAGTAGCAGTAGTAGTAGTAGTAGTAGCAGTAGTAGTAGTAGTAGTAGTAGTAGTAGTAGTAGTATGAAACATATCACAAAACAAATTGAATCTAATGTAATAAGGAATTCAATTCAGATAATTAACCAACAACAATAAACAATAAGTATGAGGAAAAAAATGAACAAGGGAGTTGATAGGAAACGTCTGGGCTACAGAGATTTGCTCTTACACATCTAACCTATAGTAGATGAGGAAACACGGTTCTCCAAGAATAAAAGAATTTCAGTGTTATGTGGACATTTTTATAGCAGTTACACTGCAATAATAAAAGTAAAGCTTACCTTCAGACCGCAGGGAAAAGGCGAGAATCAGGAGGAAGCCACAGCACCGAATCATTTTTCTCACAAAGCTGACAGAAACTTCTCCTGGAGCGTTGTGAAAACTTTCTGTCCGCATATGTATTTTTATTTGCGACTCGACACCTGGGGGGACGGGACGATATTAATCTTTAGGCTGAAGAAAACCCCAGCGGAAAAAAACAACAAAAAAAATCACAAACAAACCAAAAAAAGTCACCCACAGAATCAGGATTTTTTTTTTTTTTTTTTTTTTTTTTTTTTCCGTCGTGGTTTCTAGAGCTTAAACATCAAGGAAACACCCAGGAATTTCCCACATGAACATAGGCATTCATCATCAAACTGTAACATAGCACGTGGACATTAAACAGTCGATTATTTAGAGACACTTATATAGCTACAATTTAGCCTATATATTTATATTTTACAAATGAACATGACATGGTCAGCTCTTGAAGTTTTTTATCCACTTCCTATTTTTTCTGTCTCTGTGTTGTGTTTAAAGACAATTCAGCTTAAAGGTTAAATAATAAGACATTTGATTCACTTAAAAGCCAAAGCACCATTTTCTTCTTCTCTTAATCATAGGTTCATATGATATAGAATTAGGAGAGGATATACACTATAATAATCTATTTTGGATGTGTCCAAATCCTCATGCTAGGGCACTTAATAGTGTTCCACAGGAGTGCAGCACCTGTAGTAGCGCTGTTTGGAAACACTAGCTGCGTTTACATGGACAACAATAATCCACCCTTAATCTGATTAAGACAATACTTTGATTAAGAAACTACCATGTAAACAGCAATTTTTACTTACCTTAATCTAATTAAGGTCATAATCGAATTAAGCTCTAATCGAATTAAGACATGTGGAGTACTCCTGTTTTAGTCACATTATGGACGTGTATTACAGACATGTAAACACCTTAATCACATTATTATCTTACTCAGATTAAGGTCAATAATTAGATTACTGCTGTCCATGTAAACGTAGTCATTGTTGAAAGCGATAAAAAAAGGATCCTGTAGAAACAGTATGAACTGGACAGCTCAGGGCTGAAGGTCGCAGAGTTGTTACGCACGAGGTCGAAGAAAATCTCACCTTTTCCGGTAAAATGCAAAGTCATACACGCGTGCACCCACACATGCAGAGATCAGATTAAAGCGCGCGAGCTTGATGCGCTCCTCTTATAGCGATGTGCTTTTCCGTTTACCTGCAAACTTTACTTTCACATCTTGCAGTGAAGAGAAAGAACGTGTGGTTTTCATTAAGGCCTGACCTAAACACTGCTGCAAGAGTCAGGCGCAGGAAGAGCCAAGTTTAAGCATCTGTGTGTGTGTGTGTGTGTGTTCGTACATGCGTGAGTGTAAATATACCATGCATCTTAAACCTTTACTAGTTTACGTTCCAGTAAAAGGTTACAGTGAGTCATGGCAAGATTATTGTAATGGTGCTGAAATCTAACCTAAAAAACTAAAATATAGCATATACGTACAATGAAACGCACTTGGGTTAATGATTTAAAATACTCCATTTTAATAAGAAAATCCAGATGTGCAGTCATCTGAAATTTCAGAAATGATAAAAAAAATATATATATACAGTATTATTACTATTACTACAACAACTATTACTACTACTACAACTACAACCATTACTACCAGTGGTGGAACTAGAGTTTTATATATGGGGTGTCTAGTGGGTGGGCAAGGATGCTTCAGGGGTTCCATAGACCACTACAGAAAATTAGCGTGTAACCCTAGCCTGGCATCTAAGTAGTATGAATGAATCCATTGAAGGTCCACTGCTGATTGGAGGTAGAAGTGATAATTCACTTAACCCGGAGTTCTTCAATGAGACAGATAGTATGGTCCAGAGGGGTTACTTGACAAGAATTTTTTAACATTCTATGAACTCTCACATACTGGAGAGTCTTGGGTCACTACCTAAACTGTCCAGCTACATTAAGCCTACATCCAAAACACACTGTATATTAGCGTGCTAAATACTGTAGTACTGTATGTGATGTAGTATGTAGTACATGTAGTATCTCTGTCCGGACTACTGAAATTACTGGTATTGCATGGTTATGTGGCTAAAGCTAATAGCGCCTCAGCTAACAATTACCTTGGTGACAGTACAAATATCAACAAAAAATCTACAGGACATATTTTAAATCCAACTACCAAAATACTGCTAAAATGCCCATGCATATTTAGCGCAAACTCACTGGGAAATTCATTCAGATAGCCCCGATCTCTATCTGATTAACTGCTTGTTAATGGAGCCAAAGGGCTAATGTTAACCTACACAACGACTCAGATTTCCTAAAAGTTGAAACCTAAATCTGATGCTAAATCTTACAAACTTACTTCAAATATGATGTTTTCACCAATCGCAAAAAGAGCTCATGGAGCTGTGGAATTAATCTCTCTTCTTCTTCTGTATGTTCCTCTTATTCTCATTCTTCTGTAACTCGCAACCAACATTAATATTCTTTCTTCCGCGTCCTTGATTTGAAAATGTATCGAGCATCAAAATAAATGCTTCTTTCAACAAAAGGTGAAATGAGATGTCAATCAGCAAACTGCCAGTATCGAAATAAGGGATTTTGGGGTGGGGTGGCACCTGGCACTACTACACCCTATTAGTAATAGTAGTAACAGTAGTAGCAGTAGTAGTAACAGTAATAATAACAGTAGTAGTAATGGTAGTAGCAGTAACAGTAGTAGCAGTAACAGCAGTAGTTGTAGTAGTACAGTAGTAGCAGTAACAATTGTATTAGTAGTAACAGTAGTAGTAATAACAGAAGTAGTAACAGTAGTAGCAGTAACAGCAGTAGTAGTAGTAACAGTAGTAGCAGTAACAGTTGTATTAGTAGTAACAGTAGTAGTAATAACAGAAGTAGTAACAGTAGTAGTAGTAACAGTAGTAGCAGTAACAGCAGTAGTAGTAGTAGTAGTAACAGTAGTAGCAGTAACAGTTGTATTAGTAGTAACAGCAGTAGTAATAACAGAAGTAGTAACAGTAGTAGTAGTAACAGTATTAGCAGTAACAGCAGTAGTAGTAGTAACAGTAGTAGCAGTAACAGTTGTATTAGTAGTAACAGTAGTAGTAATAACAGAAGTAGTAACAGTAGTAGCAGTAACAGCAGTAGAAGTAGTAGTAACAGTAGTAGCAGTAACTGCAGTAGTAGTAGTAGTACAGTAGTAGCAGTAACAGTTGTATTAGTAGTAACAGTAGTAGTAATAACAGAAGTAGTAACAGTAGTAGCAATAACAGCAGTAGTAGTAGTAACAGTAGTAGCAGTAACAGTTGTAGTAACAGTAGTGGTAACAGTAGTAGTAGTAATAGTAGTAGCAGTAACAGTAGTAGTAACAGTAGTAGTAATAACAGTAGTAGTAACAGTAGTAGTAATGGTAGTATTAGTAGTAGTAGTAGTAACAGTAGTAATTGTAATAATAGTAGTAGTAGTAGTAGTAACAGTAGTAGTACTACTACCACTGTTACTACTACTACTGTTACTACTACTACTATTACTACAGTTGCTACTATTACTACTTCTACTACTACTACTATTACTACAACTACTGTTGCTACTATTATTAGTAGTAATAATAGTAGTAGTAGTAGTAGTAGTAGTAGTAGTAGCAGTAACAGTAGTATTAGTAGTTGTAACAGGGGTGTCCTCGGGGTCTACCAGAGACACTGTTCTTTGACTTCTCTGTATATGGACCTGGGTTTAATTAATATATTAATATATTGAAAATAATCTTTCCAGCCTAACAAAAAATGTAAGAGACAGATGGCTTGTAGATGCCAAAAAGTAATCAAACTTTATTGAAACAATAAAGTGAGACAGTCCACAGAAAGTATGAATTATACACACACAGACATGCCTTTATATACTTTTCTGAAACCGTAAACTTATCTGTAGGCGGGGTATTAATCTCTTCTTTCTAACAACAAACCAATCTCCATCACCTTAATTAATTTTTCATCTCTCTATGATATCTTACATTTGTGGCGCATAAATTGTCATTTGGATTTTCTTAAAAGTTTATTGGGACAAGGTCATTTTTTGCAGTGCATGTGCCTTGCGTTGCATTTTCTGAAAGGTTTCATCAGGACAGGGTTTTTACTTTGTCCCAAAATTTGCCCTTGTACCTTAATGATTTTCTGGTTTTAGTCCCAGCATTGTTCACTTCATCCTGGAAGTCTTATCTTTGATTGGAAACACAGTTCTGGTGAATGTCTAATTGCTAATAAATTGCCATAGAGTAAAGCTGCTTTAGACAAAACACAAGGTTCTTCTAACTCAATTTACACAGGAAATACAGAAGAACCTCTTCTGTGCACTGAAACATAGAAGTCTTCTACCTCAGTACACACTTAGAATATAGCTTCATTAAAAAGTGTTCTATGGTTTTGATTATGCTTCTAAATGTTGATTTTACATATAGATTCTGTTTGTTAAATTATATTGATTATTAGCTTATGCTTCTAAGTAATAATTCTAAATGCTGGTTATACGTATTGATTGTACTTTATTAACATATCCAAATGTTAGTTAAACATATTGATTACACTTTATCAATATATCCTATAATATTAGGTGTTAGGAATAACAGTATATTGACTAATATGTGAAAGGTGGGTTATATAGAATTGCAGGAAGAACATTATCATTCACCAGTGACTATTACTACTATTAATATTACTACTACTGCTTCAAATACTACTGTTACTACTACTACTTCAAATACTACTGTTACTACTACCGTTACTACTACTACTGCTTCAAATACCACTGTTACTACTACTACTTCAAATAATACTGTTACTACTACCATTACTACTACTACTTCTACTTTAAATACTACTGTTACTACTACTACTTCAAATACTACTGTTACTACTACTACTGCTTCAAATACTACTGTTACTACTACTACTTCAAATACTACTGTTACTACTACCGTTACTACTATTACTGATTCAAATACTACTGTTACTACTACTACTTCAAATACTACTGTTACTACTACCATTACTACTACTACTGCTTCAAATACTACTGTTACTACTACTACTTCTACTTTAAATACTACTGTTACAACTACTACTTCAAATACTACGGTTACTACTACCATTACTACTACTACTGCTTCAAATACTACTGTTACTACTACTACTTCAAATACTACTGTTACTACTGCCATTACTACTACTACTGCTTCAAATACTACTGTTACTACTACTACTTCTACTTTAAATACTACTGTTACTACTACTACTTCAAATACTACTGTTACTACTACTACTGCTCCAATTACTACTGTTACTACTACTACTTCTAATTTAAATACTACTGTTACTACTACTACTTCAAATACTACTGTTACTACTACTACTACTTCAAATACTACTGTTACTACTACCATTACTACTACTACTGCTTCAAATACTACTGTTACTACTACTACTTCTACTTTAAATACTACTGTTACTACTACTACTTCAAATACTACTGTTACTACTACCATTACTACTACTACTGCTTCAAATACTACTGTTACTACTACTACTTCAAATACTACTGTTACTACTACTGCTTCAAATACTACAGTTACTGCTGCTGCTGCTGCTGCTGCTGCTTAAAATACTACTGTTACTACAGCCACTATTACTATGGTAATCAACCTACCATGCATGTCTTTGGACTGGGGGACGAAACCCCCACAGCACGGGGAGAACACGCAAACTCTGCACACACAGGGCCACAGTGGAATTGAACCCCCGACCCTGGAGGTGTGCGTCGAACATGCTAACCACTAAGCCACCATGCACCCACTTTTACTACTGCTTCAACTACTAATGTTACTACTACTACTACAGCCACTAATGCTGCTACTACTAGTACTACAGCCAGTACTGCAACTACTACTACTACCACTACTTTTACTACTGCTTCAACTACTAATGTTACTACTACTACTACTACTACTACAGCATTATTATTACTGCTACTACTACTACTACAGCCATTACTACTACTGCTACTACAACTAATAATAATAATAATAATAATAATAATAATAATAAAACAGTGGTAGTCGCTTCACAAAAAAGGTAATAAACTGTTCCTTTCATTGTTGCTTGGGTAATTCCCTATTCCCTAATTCCTTATATTTCCCTATATTTACTTTAATATGTATTGTCTTGAAACATAGATGTGGCGTGCCTTTAATATACATTTAAAGAATACATAGTTAAAAGATACATAGGTATAAAGATACTAAAGTTACAAAAAGTGTACACTTGAGTGTACCACCCCAGAGGTACAGTACAGTTTAATTATGATAGTGTTCTTCCTGCTATACTATATAACCCACCTTTCACATATTAGCATACACAATCAATGTGTATGAGTATACATATATTCATTTAGTAGACACTTTTACCCAACGCGACTAACAAATGAGGAAATACAAGCAAAGCGATATATCAAGCGGAGAACAATACAAGTAGTGCTACCATGCACAAATTATAATTGAGTTCTAGAGAAGCAAAGTGTGCAGAGTAGAGCCAGAGGTTTTTTTTGTTTTTTGTTTTTTTAAATAATGTGGGGGTTGGCATTTTAGGGGTTAGTTATGTGCTCATGGAAGAGGTGGGTCTTTTGCTGTGTATTGAAAATAGTCTTTAGCTGTTTTTTGAAAATAGTGACAGATTCTGTGGTTAGTATGCAAATATTTTTTATTTATAAAGCACATTTAACAGGTATTCACCACAGTGATGTTCAAAACAAGGATAATCTAAAGTCAAGTATACTAATACATTTTAAAAAGAGTTTAAAGCTGAAAAAACAAGACAATATGAGAAAAAAGGTGTCCACAAACCCTTGTCTGTATAGTGTATCTGATAATAATCTTGTGCTGAAATGAAGGCTAATAGAACTTTAACAATAAAACGTGATAATGAATTTCAGGAGGGTTCGAATAAAGGTAAGGTAAAGTACTAATATTTAGTTTCCTTTATAGCCATAAAAAATGAGTAATGAGGGTAGATTTTTTTTTATTTCTCAGAGCTGAAAAACCCTCTCTTTAACAACACATATTTAACATGTTTAATAACATGCGGTTGTGAAATATTTTTGAATAAAAAATCCTTCCAATCCATTAATAAAAAAAATTGCTAAAGATTCAAAATGACAGAGTAGGATAGGCTCAACCGTTGGGTTTGGTTCCTCCAGTACTTCCTTCCTCCTGAACTCTATGGGTTTTTCACTCTTGCATTGCTTTCTAGTGAAGCTGCTCTGTAGAAAATCTGTATTGTAAAAGTGTTATAAAAATTGAGTTAGGGTAAATTTCGGATATATTAGGACAGTTAATCTTAACAGCAATTATTTTCTGGCTGAATAAGTAGAAATCAAAACATACAGTGTATTCTTATGCCCTTTCAGTGGAAGTGCATGATAGAAATAACATGACATAAATAGCATGACTTCATATAATTGGATGTGGACAGCATTAAAGAGGAAGTGTTATAACTAATATTTTATACATATTTATGATGCATATATACCAGTGTCTAAACCACCATGCCCCCCCCCCCCCCCCCCCCCCCCCCCCCCCCATATTATGTAATTTGTGGGAGGTATGATGGTAGTTTAAACGTTTGCCCTTCATCTGTGCTTTGGGAGTTTTCTCCAGGTACTCTGGTTTCCTCCCCGAGTGCAGAGACATGCTTTTTAGGCTGCTTGGCATTTCCAGATTGTTCCTGGTCTGTGAATGGGTGTGTGATTGTGCACTGCAAAGGGTAGTCATCAATGATGGTTAAGTTACTCAAAAAAAGTAATCTATTACAGATTACTAATTACTACTTTAAAATTGCAATCTGACTACTGATTACTGCATGTAAAAAGTAATCAGATTACTAATGACTTCTTTCAAAACCTATCAAACCTACAAAAATACACTACAAAACAGTTGGATTTATCATAAAACTTGCCTCGGGTGTCGTCACAGTTTGTAGGACCACCAGGCCGATATAATATAAAACTTTTCTAGCCAAGGGGAGGCACAACTAAGATACTGTATGGGTTTAGCTGCTACAGTCCTATGCAAAGTACATTATCATTCCTTATGCTCTGCTCATATCATGTTCACATAAACTGCAACTCATATAGACATTTACACATCTTGTTTTCCTGCTCAGCATCAGAGCATGTTACTGGTTCTGTTTCAACCCCATCGCTGGTTAAAAAAAATAAATCGGCGTATATCCATTTTTCCTCACACTGACTGTGAGCTTGTGTTTGGCAGAACTGAGAGCTGTCAGCCATTAAGACACGAGTGTTTCCACTTATTTTCCTGTAAACTCTTGTCTGATTGGCCGTGCCTCCGTTCAATGAAGACATAAAATTACAATACCGCCGTCTTCTTTTACTGACCTTCAGTTACGTAACGCTCCAAGTGGAGAATTATTCGAGGCTAAAGAAAAAATCTTCGGGGCTATAGTCCCCAATGCCCAGTCTAGCTTACACCCCTGGCAGCCGTGCAAAAAAGCCGTGATTTATTTAAAAAATGTATTTTACTTAATACTGTTTTCTTACAAATTAATTTGTAATGCAATAACGTAATTTAATTGACATCGGTAACTGTAATCAAATGACATAAATTTAGAATGTAATAAGTAATTAGAATACAGTAATATAAACAGTTAATAATAAACAGTTATACACAACTCTGGTAATCATCCCGTCCAGGGTGTCCCCTGCCTTGTGCCCCGAGTTCCCTGGGATAACATCATAATAATTATTATTATAATAATAAGCACAGGAATGGTGTAGACTGTGAAATATCGAACATTACTACTACTGCATAGGTAAAGATTTTTACTTACCGTACTTGTTTAATTTCAAAATTGCTGTTTCTTTTAATTCAGTGTTATGCTGCTACTGACGTAAATGATAAATTATTCTACTTACCTTTTAGTGTATTTTTACAGTAGATTTTACTTCATCTGTTCCAGTGTGCAAATTATACACTCAATTTTGTAGGGGTCAGTTTTTTTCAGTTTGCCCAGATGAATTAGTTCATGTAATGCAGATGCATGCTTCAGTGAACCACTGTGGTGTATCCTTAAAACAGCACATTGCCATAACACTTTAAATGCTATAATTCATACCGTACAAGGCTGTTCAGCGTTTTGTGACGAATAGTGCCATGAATGCCTTAATAAACTAGTGTGCATTTCCTGAACTACTCCTCAACTGTCCTTTCTTACCAGTAAAAAACTGCCTTAAGCCTGTTCTCTTACACATGACATCACCAGTGATAAATAAAACCTGAGTGCAAAAAAAGGCTTCTGTTATTTATATGTGAAAAGGTCTCTGCATTAAGTTTGTATTTATTATATTACCAACCTAAACTATACACGGATAAAACATTATGTTTTACATAATGGGTGATATCGAACAATTTAGAAAAGAAGAACAAAAAGAATGTTTTAAAATGCCACAGCTTTTGCATGCTACACCATCTAAGTAGGGTGAAGTCAACTAAAATGCACCACTTTTTGGTAAATGATTTATAATACCATCAAATAAGCTATGCATGGTATCTAATGATATTTTTATAATTTAGCATGGGTCTGTTCAATATAATTTTCTTTTAAAAATGTGAAAAAGTATCATTGTTTTAAAATTATGAGAGTTCGAGTATCAGCAGGTACCCTCTTGAGCCACAGCACAACGTTCAGGCAAATTGGGCCAGATGTTCAGTTAAAATTGGCCAATATACCGTAAAAAGATAACAACACAGGTAATTTTGATTGAAATCATTTTAATTTTAACAGTAAATTGACACTATTGTGTTCAGTGTGCAATAGCAACAACACCGTAAATATATTTCATTTAATAGAAAGGCACATCTTCTCCACAGCTCTTGTGAGTTGCACTGACAACAGCACACCCTAAATGTTCCTGCTGCATTGAATGCTTCAACGACTGTCCTGGTCTCTCCTTTCTCCCCAGCAGTAACCTCTACACAGGGTTTACCCACCTCCCCAAAAACACAGGTAGAGCAAAACTGATCTTGCCTCCCAATACATCGCAATTCCAAAGATGTAATGGACCATCTCTGATTGCAAGTTCCCCCAGCAGGTCTTCATACTGTTGAAACCACTTTCCTACCACACCAGGGTTCAGCCCTGCTGCTCCTGCTGCTGAAAGTGCCTCTGGTGTCCTGATGCTGAGATCTGGATTCCGTTTAAAAAAAAATTAAAAACCAGTAATATCCAGTGCCATTTACTTCAGAGAAGTCTTCGATATTATTGGTCTTTGCATAATTAAATGCAATTCCCTAGACATCTCTTTTGGAAAGAGGGAAGCCTCTTTTGGAGAGGAACTTGATAAGACTGGCCAGTTCCTTCTCAGATTCCACTGGCAGGTACTGCTTCCTCCCAGATGCACAGCCAGAGCCAGCAACTTTGCCACTAATGCGCCTATGTAAAGTTGTCTTTGGAATGTTACAAGCCCTTGCTAAAAAGTGAATATTTAATGTTTGCCCTCTCTCAACAATCTCCTGGTATTCATTAATGGCACCTATCATTCTGTACATTCTCCACTGGTTGTACTGACATCTTCCTTCCTTTCCCTTTCTCTTCTCTCTTCTTCTCTCTCTTTTTCCTTTCTTTGACTGTCCTCCTGCCATACTGTCTGCAACGCAAAATATTTAAAAAGATATTGTATGGATATATATCTAGGCCTATGAACCTATTTTTCACCCTCAATTTCTATGTAATTTCTGTGTAAGAGTGTGTGTATACGGCCAATTTTAGCAAGCTGGTTAAGCTAAAATGGGCCACTACCTAAAATGACTTTTTTCACAAAAATCTAAGTTTCTTTTTAAATGTAAACATTTTATATGAAAGAGCTGTCAAAACATTGTTCATAGAGCTTTTGCTTCATTGGTAAGCTTACTTATAATTGCTTTATCACCCTTATTAGTGATTAATGAAATTTACTATGCCATGATCAATTACCATACAATTTCTCTGACATGCTTCATATAACACTCTGCCCCGCTCACTTTAAGAACCTTAGACCAATCAAAACTACTGTTATATGTCAACTAGTGTTGTAGCAATTTAGTAGCAGTTTAATTAAATTTTATCATTATTTAACAATGGACATTGTCATAAAACAAATTTACAGACATTGGGATATAGATATAGATTTAGTGGATGTTATAGTGTTTTGAACATATATTTTTAAGCTTTATTACCTTTATAAGTGAAAAACTCAATACCACATTAAAAATCTCAGTGTGTTATGGGCAAAATATCACTAATAAAAATTAGTCACTGTTTGTGTTATTTATAAATGAGGCCAACAATACACAGAAAAAATAAACATTTTAAAATTATGTAATCTCAAAACTCTTAAATAATGCCAGAAACGAAGCACAAAATAACAAAGAGGACAAGCTTAGATTTACTGAAGCACAGGCACACTGGGTCACATGGTAAAACCAACATAAATGCAGTATATGTTTTAATATACAATAGTACTGCAAAATCAACAATACAACAGCCAAAGTATATTTAGCAAAGTGTTACATGGAAACTTTATTTGCAGGATACAGTCACACCATTCCCATTCTCTCAAAGTCAAAGTGTACACCTGTGCTCTTTAGTACACTATAGTACAAGGGTTTTTTGTTTGTTTGTTTGTTTGTTTTTGTTTTTTAATTAGTGCTACTAGCAGTACATTATTACAGCACAGCAATCCAGCGTAAATAAAGAAAAGCTACACGTCTCATACTTCCTTATAATCTACAGTTTAGATGATTTTCTGTTAAAGAAACAAGTGCATCATTCTGTCAGATATTAAGCATACCCAGTAGCCCTATTGCTTTTTTTTAAAAAAAAAAAAAACAGATGCCATGAGCACACTTTCAAATCCCGTCAACTAAATCAAAGAACAGTATCATTTATTTCACCTTATATACAACTACAAACAAATATGTACACAAATCAATTATTCAATGACGTTTTGTTGTGAGTTGTTTTCTGTGAATTTTTTTTATTCTGCTTTAGTGAATGTTTTCAGTTTCCTGTTTTGTTGTTAGACATTTGTACTTGATGCCTCCCTATTACTGCTTTATCATTTAAAAGCAAAAGCAAACATTTTTGATCATTTTTACTTACCTAACATTAAGATTATGTTTGCTTTTCATTTTTACAATCTGCAATTTGTGCATACTAAGTAATATGTAGATTGTTTGACATCTTAATTCGGTTGTTTTTAGCGTAATGTGCTGCTAGTGGCTTTATTTAAATATAAATGCATGAAAAGCATTTCAGTGACACAATTTACATAGAAGTTATATGTAGCTTAAAAGCTATAGTCATGTGAAAGAATAATTACACCCCATGGAAATTGTTGGCTTTTTTGACATTTTTGGATATGCAAACATTTGATCATCTTGATATACTTGAACAAAACCACAAGGAAAATTAGTGTTTATAATAATTTATTCAACGGAAATATCAATATATGTGATATTCCTCTGTGGAAAAAGCTTTGTTTAAACATGTACTGCCTGTTTCAAATCCCCTCACAACATTTCAATGGGATTCAAATTCGGGCTTTGACTAGGCCATTCCATAACCCTCCATTTCTTCTTTTTGAGCCATTCTTTGGTGGATTTGCAAGTGTGGTTAGGATCATTATCCTGTTGAAAGGTTCGCTTTCGGTTCAACTTCAACTTTCGGACAGATGTCCTCACATTATCTTCAAGCACTCTTTGATATGATGCAGAATTCATAGTTGAATCAATGAATGCAAGTTGTCCAGTCCCTGAAACAGCGAGGAACCCCAAACCATAACGTTTCCACCACCGTGCTTCACAGTTGGTATGAGGTGCTTCTCCTGAAAAGCTGTGTTTGGTTTATGCCAAACATATTTGCTGTTACTGTGGCCAAACAACTCTATCTTTGATTGGTCTGTTATTCTCAAAGGCCTGGTCTTTACCAATATGCTCATTGGCAAACTGTAGTCTTGCAAAGGCTTTTTCCTGGCCCGCCTCCCATGCAGGTCAAATTTGTGTAATCTCTTTTTGTTGTAAGACTTACTAGCAGATCCTGTGATGAAATTGTGGGGTTCTTGGAGACTTCTTTTTACATCAGACAGTCAGCTCTTGGGCTGAATTTGCTGGGACAGCCTGTCCTGGATAAATTGGCAGATGTATTTTAAATAATTTGGAGATCTTTTTAAATCCCTTGAAAGACTCCACAACCTTTTTTCTGAAGGCCTTACAGAACTCTTTAGATCTTATCATGATGACACCACACAGCTCAATAGCAAAGGGAACACCAGACACTAGATATGAGAGGGGTATAAAAAGACCAGTTCCACCTGCACTCCCTAAGCAGGTTCTAAACACTGGCTCCCGATCTTGAACACTTGATTCTAATTTGATTAATTTGAAGGTGTGATAAATGTAGGGGTGTACTGACTTTTTTACATGTGACTGGTTTGTTTTTGTTCATTTAAATTGTGAAAATTACAGCAAAATGTCAATTTTATGTGTCATTTGATAGTGTATCAACTGTATTAATAGGCACCATTTCAAAGAGGATCAAATGTTTGCTTGTCCAAATATGTAAAAAAAAATAAAAAATAAATAAATAAAAAAGCAATTTCCATGGGGTGTCTTTACTCCCTGTATCTCTCTGTATCTCCCTCTTTCCTGAACCTCCTGTTCAGAAAGCATAAAATCACGTGTGCACTTTGATATGGACATGTGGACTTGTTAATGGGGCGGCTGTGGCTCAGGTGGTAGAGCGGGTTGTCCACTAATCGTAGAGCTGGCAGTTCGATTCCCGGCCCATGTTACTCCACATGCTGAAGTGTCCTTGGGCAAGACACTGAACCCCAAGTTGCTCCTGATGGCAAGTTAGCCCCTTGCATGGCAGCACTACTACCATTAGTGTGTGTTTGAATGGGTGAATAAGAACCAGTGTAAAGCACTTTGGAACTGTTAAGGTTAAAAAAGTACTATATAAGTGCAGACCATTTATCCAAACCTGCATCTGTGAAACACGATCAGGTCTCTAAGTACCCTTTCAAAAAACAATGCAGCAAACAGCATGTACCAAACTTTACAAAACATCACAGCTACAGATGTGGACTCATGTGGGACTTCTATCCACTTATGCACATGAGCATTTAATTGTACTTAATAAATGTACTATATGTTCTTTATGTGTATGGTGCTTTTTTTACTCCATCAGTTCTTCACATCTCCCTGAGAATATTTACACACAGTGTAATAATACACACAGTGACACACAGTGAGTCAAAACAGAGGGTTGGTGGTTCGATCCCTGGCCATTATGTCTCCACATGCCAAAGTGTCCTAGTGTCCTTGGGCAAGACACTTTCCCCCAAGGTTGCTCGCAATGGCAAGCTATTGCCTTGCATGTGTGTGTGAATGGTTGAATGAGAAACAGTTTAAAGCGCTTTGTAGAACTGCTTTAACTGATTAGTAGAAAAGTTTTAAAGGCGCCATTTACTTCTGATGACTCTTCAAAGATTTGCTTAAAAATTTGTGAGGTGCTTCACCTTATGTCAAATTGCCAGTGCCACAAATCAGTATGATCATATACAGAATTCATCCAACTAATACTGCTAACAGAACTTTTTAAATGTTAACATAACACTCAAGGAATCACACCAGACATTTGCTAGACCTATTCTCCTCACCAGAGTGGAGCAAAAAGACTGCTAACATCAGCTAGCAAGCTGAATTGGATTTTTGCAAATATGTGCAACAAGTGGCATAAAAATATGAGTGTGGGATGATTGTGCTACTTCATAATTAGCAGTTTGTACATTTGTTTCATTTGCAATCCTGCAAGATTCATTTAAATAAGAAACCTCAGCCACTTGTGCTTCCAAGGTTCATCAGAAGGTGTGGCTAAAGTTCACAAATGAACCCAGGATTAAAGCAAAAGATTCTATGTGTTCTTTCATCCTTTCCTATTCAAGGCTTTTTCATCAGGCAAATATTATTTGCGAGTGATCTCACTGTTCCTTCAGTCAGAGTACACTGAGGTACTGTGAGCACTCCATCCTTCGAGTGCACACTTTAACCACACTCATACCCAAGCTCAGTTTCTTGTTGAAACTTAGCACCAACAATTCACGGGTCAAGTCCCAATTCACAAGTTCAGGAGCAACTTTCTCTTTTGATAACTTTTGGCTTTGCCTCTCACCGGCATGTAGTAGCGCACTTTCCTCCAGAAGCGAGCGGACAAAGTAAACGAAGAGAGAGATGTTTCATCGTCTTCTCCATCTTCCTCCAACCTTCTGCACCTCCACCTCCTCCTCTTCTCCCAGGCCTGTAGTGCCCCCTGCTTATCAAGCAAGAGACGCAGTGATTCGGGGAGGATGGAGGGATCGCTGAGCTTCTCCATCTCCAGCAGCATCACAGAGAGTGAGTCATCCAGTAAGGCACGGTGGAGGCCTGCCTGCTGCTCGAACCATGACGAACCCTCTGCTCTGCTTAAAGACGAGCTGGTGTATAGCAGCAACAGTCGACGACAGAGATTCATCGTCTCCTCCACCATGTCTGCCATAGCTACAAAATGGTTTGGAAAAGATAATATCTTAATGAGTTAGTTCCACTGACATTTTGTCACTGATTAGATGTCAATGATGCATTATTGCAATAAAGCATAAACCTTTCATCGATTCCAATCATCTAATACTAGGGATGAATCCATATTTTCTAAATATTTAAAAGACAACAGAGTAAATTCAGACCTTCTAACACAAACTCTGCATGCTTAGCAGAAAATCATGCTATCAGTGAGGAGGTGTGTGGTTATCAGCAGGTTATGAGCGCTCTGAGAGCTGTATTATCGACATGTGCTCATGTGAACTAGCTAAAAGCTGTTTATTTTCGAGATGCAGATTTGCAAGAATCTTATCCCTTACATAACTTACAACAAAAAGGTCCTGTTTTGCATACTGTCAGTGAAATATTTGTCTCACTGAGAACACTTCACTGTGCAGTATTTTTAGTCCAGTCTCACAGTAAATGTGTAAATGATTTGGTGCTGTGAAACCAGGTTTAATATTTCATGGCATTGATGTCATTTTGTCTCTGTGTATATTTGGAGAGCAGGTTCAATGTTTAAATCTTATTTTAATTTATCTTAATTTTGCTTCAAATGCTTATCCCTATCTCATACATGTTTTGTATACTCATACATGAGGTAAAATTTTACCTTGTCCAGGTAGACTGTCCCGACCAAAGATGAAGAGCCGGTACCCATAGCGTCCCTCCAGAACTTGAGGCAGTGTCTTTACAGCGAAAGCCTCAACAGCTTCACTTAAAGTGTCCCCTTGAATTCGGGGATATAGCACATAGGCGTCATACAGCTTCCCGTCACCATCTGCAGGTAAAAATAACAGCTCCTTTAGCAACCAAACAAAACATCTGGAAGTAGGAGCAAAATAGCTCTTTTTAACACATTCATAAACACCTTTAACGCAGAAAGGTTGTATTCACTTACAGTGAGGTTTTAAAATAAAAGTCCACTAACAAGATCTATTTATTTCATCACTTATTGAGCCACATGCAAAGTTCCACTCAGCTGATACTCACTGATGAAACATTATTTAAAACCGACAAGTATTTTTTAACTCCAGCAAGTTTTAAATTATTCGTAAACATAGCATTAGCTTCCACTGTAATGCTGATGACACAGTCGTATGTTTCAGCGACGCCAGATGACAGACACCAGCTTAATAAAGTTGAGGAATGTGTAAAGGTCATTAGATGCTGGATGCTTATTAACTTCGTTTTACTTAATTCTGACAAGACAAAAGTACTTCTACTAGGATCACATGTAACTTGAAGTAAGCTTTCTGATTACATAGTTACTCTGGATGGCCTTTCTGCTTTATTATGTGCAGCAGCAAAATACCGTTACAGTTACATTTATATAGCGTTTTTCTAGACACTCATAGCACTTTACGGAGGGGCAGTAATGGGGGGGGGGTCTCCTCAACCATCACTATTGTGTAGTATCCACCTGGATGATGTGATGGCAGCCAACCTAGGAGTGATTATTGACCTCAGTCTTTCATTTGATGCTCGTGTAGATAATATTACTAGGATAGCCTTCTTTCATCTCAGAAATATTGCTAAGATAAGAAATATAATGTCACTACACGATGCAGAAAAATTCGTTCATGCTATTGTCATGTCTAGGTTGGATTATTGTAATGCCTTACAGTCTGGATGTAGGAGCATGAACAAACTCCAGATAGTCCAGAATGCATCTGCAAGAGTCCTTACTAGAACCAGAAGATATGACCACATCACCCCTATCTTATCCACACTGCACTGGCTCCCAGTAAAATTTCGCATTGATTATTAAATACTATTATTGACCTATAAAGCACTGGATGGTCTTATGCCACAGTACCTGAGCGAACTTTAGGTCTTTTATGATCTGCCACACCTATTTCGATTAAAAGGTGCAGGCTACTTGTTGGTACCTCAAATAATGAAGGCTACAACAGGGGGAAGAGCTTTCTTTTACAAAGCCCCACAGTTATGGAAAAGCCTTCCAACTAGTGTTTGGGACTCAGACACAGAGTCAGTGTCCAGGCTGAATACATATTTGTTTAGTCAAGCCTTTTGGGAAACATAAGATGACCTAATTATATTAGTTCCTGTGCCATTGAAGTTTCATGGTTGAAAAATTATCAAATTTTTGATTTTGCGTCCTGATTGCCATGGAGACAAGCACCATGTGGTTATGTTCTTGTTTCTGTTCTAGTCCTGTCCTAGCCCCTGCCCTGATATTAATTTGTTACCTGATTGTGCCCACCAGTTTTGTGCTGGTTCTTGATTTGTTCGTCTACGTATACCCTGCTGTTTCTTTGCATTGTTGCAAAGTCTTATCATGCGTTTTCTACTGTTATGTCCAAGTCTTTTTTTTTCTTGCCTGTGTTTTGATTTATGAATTATGAATTATCCCAGTTTGATGTGATACTTGCCATGGACTTTGACAATGTTTCTTGGAAAGTTCATGCACTTGTGTCCTGCCTTAGTTACACGTGTTGCTGTGTTTAAAAGAGAATGACAAGCTTCTCAGTAAAAAAAAAGTATAAATTATATAAATTATTTTCAAATTAAGCACTAGCTTATTTCCCACCTCAGAGGGGACCTATTTGTTTAGTTTGTTGCTTCCTGGTGTTTGAATTTTGGAAAGGAAGTTATTCTGTGTAATTTTTCTATGCTCTTCACACAAGTGTTAAAATTGGAAACACTTGTCTCCTGGTGTTCAACGTACCCGTGCTTGCATAAAAGAAAGGAAACAGGGTCCGGAAGAGCAGAGCAAGCTCCACCTTAAACACGCTATACAAAAGAAGTCCCAAGATGAAAAGAAGTGCGATTGTGGTGGCCAGAAGTCCAATCGGCAAGAGGAGATTAGGATCTGACGACATACAAGAAATGTTAAAAAAAAGTTTGATCAGACAAACCAGCAGTCAATTATGCAAAATCACTTCACTTATAAGTTGACTAGACAGAGAATGTTCAAAGAAAAAAAAGAACCATTTAAATAAGGGCAGTCTTTTTTTTCAGAAAGACAATTTGTCAAAAATTGCCATTTATTTAAACTTATTATTTATTAGCACTGTGAGCTCTGCTGATAAACAAGCAACATAACCTTATACTGATTCAATATAATGGACCAAAGTAGACAAAACTGAACAGCGAAAAAGATTCTGTTGAAGGAACTAAGTTTGCAGATTATGGCTAGAAGTGATCTTATTTGGGGACAATAATACATAAGACAATGGAAATACTTCACAGCGGTAGTAAAAACAAACGGTGGGTGTGTGTTTTCTGACCTGCAGGCTGAAGTATAAAGTAGCCAGTGGCACTTCCTCTGTGGCTTAAGGCCATGCAGGTGAAGTTCAAGTTCAAATCATCTGGAAGAGCCTGAGACACCAACAAGCTGCGCTCCACCCACCAACCCTCAGCCTCCTGGAGCTCCCTGTAGACACAGTTACAATCTGTTTATTCAATCTCAAAACAATATAAACAATATGTAAACCACAAAGTGACTGGAAATGTTTACATAGTGAAAGCAGTGTGAAAAGGGATCAGATCAATGCATTTCAGTGAGCAGAGTACACAAGAGAGCACACAGAGCACACGGGAGAGCACACGGGAGAGTACATGGGAGAGCACACAGGAGTGCATACAGTAAAGTGCAAATACACACATGTGTCAGAAGAATGCAAAAACACAGGACCTTGCATGCTAACTAGACAGGACAAGTTAAAGAAGCATATGACTTAAATGCATGCTTTAAATAAAAAAATAAATAAATAAATAAATAAAAATTCTACAGTATAACATTTTAGTATTCCAACACAAAATGAAATGTTACAGAAAAATGTTTGTATGCCAGTAATTAAAGCAGCATATTATGTATGAGACCACCTTTCTCCAACAGAAAACATAATGAAGGCTGCTGGGTTTTGCTGCAAATAATAGAAGCAAGTGCGACAGTCAAAGTCTCCAGAAGAACTGTTATTGGTTCTGGAAGATGCTCAGTGAAACTTACATTTCCTTAGAAAACTGCACTAACTGTACCTGAGACTACTTATATATATATATATATATATATATATATATATATATATATATATATATATATATATATACACACACACACACACACACACACACACACACACATACATACACACACACACACACACACAAAAACACACACACAGAGTGGGGGAAATAAGTATTGAACGTGTCAGCATTTTTTTAAGTAAATATTTTTCCAATGAGGCTATTCACATGAAATTTTCACCAGACATCAGTATTAACTCAAGAAATCCACATATATAAAGAATTCACAACATTAAACTCCATAAATACAGTTATGTGTAATAAAGTGGAATGACACAGGAAAAAAAAGTCTTGAGCACACTAATTGAAAATGTATTTAATACTTAGTGGAGAAGTCTTTGTCTGTAATGACAGCTTCAAGATGTTTCCTGTATGAAGAAATTAATGGGCTGCAGTATTCAGGTGTGTTTTTGGCCCATTCTTCTAAACATATTGTCTTTAAATCTTGTTCAATTGGATTCAAGCCAGGTGATTGACTGGGCCATTCTAACACCTTGATTTTTTTCTCTGAAACCAATTGAGAGTTTCCTTTGCTGTATGGTTTGGATCGTTGTCTTGCTGGAACGTTCAGCCACATCTCATCTTCATCATCCTGGTGGATGGCAGCAGATTCTTCTCAAGAATCTCCCGGTAAAGGGCTCCATTCATCGTTCCTTCAATTATATGAAGTCTGCCAGTGATGAAAAACAGCCCCACACCATGATGCTTCCACCTCCAAACTTCACTGTTGGTATAGTGTTTTTAGGGTGATGTGAAGTGCCATTTCTTCTCCAAACATGGTGTGTAATATGACAGCCAAAAAATAAAATTTTGCTCTTGTCTGACCAGACTCCACACTCGCAGTATTTTATACGAGCTTTGACATGCCTTTTCTTTAGTAATGGAGTATTGCGGGGTGAGTGTGCATAGATGCCATGGCGGTGGAGGTCATTGCCTATTGTTTTCTCAGTAACAATGGCACCTGCTGCCTCCAAGTGTTTCTGGAGCTCTTTACATTTACATTTATTCATTTAGCTGACGCTTTTATCCAAAGCGACTTACAAATGAGAAAAAAGAAGCAAAGCAATTTATCAAGCGGAGAACAATACAAGTAGTGCTACCATACAAGATCCATTGGTTGAGTTCCAGAAGAAGCAAAGTGTGCAGAGTAGAGGTGTAAGTGCCAGAGTAAGGTTTTTATTTATTTATTTATTTATTTTTTTATTATTAGGGGTTGGTTAGGTGATCACGTAAGAGTTGGATCTTTAGCTGTTTCTTGAAGATGTTGACAGATTCTGCAGTCTCGAATGAGGTTGGAAGTTCTTTCTGAGTGGTCCTTGGCTCTTGCATTTCTCTTCTGACTACTCTTCTGCCTCAGAAATCAGAAATCTTGCGACGAGCTCCTGTGCGTGGCCGGTTAATGATGGAGTGATGTTGCTTCCACTTGCAATTAATGACCCCAATGGTGCTTATTGGAGGATTCAGAAGTTTTGAAATACGTCTGTATCCAATTCCGTCAATATTTTTCACAACAATAAGGTTGTGAAGGTTTTGGGAGAGCTCTTTGCTTTTACCCATCATGAGATGTTTCTTGTGTGACACCATGGTAAACGAAAAGCCTTTTTATAGACAATCAATTTACCAATCCAGCTGATATTAATTTGCACAGATAGGAGGTATAATTACTTACAGGTTTCAGCTGATTCCTTACCTTACCTTGGAGAACTGCATTTTCTTAGCGTGTTCAGTACTTTTTTCCTGTGTCATTCCACTTTATTTCACATAACTTTATTTATGGATTTTAATGTTGTGAATTCTTCAAATTTCCAGATTTCTTGAGTTAATACTTAAGTCTGTTGAAAATTTAATGTGAATAACCTCATTGGAAATATATTTATTGAAAAAAATTTTGACGTGTTCAATACTTATTTCCCCCACTGTATATATGTATATACAGTGCATCCAGAAAGTATTCACAGCGCTTCACTTTTTCCACATATTGTTATGTTACAGCCTTATTCCAAAATGGATTAAATTAATTATTTTCCTCAAAATTCTACAAATAATACCCCATAATGACAACGTGAAAGAAGTTTGTTTGAAATCGTTGCAAATTTATTAAAAATAAAAATAAATAAAAAAGCACATGTACATAAGTATTCACAGCCTTTGCTCAATACTTTATTGAAGCACCTTTGGCAACAATTACAGCCTCAAGTCTTTTTGAGTATGATGCTACAAGCTTAGCACACCTATTTTTGGGCAGTTTCCCCCATTCTTCTTTGCAGGACCTCTCAAGCTCCATCAGGTTGGATGGGGAGCGTCGGTGCACAGCCATTTTCAGATCTCTCCAGTGATGTTCAATCGGGTTCAAGTCTGGGCTCTGGCTGGGCCACTCAAGGACATTCACAGAGTTGTCCTGTAGCCACTCCTTTGTTATCTTGGCTATGTGCTTAGGGTCGTTGTCCTGTTGTAAGATGAACCTTCGCCCTAGTCTGAGGTCCAGAGCGCTCTGGAGCAGGTTTTCATCAAGGATGTCTCTGTACATTGCTGCAATCATCTTTCCCTCGATCCTGACTAGTCTCCCAGTTCCTGCCGCTGAAAAACATCCCCACAGCATGATGCTGCCACCACCATGCTTCACTGTAGGGATGGTATTGGCCAGGTGATGAGTGGTGCCAGGTTTCCTCCAGACATGACGCTTGCCATTCAGGCCAAAGAGTTAAATCTTTGTCTTGGTCTTGGTCTAAGAGTCCTTCAGGTGTCTTTTGGAAAACTCCAGGCAGGATGTCATGTGCCTTTAACTGAGGAGTGGCTTCCGTCTGGCCACTCTACCATACAGGCCTGATTGGTGGAGTGCTGCAGAGATGGTTGTTCTTCTAGAAGGTTCTCCTCTCTCCACAGAGACATGCTGGAGCTTTGTCAGAGTAACCGTTGGGCTTTTGGTCACCTCCCTGTCTAAGGCCCTTCTCCCCGATTGCTCATTTTGGCCGGGCAGCCAGCTCTAGGAAAAGTCCTGCTGGTTCCAAACTTCTTCCATTTACGGATGATGGAGGCCACTGTGCTCATTGGGACCTTCTATGCTGCAGAAATGTTTCTGTACCCTTCCCCAGATCTGTGCCTCGATACAATCCTGTCTCGGAGGTCTCCAGACAGTTCCTTGGACTTCATGGCCTGGTTTGTGCTCTGGCATGCATTGTTAACTGTGGGACCTTATACAGACAGGTGTGTGCCTTTCCAAATCATGTCCAGTCAACTGAATTTACCACAGGTGGACTCCAATCAAGTTGTAGAAACATCTCAAGGATGATCAGTGGAAACAGGATGCACCTGAGCACAATTTTGAGTGTCATGGCAAAGGCTGTGAATACTTATGTACATGTGATTTTTTTTGTTTTTTTTTATTTTTAATAAATTTGCAAAGATTTTAAACAAATTTTTTTTAATGTTGTCATTATGGGGTATTGTTTGTGGAATTTTGAGGAAAATAAAGAATTGAATCCATTTTGGAATAAGGCTGTAACTTAACAAAATTTGGAAAAAGTGAAGCGCTGTGAATACTTTCCAGATGCACTGTATATACACACACACAAACACACGGTGTTCTCATGGTTTCTGCTTGATCAACAACCTTTCACCATCGTTTCCTCTTGAGCAGCAAGAGAAAAGGAAATGTGTAAAGAATTGTTTACGCAGTGGAAAAAAAGCAGTGCTAGAGCACTGCTTGTTTCCCCTGCGCTATCCGTGTGATATATATTTTTTGTGAAGCGTTTTTTTTTGTGTGTGAAAAGCTGAGATTCCTGATCATACGTGTCCACAAAAAAATGAGTGCCGTATTAATACAAAATGTTTTGTGCACTCAGCTGTAGCAGAGGGAGAGCCTGTGAGAGAGCAGCAGGAAACCTCCAAAACATTATCATTTTATGGTATAAATTCAAATTAAATCCAAAAGCTATCTCCTTGATTTTGAGTCCAGCACCTTGGAAATTGTGCTGCTCTATCAATATTTTTAAAATGTTAACAAGCCTTCAACACCTGTGGTGGAGTCACTGACAAAAAAATGATGTACTGTTAAAGCTCATGTTCACTAAATAGCAACACAACAACTCTTAAGCTCTTTTGATCACAAAGTAACTAACATTTACTGAAAATTCCCAACTGTATCTAATAACCGATATGAATTCAATGTTTGTAGAAAAAGACAAAAAAAAAACTTCCTTCACAATCGTGGGAATGCTCCTGATGGCAGATGGGAGTGTAAGAAAGAGACTGAGGGAATGTGAATCAAACATTTTCTTTTTCAGAGTTACAAACCCTTTTGTGATTTTAAGCCTGAACATCATCTCTGTAGTATAAATAAGTTTAAAGCTGGTTTCCTTCTGGTCATTTCATGCATCTTATATCTAGATTGTATCCTGAGACGATTTTACTCACATGTGCACGTACACATGTAGATAACAAGAACAAATTGCTACATCACATCATGTGTTAACGTGTGAAGCAGCTCATTACATGCTGTTCCTGCTCTTCAGGGTTTTGTTGCAACTCTAGTTTCACGCTAGCAAAAACAACAGCATGACCTTTGAATTACGACTGTCTGAAATCTACATGAAACTCACATTTGAGGTCCCTGGTAGATGCGTTCGGAGGTGTTTGGGGAGACGTACGTGCCCTTAAACACCCAGACTACCACCGTCATATGAACCCCTTTGACAGGTACAAACACACGACATGTCTTGTTAACCGGAGAACCTGCTCACACACATACAAACAAACAAACAAACAAACAAAAACAGATGATTCTGTATGGTGCTGAATTCTCATTTTGTATTTGATTACTCAGTTTTAAGTGCAACTCACCTGGATATACTTTCATGGTGTCATCAGTGGGCTCGAGCATTTGAGGTCTTTTTGATCTCTTCTCTGAAATAAAAACAAGAGTGAAATCAAGAGCCTAGTGTAAGTATTAGGTGTGGCCAATATGACCAAAATATCATATGATTCTGCGATAAGTGATGTATGTCACCATACAGTATCGTTTTACCAACAGATCATCGATACTTAATATTAACTAAGTTACTGATACTTAATATTAACTAAATGTTTGCAAAAAATTTATAAAATCACTGAAAAGGCGGAAACATAAGAAATGTTGACAGAAAGCTGTCACCACATGTATGCACATGTGGTTATTGTTCACTTTTCCACAGTGATGTTAAATTTTTAGGGCATACAGGAAACTCTTCAACTTGTAAAGTCCTGGGCAATATATGGATAATATTGATATTGTGATAGATTATGTTACAGTACACGATATAATTGTCAAATGTTAAAACGTCAGTAAGAGCATTTCTTATGTTTCCTTTCAGTGATTTCATAAATTTTTTGCAAACATTTAGTTAACATTAAATAAGTATCAATGATCTGTTAGTAAAATGATACTGTATGCAGTTATTCTTATAATAATGAAGTTATTCTAATGCAGTTATTCTAATAATAATAAATGGACAGTAATTATAATTGATGCATATGTACAGAAGAAAAATTAAGATTATGTCTGACCACTAGAGGATGCTGCAGAGTCAACACAGAGAAGAGCACGCTGACTGAGTCAGGCTGCTGTCAATTCTCAACTGATCATGACTTCACCCTTCACACACCCTTCCTCTATCATATAAACAAGCGAATTAATAATGGTCAGACTAAGACTAATACTTGACTAAGCAGTGAAAACTTTTCCAGTTTGTCACTCATTTACAGACATGAATTAATACAAATACACAAGCTCTGATTAGCCCTCGACCCTTTACAGTATGGGCCGAGATATTTTTGACCCAACCTAACTATTCCCGCAACCATAAACAGGTGTATGATGTATGCAAAAAATGATTTTAAAGTCAGTGGAGCTATATTATTTATGTTTTACATCACTCATTTATTTTATTGTATTTTTTTTGTTGTTGTTCACTGTCAAAACACCATGGACCTGCTTAACATAAAATAATGATTGTGAAAAAAATTGCTTAATTGGGTAACGTGCTAAAAACATTTCTGAATTAAATTTTTTTTTTAAATTACATCATGCGAACTATCTTCACGCCCTCTCAACCCCATCAGCTAACAACATTACTCTGGAAATATGGCAGAAACTTTCAATCTAAGACGTTTGTCCACAGCAGATGTACGTTATTTTCCATACTCTGCTGCATTATGCTTGCTATTTTTTGTGTATCATGTACAAGGTAATAGGTTAATCGATCCTAAAAGTCCCTGTTTTTTTTTTTTTTTTAAATCTCATGACACTGTCACCACACTTTCCCCATCTGAACAGCACAGTTGTATGCCCAGTCATAATTTTACTGTTTGGCTTATTCAAGATTCTCCCATAACTGCACAATAGCTGAGAGGTCTACTTAGAAATACAGAGTATTTGAAAATTATCTACAACTTAGTATTAGGGTTAGGGTTAACCAATATTATGTCAGCCAGTAGGTGTAGAGATACTGGGAATTAAATGATATCAGTTAAGAGTGCAATTAGTTGAGGCTTAACTCAAGTTAACTGTGTAAGTAACCGCAGTGCACGGTGTATAACAGCAACAGTTTCTGTCTGTTTCTCACCGGTTATGCCACACTCAATGGTCTCTGCAACTACTCCAATGATTCCACTGAGGTTAAAGGTCATCCTGCAGGTATAAAATCCAGCATCGTTGGGAGAAACTTGGCGGACGTGGAGCATGAGCTCATTCTCATGAAACCTGGACCCTTCCTGAAGAAGCTCACAGTCCTGAGAGAGGAAGACCAGAGGAAGTGAAGCTTTGAACACACACACACAGGCAACAGACACATTTGACTATATTTATTTAAGATATTAGCACTTTATGATGACATTTTTTGCAGTGATTTTCATAACCTTTCTGGGAAAACGCACTCAGTGTTAGATTTGAAAGAAATGGCTTGAAGATTTGGATTTTCTTTTACTCTTTATTTAGAAATTTTATGTCCTTTTTTTTGTTTTGTTTAAGCATACTGAATTTATGCTTCATGACTGAACTTTGTATGTAAAGCTTTTAAACAGAATTCGAGTGAATCTTTTAAATTACTCTCATTTTTAAAGTAATCAGATTCAAATTCAAACCCTGGCATCACAAAGCATGAAAATCACACACACCCGGCAGCGGAGAAATAATGAGCCGTCCGATAATGAATGTGAATTGAAGAAGTGGAGTTTAAAATTCAATTGAATAGGCTAAAATTGAAATTTTATATATTTGCTCCAGTGGTTTCAAGTTGAATGTGACTAAACCATAACTTAAATTATTTTAAAATAAGGCATAAAATTTCAGATTTACATTTTTAAAAAATCACATATATTCAAGTCACATATATTCATAATTGAACAATCTGGTCTGTTTCAATCAAAAAAAATTAATCCAATCTTAGTTAAAATGCCCCTTAACTGGAATATGAGTGTATACCCTCCCCCCACCCCCGCCCCACACACACCTTGTACCAGCGTATGGAGTAGCTGTCCACTATTCCGGTGTAGTCACTTAAAGGACACCTCAGGTTGTCGTTCACGTGACTCTGCATTTGCTGCAGTGCTGCCTGAGGACGGCGACATGCTCCAAACACCATCTCTTCCACCAGAAGAACCCTCACCTGCTTGTAGCACTGCTCTGGAGTTCTGCTCAAAAAGAAGTGCGAGAAAGCAAAGCATTATTGACTTTTTACTCAAAGTGTTGTTTTGTCCATTGCTCTAGTTTTACACCACTGCATTATTTGTGTATGCGGTTGTCTCATTTAATCCACTGTGATCTCACCACCAAGCTACTACAATGTGTTTCTGAGCACATTGCACACTGAATTAAAACTTTCTCACATATAATTCATTTCTTCTTTACTCTTGTCGGTAATTAGCATGTTTTCCAGTTACTGTGCTAAATAATTAGCAAAGCAATATGTGTACATGTCTGAACAAAACACACCACACAAATCACCCAGAAAGTTCAATTAAATGCCCCTAATAAAACAAATCTGTCCTACATACACACACTCCCCCCTGTGTCTTGTAGGTGTATCGAGAGTTTGGTAGTCCAATCTTATCATTAAAGCAATTAGAAGTTGTACAGATGTACAATTTACTGGAAAAACTAGACTTAATATACTGGTTAAGCATATAGGCTAATGATCTTTAATAATCGCAGTTATGTTGAGCCTCTTAATAATGTAGCTGACTGTGTTTTATCCAGTATCGAGCACAGTTTAAAAAAGTTTAAAAGTATCATTCTGCAGATAGTGTTGTAATAGACATGACTGTAGTATCAGCTCACTGTGATACACACCTGTACAAGTTTGTATTTGTTAAGATATGCATGCAGCTTGAATGAAAACAAATAGACACCTCCAGGGTTGGGGGTTCGATTCCCACTGTGGCCCTGTGTGCGCGGAGTTTGCATGTTCTCCCCGTGCTGTGGGGGTTTCCTCCAGGTTCTCTGGTTTCCTCCCCCAGTACAAGAACATGCATGGTAGGCTGATTGGCATGTCCAATGGGTGTGTAAATGTGTATGTGATTGTGCCCTGCGATGGATTGGCACCCTGTCCAGGGTGTACCCCGCCTCATGCCCGATGCTCCCTGGGATAGGCTCCAGGTTTCCCTGAGACCCTGAAAAGGATTAAGTGGTATAGAAGATGGATGGATGAATGCCATCATCATGCAGTCCTTTACTAACACCATCCAGGAGACATGTAAGGTGGAACACAAACATCTGATCAGGAACTAATACACATCCTTTAGCTGGGGATTGGTAAGAAAATAAACAAAATCCTGGTATAACTGTTGTAAAAGCCAATATTCAAGTATCTGCTTTTTCCCAGTCTTAAAGTAGGCATTAAATGGAATTAAATATTACACTGCAATGGCAGTACAGGGGTTACATTGTTTGCTTTATATATATATATATATATATATATATATATATATATATATATATATATATATATATATATATATATTATATATATATATATATATATATATATATATATATAAAACTAATCAAATATTCAGCATATAATAGGTTGATACGATCACTTTTAGCCTCCAGTAATCCACATAATCCATCTATCTTCCATACTGCTTATCCTACACAGGGTCACGTGGGAGCTTGGAGCCAATCCCAGGGAACTCTGGGAACATGGCAGGGGACACTCTTGACAGGGTGCCAACCCATTGCTGGGCAAAAATCACACACGCATTCTCACACTACAAACTATTTAGAGCTGCCAATCAGCCTACAACGCATGTCTTTGACTGGGGGATGAAACCGGAGTACCCGGAGGAAACCTCCCGGGGAGAACATGCATGCAAACTGAATGCACGTAAGGCGGAGGCAGGACTTGAACCTCCAAACTTGGAGGTGTGAGGAAAAGTGCTAACCACTAAGCCACCGTACCCTCCAAATCAACATAATGGAAAAAAGATTTAAAATACAACATAATATAAAAACAAAAAACAGAGGTGCACACGGTGTCTTTCAATGGAAACGAAATTCATTTTAAAACTCTCATTCTCTTTAAAATGCTACAATTGTTCTTGTGGTTGAGATACATGCAAAAGAGACACATTTTTATTATCAGGGAATTCAGTATTTTTTAGAATGAAGCAGAACATGTCAACATTTGACAAAGGGTTTTCCCAGGACACAAATGCTTTAAGATGAATAGCATAATAATAAACTGGAACTATACAGTGTTTCCATACCTGACAATACATAAGTAATGGCCCTGGTGTTTCATGGTGATGTTGAGGAACAACAGCGAAGCCCCACGTAGTACAACATGGTTCTCCTGTCCTGAGAACTCCTGGCCAGTCCTCTGGTCATACCACGTCACGTTATAAGGGATGTTTAAATAATTGAAGAAATACTCCTTCACCAATTCACAGTCTAATAACGCTGCCTCATGTGGGACTGCAAACACACGGTCAAACAGTACGCCGTGGTCTATACATAAATCTACACACACACACACACAGACACATACACACACACATACACAGAAGAAAAATATAGTTATAGGTTGAGCTGCTTTTAAAGAAACGATGACTGAAGTGTTTTAGTCTTTCTTTATGTCACCAAAAGCAACAGTAAGTTAAGCACACACACACACACACTGCTTTACCCAGGCCTTCTGTTTCATTCTCTGATGCCGCACCAACACTGATGGTCCATGCCAAAGTCAGCAGAGCAATAAATCCCACAGCCATGTCTGAAAGAGACGGAAAAACAAATCTCAACACATCTATACATTTTTCCATAATGAGTAACACGGCCTGGCTCTGTGCTCAGCGTGTCACTGTTCACTGTGAAGCTTAAACTCGGCACAAGAAGCTATCAGAGAGCCGTAAATCACATTTGAAGCCACGCCCAGAGAAGGCGTGAGAGAAGCGGCCAATTATTTCTCAAGCAGAAAAAGGAAAAAAATTAATACATTGAAGGATTTCTAATAAATGTATTTGTTTTAGTTTTAATCTATTCCCTTGTAGTCCATTCTTATATAATATGTACTATTGAGAAGATGTATTATTCTATTTCATAAGAAAAGATTAAATGAACCCTTTCATGCATAGTGGTCACTACAGAGG
Source organism: Ictalurus punctatus (assembly GCF_001660625.3). NCBI lineage: Eukaryota > Metazoa > Chordata > Actinopteri > Siluriformes > Ictaluridae > Ictalurus > Ictalurus punctatus. The sequence goes on along the minus strand of NC_030421.2, from coordinate 10,601,035 downwards.
ACAGCTATTCAAAAGCCATTTTCTGGCTATTGCAAGGATTTCAATAGAATAAATGCATAACAGCCACTGGAGTGGACACTTTAATAATTTTTTTAAATGTATGAAAAATGTATGTAAATGAAAAATGAAGGTAAAATTCTTTTTTTTTTTATGCCTAAAGAAGAGTAAAAACACACAGAGAAAAAATCCTTGATCAGGATTTCATAATTCATGCATGAAATGGTACTTAGTGCTTTTTTAACCTTAGCGGTTCTACAAAGTGCTTTACACTGTGTCTCATTCACTCATTCACACACACATTCAAACACCAATGGTAGCAGAGCTGCCATGTAAGGCGCTATCCTGCCATCAGGAGCAACTTGGGGTTCAGTGTCTTGTCCAAGGACACTTTGGCATGTGGAGTCGAACCAGGAATTGAACCGCCAACCCTATGATTAGTGGACAACCCGCTTGACCACTAGAGCCACAAGTTCTTGGTACTGCACTCAAATGTTACTCAATTCCACCTTACTGTAATTTTCCTCTCATTTTTGGCAAAGTTTGTACTAATGCACTAATGCTGTGTTGCTTGGAATACAAAGAGAAGGAGGGGAAGTGAGTAAGGATGCTTCACTGACCCTACATTCCTTATCTTAATGTGTCATTCTATCAACCACAAGTTCTTGCTTTATATGATATCCCTACAGACCTGCTCATACAGTACTGAAAAAAGCACTATACTGCAGAACTGCAGTGTAGGAACAGTAATGTAGGTCAAAACAGCATGTTGCAGATGTTTAGATTAAACAACACCACAATATTACAAAACAAACCTTAGTTTTGGCATGTAGGAATGTTACCTCATAAACTTTTTTTTTTTTTTAATTAAATAAAAACAGGGTTGCTTTGCATTAGCTTTGTGAGAAACTACAGCAAAATGTAATAAGGGCTGAAATTCTATGGCAGAAAATATTGTAAGCCTGTATTGAATGAAGGAGACACTATTCACTGGCATCACACTACTTACCATTACTGATACGTCTCACAGTTAGCACTGAAGTCATTTCAGGAAGAGGAACTTACAGCTCATTTAGGTAGCTTGCCACTTTACATGTATTTCTATGACAAGATTTCAGAACTATTTGATACTGCTGACCACTGAACTTGATGCAATGTGTAATGTAATATGTAATTAAAATGTATGTGTAAATTCAGTGATCTGTGTGAGGCCTGTTTAAGGTTTCAATAAACGGGATGAATGAGATGAGAGAATGGGACGCTAGACCATCACAGGGCATCCTGCACACACATTCACATCTAGGGTGAATTTAGTGTAGCCAATCCACCTACTGGCATAGACATTGTGGGAGGTTGGAGGAAACCAGAGAACCCAGAGGAAACTCACATGAACAAAGGAAGAACATTCACCAAGACAATAATTCAATCTCAGGATCGAACCAGGGAACCTGGAGCTGTGAGGTGGCAAATAAATAATAAAATGTTTATTTTATTCAATTGTATTATGTAATATCAATCTGTTTTATTACATTTTGGGGGTTATTTATTTATATATTTATTCATTTGTTTGTTTGTTTATTGAATTGTTGTTTTTTTTGTTTTACAAATATTTTAAATTGAATTATTATTTATTATTTGTATTATTTCTTTTATTTATTTATTTATTTTTATTTCATATTGCACCACTGCACCACCCAAGCCCATGCAATAGACTGTAATATTTCATTTTGTTAAGTTTACAATTAATTACTAATTGATGTTCATACAACAAATGAGGTGATGTGGCCATATGCATCTCTGACCAGCTCAGAATGTGGTTTGAGACCTCAGGATACTTGAGGACATTGTGTTTCTTGCACTCCTTGCTGATTCACTCAGGAGTTGAAATGAGTCAGATGTTCTAATGGAGTTTTGTGAAGTGATTTACAGTTACAGCATTTAGAGCATTTCGGAGACATGGAGAATCTCTGAATCGGAAACACAGTAAAAAAAAAAAAACACAGCCATCTTTTCCACAGACATCCTATCTTCTCTCCCGAGTAATGGTTATTTTAAGAAAACACATTTTTTCCTTTAAAGGCATAGCCTGGTTATGAATAATGGACTTCTGGTTAAAAGTGACAGCATTTCATTAAACAATTAAATTCATCATGTTTACTAAGTAGTAAACACTCTTTGAATTGATTGCTGTTCATGATATAAATGTCCTCATGTACACAGCAGACTTTGAACCCTGGCGTATGTAAATATTTACTGTGAATGATGAGCGTTTCTGCTGCAAAACTCAAAGGTCAAGATGCACCGATTTGAGAACACACGTAAATGTCAGTTCGCTCGTATTTCATTGGTCTGGGATTAGTCGTGACCATCTGAATTCTGCTTTTTTCCTGACGTCTTTCTTATCTTCCTAAAGATTAACATTTATATGTGGAAACAGAAATATGGATTTAATCATGCGGTCACGTAAGTCAGGTTATATAAGCACAACGTGATAGATGGCAGATTTCTGTCTTCTGGGAACATATTTATGTTTTTAGGCTGGATGCCAAGAGTGTTTCTCTGAAATGCTGCTACACTGAATCCAGATCCTTCCCTTGTTATTTACTGTTGAGAAGTTTGAAACCACTGGGGGGGGGGGGGGGGGGGGGGGTTTGTTGTTGTTTTTTTTTTGAGGAATTCTTTTGAGGAAATGTTAATGCACTTGTTTTTCCATTTTCAATATTTTTTTTTTTTTATGATTTTAGGGAAAAAAATGGATGAATCCTGCAACAATCCACATAGGGCAAAAATAACATAAGTTTTGCCATGAACGTCTTGGTTCACAGATCTGAGCTGAAGAGTAGACATCTCAGTTACAGCACAGTAGAGTTCAGGCCGAGTGGTTGATTAAACGATTTTGGAGTTATAACAGAGATGACAGGAAAAATGGGGAGATATTATGAAAGATAAAATCTGCTCAGAGGATATGAAAAAGGTTTGAGGCAGTTGTATAATCAACGAGTGAGCAAACAAGTTACTACATTATCATTACAAGTTATTACATTACATTATATGTGGAAACCAAACGTATCAATGACTTGCTGCTATGAATTATCCTTTGTATACCCTTGTAGCCAAAGAAGATACAAACTGTTGCATTCAGTTGCATTACAAAACACTGTGCATGCTTTGCATAAGATGATGAAATACATGTGTGTACTTCTCTCAATCATCTCTCATGTTGCACCCTCACATCAAAAGCCTCACAGCAAAATCCAATGAGACACGAAGATCTAGCCAACAAAAACTCAACACAGGCTTTTTGATCCTTTATTTCACAGGCTCACATAGCAACTTCCTGTTTAATCACTGACTACGTTTACATGGACAGCAGTAATCTAATTATTGACCTTACTCTGATTAAGATAATAATGTGATTAAGGTGTTTACATGAGTCGCTTTTAGAATACTCCTGTCATGTTCCCGTTTTACATGTTTTAGAACATAATTAGATTAACAGCCCGCGTCATTACGTCACCGCGCAACGCCGTCCGCTGTCCCTCCAGAATTTCACGTATCGACATACAGTTCGTCTTCGTTATGATACCGTATACAGTTTTGGGTGTTTTTATTGAATTTTTTTATGGACGCTTTAAGTGCAGTTAATTATTTGTCGTGCTGTATGTGCTAATAGACAACTGCTTGAAGCCGTGGGCTGCGTCTCAAATCACGAAGTTACCGTTTATATAGTAGCCGAGATAGATGTATTTTTCCACACTTTTGTAGTTTACATCCAGCAAACAGAAGTTCATCTTTAACCACTGTCCATTTGTGAGGTTTTTTTTTATTATGTTGCAGGCCATATTACAAACACGATGTGTGACAACATCATCAGTATTTTGTCCATATTGTGTCATCTTCCATTATCACTAACTGACAATTATCCTAAATGATAAGACATTTTGTTTTAAGACATGCAAAACTGTTTCTTCAGACATTATATAATATATACTACAGTGCTGCTGAATTTTCAGATCTGGTCAGAAGGTGATCTGGTTTCTGCTGTAACAGGTCTTTCAAAGGGAATTGTATGTTGGACGGCCCATTAATAATAAACACATTTAAAACATACTGTTATTTTTCACAGAAATATGTATCATCGTTGATGTGGTGAAGCTTTCTTTTAGGAGATGTATATTTAACATTTATGGAAGGAGTCTCTAGTGTCAGCACTTTTCCACCACAGGAAAGTCTTCAGCACATAGGAGCTGGTAACCTGACAAGTTGTGGTTTTTTGAGAAAAGCTGACTGTCATTATTTGTAATCATGGCAAATTGAACTGGTATAAGAGGAATAAACCACTTCAGAAAGTGCTGTTATAGGATAATAATAATCATCAGGGGGAAACTGTAACTCCTCTTCATCACGCAGGCTAATTGTTGATTACTTTTGTTTTCCTATAATACCACTATGTGTATTCCTTACATAGAAACCTTAAGACTTGGCTGAGAATCCACATTGACCCTACAGCTCTACTTGCCTAAACTAAGAGAATATTATAGATAATAGATAATTGTAGGATCTTTCTGTACTTTGAATAAATGTGCATTTATTCATTAAATAATTAATAAAATGATTGAGTACACGTTTTATAAATAGACCTGAAAAAGAGGCTCCTGTAATGAACAAATCGGAAGGATGCAGTATGTAATGTCACAGATCTTACGGTCATTATTCATAGTGTGTAATTTTACATATTTTGTGATGGGGAGACCTCGTGTGACTAGTCTTTATCCATAAACAATTTAAAACTACAGTCCCCTCTGAAACTATTGGAACGGCAAGGCCAATTAATTTGTTTTTGATGTAAACTAAAGACATTTGGGTTTGAGATCAAAAGATGAACATGAGAAGAGCGTTTAAAATTTTACCTTTTATTTCCTGGTATTTCTATGTAGAGGTGTTAAATGACATAGAAAATGCACATTTATCACATAGCACATGTATCAGACCACCCAATTCGAGCAAGAATATTGGAACACATGACTGACAGGTGTTTCTTGTTACCCAGGTGTATCCTATTAGCTTGATTGTTTAAACAATAAATAGCTTTACTCTTGGTTTCAGCCTTCAGTTTCACCTGTGAAGACTGTATTTGTTGTTAAGAAGGATAAACCAACATGAAGATCAGAGAGCTGACTATGGGAGAAAAGCAAGCCATTTTGAAGCTGAGAAAAAAGGGAAAATCAGTCAGAGACATTGCACAAATACTAGGTATAGCAAATACAACAATTTGGAATGTCCTGAAAAAGAAAGAAACCACTGATGTACTAAGCAACAGACACCGAATGGGTTGGCCAAGGAAAACAGCCGAAGAAAGAAACATTGTGAAAGCTGTGACGAAAAACCCAAAAACAACAGTCAGTCACATCACCAACAACCTACATAGGGCAAGGATGAAGGTATCACAATCCACTGTTTGAAGAAGAGTTTGAGTGCAGAAATACAGAGGCCATACCACAAGATGCAATCTACTCATCAGCAGTAAAAATCAGAAAGCTAGAACGGAATTTGCAAAGAAACACAGAGATGAATCACAAAACTTCTGGAATCAAAATAAATCTCTACCAATGTGTTGAAAAGGCCAAAGTGTGGTGAAAGAAAGGATCTGCTCATGAACCATAATATACAAGCTCATCTGTGAAACATGGTGGAGGTAGTGACATGGCTTGGGCTTGCATGGCTGCTTCTGGAACATTCTCACTAATCTTCATTGACGATGGAACTCATGATGGTAGCAGCAGAATAAATTCAGAAGTTTACAGGAACATTTTGTCTGCCAGTTTACAGAGAAATGCATCCAAATTACAAAACACACTGCTAATACAACAAAGGACTTTATCAGGAGGTTTTAGATCGGGCAAGTCAATCACCAGACCTTAACTCAACTGAGCAGCATCCCAAAGAGGAGACTGAAGGGAGAAACCCCCTGAAACAAACAACAATTGAAAGAAGCTGTGGTAAAAACCTGAAAAAGCATAACAAAAGAAGAAACCAACAGTTTGGTGATGTCAATGAGTCACAGGCTTGATACAGTTATTACGAGCAAATATTAAGTGTTATTTACTTTAATTTACTTCAAGACTTATCTGTTCATATAGTTTTGCTCATCTAAAAATTGGGTGGTCTAATACAAAAGGTTCTATGGTTTACATTGTTTAACACATCTAGATATTGATGTTCCAATATTTTCCAAGGGGACTGTATGTCAGTACTTTTTTTTTTAATAATCTGGAATATGAAAAAAGAAAAAAAAAAAGTTTAACCAAAGGTTAAAATAACTTATATGTTTTTGTGCTGAACAAGCAGTCTGTAGTGTAAATGGGGATGTGAGTATCCACCTTATAGTGGAAGTAAATTTGCTTAATTCAGCAAAAAAGTGAGAAGATGAACATGAAAACAGGACATGAGAACAGGAGAGCAAGACTTGATGTCTTCATTAAAAAAGGAAGTGCTGAAGGAGAACCAAGGTCACAAACAATTTCACCATGAGATTACATATAGAACATATATACAGTCACAAAACCTCTTCCCTGCAGAATGGACACATTTACTGATGTGGTGCATAAGTTTAAGATTCAGTTGAGAAATTTAGGATACACAGATTTGATTCTGATTCACAAAAGCAAAATATCCTAGACAGCATCATATAAGGATTTAACAATGATGTCGTATCTCAGGGATGAACATTTCAGATTTCAGGAAGTTTCTTTTGGTTCAGATTTTTGCAAACCACATCCGATGTTGCTCATGCAGCTTCTGCACATGAGTGTAACGCAATATCAGGGCACGAACTTTTATCTTATATTTGGGTTATCAAAGATTATTAATCTAGGCTTGCTCCAAGAACACTGAGTAACATTTATATGATGTGCCACTGAGTACAGAAGGATAATGAGTCACTAGCTGTATTTAAATAAAGACTGAAGACCTACCTTGTCACTAAGCATTTATCTGGACACTAATTATAGAAAAGTGGGTTCTTTTTTTGCCATACCAACCTACTAACTTTTCTCTAAAAGGGTTTTAGCTTGATAATATTCTTAGACATTGACCTATTTGCACAAGCAAGAAGAAATATAAAGCACTTCTGGATAAGATTGTCTTCTAAAATACTGTAAAAGTATTGTAATTGTAGTTGTTAGACATTAGTTATAAACCATTGTTGCAGTGATGATGAATGCTGAAGTCCCCAATGCTCGTGCCATAAAATCAACCATAAATAATCTGGTAAATTAATTCAGTTGCTAAAACTACAAAATCATTGATATATATATATATATATATATATATATATATATATATATATATATATATATATATATATATATATATATATATATTTTTATATATATATATATATATATATATATATATATATATATATATATATATACTAGCAGGAAAATAGTTGATTTAATAAAGGAAATAATGGATAATAACACACAGACCCTTTTTATCTGCATGTACTGAAATGGGTTTAAATTAGAAATTATTCCAGGCAGCCACCTGGATTTCACTTGATCAGTTTCTATCAGTCAAGAAGCAGCTGATGTCCTTTAAGGTCTGTCAGCTTTCGATTGAATCAGTGCAAGAAATGTTACAAGCATCTGCACAGGTGGTTTCATAAGAATCAAGTCTACTGAGTCCATTATACACATTTTCATTTTTATTTCATTTTTCTTCCCTTAGCTTGTTGAAGACTTGAGTAATTTTGAGCAAGTGCCTCTTTAAGGACTGAGACTTTGCATGAAATTATTTCTTTTAAGGTTTATTCTAACCTGATTTGTTATATAATGCTCTGATTTCATCGGGGAATATTAAAATATTATCTAGTCATTTCCTATTTCCTGTTTTCCCATGTCCTCCCTCATCAGATGCACCAGAAATATCACGAACTGCATCTCTGTTTGACTTTCAATATTCATTAGTAAACACTCTCATCCACAGTGACAGTGAAAGTGCAATGAGAGAAAGCAAAGATTAAGATCTCTCAGTGGTCAATTATTTCAAATGGCTTTTTCTTAGCTTTAACAGCAGTTACTAGATGTGTAATAAATATTCTTTAGTGATGATTGATATGGGATAATTTTGGCCTACTGTACATATGTCAGTAAACTGATCCCAAATGCTCTGTGTGAGTCAATAATCCAGACCATAAAAGACCGTATAGAAAAAAACCCAGAGTTCTCCTCGGAGGAACATACAGGATTGGCAGTTGTTTACTTTTCCCAAACCACTACTGGGCTTGAGATGCCAGCTGGATCGGATATTAATTTCATTAAATCAGCAGCCCCAAGGCTGACAATAAGTGATGTATCCTGAGGACACAGACAAAGCAGCTCAATGATAAACACATATTTTATATAATTTCCACGCTTCCACAAATCACACAACCACTCCTGTTGCAAAACAGCTACCAACCTGTCAAGACTAACACATGCTTCCTCTGAGATATGGAAGCATATATGCAACCTTAGAGCAGCTTATAATTATAAGGTCTCAGTATGGGCACAGAAAACAAGAAGTTTCTAGAACTAAGACGTTATGGCATTAACATAAATAGCAACAAGAGTAGTAGTATAACTAGTAAGTAGTAAAACTAGTGTGGTATAACTGTGGAATATGAAGATTAATCCACCGAAGGACTCTGTACTGCTTGTCCTAGGAAGAGTCAAATGCACTTCACCAAATTTCCCAGAGTCACCTTCCGATGTACAAGAATTATTTACGGACCATGATCAGTCGAGTGGTCTCCTAGGAACTAATGCGGTCTGCAACACACAGTCCTCAAACCAACTTGCAACATCTGAGTCAGTGTACTTAAAAAACACAAGTGTTTCCAGACTCATATTTTAAGGAAAAGGGATATTAATAGTATGAATGTCTGTGATATTGCACAGTATATCATAAAGCAGGTCTAATAACAGAATATTACTTGCCCTGGTGACCACATGTGTGTGTGAGGGACATCTGGTGAATCAGCAACTATTTGTGTACCAACATCGCAGGTATTATATGCAGAAGTGTAAAACATTAAAATAGTTTGTTTAAAATTAAAACAAACAAAAAAAAGTTTAGAAAAGAAATCTCTTGGAAACAAAACGCAATCATAGGAGTGCATCAGAAGAAGGAGAGCTAGAGAGCATTCACTTGTAATGACTCACGACTCAGTGTGTCCAAGTACATGGTGTGACTCATGGTCAAACATCAAGCTGCGTCAGAGTCAGCGAAAATAAAGGCAGCACAATACCAATGTTTATATTAGAGTACCAGTGAACAGCCAGACATTTCCCAAACCATTCTGAACCAGTGCTCAGTAAATGATCTAATCAGCAGTGTGTGAATTGTTCACAGGGTTTTACTAACCAAAGACAATGAGAAATGTCACTTTCTTTTTTAACAGCTTTCAACACACCTATGAAAAAGATGATGAATCAGTTTGATCTGTTCTCTTCTTTAACCATGATGCTACAAAAAATAATGCTGACATCAAATTATGTACATAAGCAAATTAGTCATGTTAATGTTCGCAGTTCTGTCTCAGTGTCTTGGTTAAAACTGCTGATGAGCTAAATTTCTACTAGAAATCCACTGTCATTGTCTTTTTCCAAGAATCTATCTAGTTCAGTTTTATTGCATTTGTGATTAAATTAAACAGTGCACACACACCTTTTCAGCATTGCCAACCTGCATGTTTTTAATCTCACACCAACATGGGGAAAACATGTGAAATGACACAGACAGTGACCCGAGTAACCTGAGCTCAGGATCGAAACCAGGACCCTGGAGGTGTGAGGCAGTAATGCTACATGTAATTATTAGATACAATGTCAAAATATCAAGGTTCAGAAACTGAACTTTGCCTCCATAGAAATATGCAGGGAGTAAAGTATGGTCATGATTACCTCAACAAGGAAAGCAGATTCTGTGTTAGCAATCTGTGCTGCACTTCAGTCCTCCACAACTGCACTTGGACAGCTCTGATACTGATTTCGTGTCTTTCCATTTTTGAAGAAATCAGCCAGTTAATGATTGGTTAATAACATGACTCAAGTGTGTTAATTGAGGACTCCTTCAAAGACTGGAGGGTGACACCCCTGATTTACTGTAATATACAACTGTATGTATACTACTATAATACACTGTATGTATAATACTATAATACACAACTGTATGTATAATAGGCCTATTATAATATACTGTATGTACAGTGCCCTCAACTAATATTGGCACCCTTTGTAAATATATGAGCAAAGAAGACTTGTTGAAAAATTGTTTATTTATTGTTCAACCTTTTGAACTTTTGTTCAAAACATTCACAAAAAATACTCTGCTCTGATGGATATCAAACAATTTGCATGTTATGAATCAACCTGGAATTGGAGGCGTGTCTATACTGTCTCAACGCACAGTGAAGAGGACAGTTTGAGTGGCCAAAAAATCTCCAAGGATCACAGCTGGAGAACTGTAGAAGTTAGTTGCGTCTTGGGGTCAGAAATTCTCCAAAACTACAATCTGAAGTCACCTACATCACCACAAGTTGTTTGGAATGGTTTCATGAAAAAAGTCTCTACTCTCATCCAAAAACAAACTCAAGCATCTTCAGTTTGCCAGACATTACTGGAACTTCAAATAGGATCGATCGGGTTCTCTGGTCAGATGAAACCAAAATAGACTTTTTTGGCTATAAACACCAGGATAAACCTGTGTTGTGTTTGCAATTGTTTGATATCCATGAAAGCGGAGTATATTTGTGAATGTTTTGAACAGCCTTCTCTGCTCATATTTACCAAGAGTGCCAATATTAGTGGAGGGCACTGTATATTATACACTGTATGTGTAATATATACATAATATATGTATATATTGTGTAATATATACTGTAATATATACTGCACTACACATGGCAGGATTTTTAAAACGTATTTATTTATTATATAGCTTATATGTGTTTACACAGGCTTATCTCAGTACATAATATTCAGGATGATCACAATAACGAGGATCCCAGTTGTCCTGACATACTTCCAGCGACTACGACTTCCTGTCAGACTTTCACACGCAATACGCCTACACACGCATACGCACACACATACGCACGCACTCACGCACGCACGCGCACGCGAGGGTTAAATCAAACATGGCCTCACCTCTATTATTCCAGGGGTTTCTCCCGATAGGTTCCGTTCCACGGTTTCAACAGAGAGAAACTTTCCAAACTGTGTGAGCGTCTTTCGGTTACAGGAGCAGTAACTCGTCCATGAGCACAGCCTGGAGAAGATTTAAACTCTCTGTTTCCAGTGGAAGTCATCTCGCCGACACGCAGTCAGAACTTCTCCATACTCACAGGAACATTTGAGAAACTGGATGTTGCAATTTCCTCTCCGGGGCTGGGAGCTTCTCCTCCTCATCTTGCGCAATGGTCCGGGCTGGGCCACGCTATTTCTGCTTCTCAGTGTCAAGGGATTCAATCACCAAATAATCAGCACTTTCACTGCACGCACTTTCTTGAAAATTAAAGCTTTTTTTTAATTATTATTATTTTTTATTATTTTTTTTTTAGTAAAATATTGTCAGCTCTTGAATGCAATCATGTTTATTTATTATTATTATTATTATTTTTTATGATAAATAATTATTTATGAGCCCACTAAAACAGTGATGAGTATGTTGCCCAGATATGGTACTCAAATAACATGTGATGTAAAATAAATAAATAAATAATAATAATAATAATGGAAGGAAACCATAAGAACAATTTCCTTTAATTGAAGTTGAATTGCAAAGTCACAATACACATGTTTACAGTTTTACAACACTACACATTTTAATAGGTTTAATTTTCTGTTAAATACATCTCCCCATCATTCTTGTTCATTATTGTTAATGTTCATAAATTATACAAAGGTGCTGAACATTTTAAAACAGTCTGAAATCTGTAAATATTTAGAAATATTAGAACTATAACATGTGATGTATTTGTGTCATAGTTTAGTTGATATTTTACTGAATACAAAGCTGTATTTCCAAATGTAAACAACAGGAGGAGCACAAAGAATGTCTGAGGCAGTCTGTGTTAATATGTCCCTGCTGAAATATCCAGCTTCGTCTGACCCGCTGTCAGGGGATAAAACACAGGCCGAGCTGGTCAAACTGGTAGTCCATCTTTACCAGGGGGCATATTATTTTCTTAAGACTTGACTATATTGATATAAATGTTTGCCAAAAAATGTTCAACAATTTTTAATTGCCTTACTGCAATTATTGTTATTTTCTCTAAAAAAAAAAAAAAAAAAACAACAAAACTTTTCTATGATGTAGCATTAATAGCGGTAATTCAGACACTGTTTCCTTTCTACCAGCTGGCAATGATGGTCTACCAGTTTGACCAGCTCAATCGGTGTTATGGCAGCTGGTCAGAATAAACTAGATTTTCAGTAGTGTGTGTGTGTGTGTCTATTTATTTATTTGTTTGTTTGTTTATTTTTCACAATCATGTGAGCTGGATTGATTGATGAAACCTGACAAGTGTGATACACCCCATTTTATTATTATATCCCATAATAATCAGTACAGCGATTTACTAGCTGTAAGTTACAGTAAATAAATGGCAAAAAAAAAACAACAACAATAACCGGGAGAAAACCGTAAATGAGGTTGTGAATCACCATCAATTACAAGGTGATTCACAACCTCGTTTACGGTTATCTACTGTTTTTTTTTTTTTTGTTTTTTGCTGTTTATTTACTGTAACTCACAGCTAGTAAATCTCTGTACTGATTATGTATTAACAGTATGCTGCCATAAAAACAGCCTCTATATAGCTCACAATTTCACATCCCTTTATGTTTAATCGTTCGTTTCACTGTAGTTTCATTTAACAAAACATCTTCCTGATTTAAAAATGTGATTTTAAAAATACAGTTTTTTTAGGATTTTTTTTTTATGTTACTCTCTTCCATAAAAGTAACATTAGTTAACCAGACAGCTCTGCAAACTCAGACCAACAACTTTATCGTTTCATCTCCGGTGTAGCCATCTGATATTAGCTATTCATTTACATTTACTTTTGCTCATTTGGCTGGCAATTTATTCCAAAAATAAAGGATACAATAGAGGGTTGAAGGTCTCATTCAGGAACCCAACAGCAGCAGCTTGGCATTGCTGGGATTTGAACTCACAACTTCCCATCAGTAACCCAAAGCCTTAGCTACTGAGCGACCACTTCTTGCCTACCAGTTTCACTAGCAAGCTATCTTGTGCTGCTATAGGTAAACACAGTGTGCATGGCAATCAACAATATTTTAAATAATATATTGAAGTTCAAGTTCAGTAATATTGCTTCTTTGTACCTGAGGAAAAAGTCTAGTGGGGGAGGTTTAGCACCGTGTAAACACCATATTTAAACCATCACACATTTGAGTCAGAAGACTCAGGAAGACAATTTTCACTTGAAATAGCAGAACATGTCTGGCTAAATTGATGTGGTGGCATAATATGATCATTTTTGTGGCACAGGGTCTGAGTGACACCTGTAAGAGACTACATGGGATGCCCAAAAATGACCATTTTATGGTCTTTACCCATTACAAAAGCGCTTTGCAACACTGCTGAGTTTTAAGATAGGTACACTAGCAAAGATGAGCAGTGTCAGTATTTATCTAATTCAGTTGCATCATTTCTTTTGAAACATTGATCATTTATAATCAAGCTGTAGATATAAACTTGTTTGTGATTTGTCTGCATAACCTGAACATTTCATGAGATTCAACTCCTGGTCTGTATTAGATATTCAATAAGCTTGTTACGTTTTTGCATTGATTGCTGCTTGATAGCTAATTATTATGCAATTAGTCATACTGAATTCAATTGGTTTATCCCAAACCTGTTGGTCAATTAGCCACACACAAGTGGCTAGTCACATGTAGCCATCACTTCTTTAATGAACAGATAATGGTTTTGTTGCCAAAATGTTTTTAATGAGCATTAATATGACAGTTAAATATTACAGAAGTATCTTCATCATCACAAGTAATTCATTAATAGTGAAACAATCAATGAACATGACCTTTTAGTCTTCTCTCCCCAAGGAAATTTCTAGGTCTCCTCTTGTTTGGGATTTTTGTGAATCTTTAAAGGTTCACGTCAGTTATTTTTCTTGCTGTCTGTTCCTTCCATTTCTGAATGTTGGGTTTCTGAATAATGGATTTGCATAATCCATGCATAATCTGAATTATGCATGGTTTTCATTCTTGCTAATGACCTTCATGAACACTCCAATATCATTCCTCTCAAGCTCCAGGAAAGATCAAAATAAGGTGTGGTGAGAAGTGTTTTCTTGATCACAATGGCTCAAAAATAAACTGCTTGAGAGTTTGAGTCTTTAACAGACTCCTGAGTGAGACGTGTCACTCTGATGTCACCTGTGCCTCCAGGTTGAAAAAATAAAGCAGGAGACTATAGTGATTTTTAAGAGCCAGAATTTGCTCTTTGGGTGTCAGAAAGGGAAAAGTGTTCATAAACACACTGATTTTTAGAGCACACTCTCGAACCAGATACCTTTCTAAGCCAACAGAAGACGGTTGTGGTTACAGGCAGTTAGGAGGGATAATTTCTCTTACAAGCTCTGTCCATGCAGTGTCCACTTCATCTCAGCTAACTTTAACTTCAATTTATTCCGTGTTAAAAAACCTGCATCAAGCAACTAGCTCTCTGACGCTGGACATCTAGGTCATGTTCTTACTAAGGAGTTTTCTATAATGGACATATTTAGCTAGCTAACTTTGTTCTAACAAATGAGGTCGTATCAGGGGAGAAAAAGAGCAAATTTAACAGTGAGAAGGGGCGATTTCAAAAGAGCTGGAAACCACTAAGGCATTTAAAAGGTGCTGTTCTGTCGAGCCAGGATGTAGTCATTGTGCTTGTGTTGTTTGCGGCACAGCAGATGCAGGAACACACACACCACCAGCATGAAGAAGCAGGAAGCTACAGGAGCCACCACTAACCACGCCAACATGGAATCTGTAATGGGGAGAGAGTACAGTTAGAGTGTGCAGTCTACTATTTCACATGAGCATTAATACTGATGTTAACATGACAAAAAAATGCAGCTTGTGATGTTACTGGGAAAGCACAAATATTTTTCCTGTGTCAGAAAACGTCCTACCTCTGACTGTTACAAAGCGGAGACTCCATCCATTAAAGCTAAATAAATGTCTACTTTATCTACTTAAGAATTAAGTAAATGACTTAATAACTATAACAGGACATAGTGTGACGACATAGTGTGATGCTTAAAAGAAGAATATTTGTTTTGATTTAAAAAATATTCCACATTTTCTATCTTCATTTACACAGTCAATGTACACATACCTTCAAGTTTAATTTGTATAACAACTTCCCGTTTTCCTGACAAGTTTTCAGCGACACACTTCAGCTTGGCCCTCATGTCCTCCTCATAGACTTCCAGGAAGACCAGCAGCGCCTCTACATGGCCAGCTGACACCCTGTGAACAGCCACATGTTTAAGACCCACTTATTCCCACTTTGGAGGATTACACTGCTGCATTACTATCATTTTTTTCCTGTTTATATTATTAAAACAAAGACAGAGTTATGTGCATACATGTGCAACCCACAAAATGTACAGTAATTGGCCAAAAATTTGTGGACACCTGACCATCACAACCATATGTGCTTGTTGAACATCCCATTCCAGATTTAGTCCCCTCCTTGCTGTTATAATAAGCTCCACTCTTCTAGGAAGGCTTTCCACTAGATTTTGGAGCGTGGCTGTGTGTGTTCATTCAGCTACAAGAGCGTTAATGAGGTCAGGCACTGATGTTTGGTGAGGAGGCTCCAGTTCCAGTTCATCCCAAAGGTGTTCAGTGAGGTTGAGGTCAGGACTCTGTGCAGGACACTCGAGTTCTTCCACTCCAACCTTCACACACCATGTCTTCATGTAGCTCGCTTTGTACACAGGCGCATTGTCATACTGGAACAGGTTTGGGCCTCTCAGTTCCAGTGAAGGGAAATTATAATGCTACAGGGTACAAATACATCCTACACAGTTGTGTGCTTCCGACTTTGTGACAACAGTTTGGAGAAGAACCACATATGGGTGTGATGGTCAGTTGTCCACAAACATTCGGTCATATAGTGTCTATATTAATATTTGTCAAGAGATTTAAAACAGAGAAATTGTTTATGAAAACTATTACAATGAAATAGATGAAACACAAAGGCAAAAAACAATAACAAACAAATGCAGACCTTAAAAAGTCCTTAGAAGTGGTTTGTATTGATATCACCTTCAGAATTATTATTTCAATTGTTCCACTCTTAATATCTTAACATACACCTTTTAAATTGTTACTTATGACAGTGAAGCAACACTTGAGACTCAAGCAGACTCAAATGTATCAAGATCATCTTTTTAGCTGATGTTTTATCATTTTAACTAACGACATTTAAAGGCAGTGTGGATATATGTTGCTCATTCTGATATTAATTATTATATTGAACGTGACACTAAAACAATATCTTAATTTACTCAAATGCTGCATTTATTAAATATGTGATGCAGACTAATGAACATGAAATAAAAGTTTAGAGTATTTTGCACAGATCTCTCTCTGTGTTTATCTCTCAGGGCTGCACAAGTGAATGAAGAGGCTTTTGAACTCTCACCTCCTTGATTCCTGAAATGCTCTGCCATGCAGATGAGAGCTTTCCACTGATTGGCCATCCACCAGCCAGGTAAGCTCAGTGATGACAGGTGATCGGTCGCCAACAAACGCCTTACACTGAATAACCAAACTGGAGCCTAAACAAAAGCAACATCACACACAAACACAATGAGACAAATACACGTTTAAATGTTTATTCTCTTTTATAACATTTTACACAAACTGCATATGCATAGAACAGTGTTGATGAATTCTCAAATCTGATTGGTCAGAAGGTGTTAATTCATTTTCTGTAACCTGTAAGTCTCAGCTCGCCCTCATGTCTGTGTTACCTGCTACTCCTGAGATACCAGTGATACTCCTTCTGCTCTCCAGATGTTTATTTAGCATTTATTTAATGGTCAGAGGTAAAGCTGTACCCAAGTTTTTTTTTTTGGGGGGGGGGGGGGGTTGTTCCATGGAAATGTCGTCAGAAGGTTCAAGCTCTATGGTTTCTCTGTATCATGACAAGCTACAGTTTTTTTTTTTTTTTTTGTCTTTTAATGTCAAGACAGAGCAAAAAAAAAAAAAAGAAGAAGACTGCTGAAGAAATAACTGTTTACAGCTGCTATAACTTAAGTCATAACAGGAACTAAGGTGTTTTGTTGACAATTCACAACAGTAACTGTAAATGAATAAAAAAAGCAAAAGATTGTCATCATTTAACAAAGAAAAAAATTCGTAATTGGCAAATCGCTGTGGGACATGCTGAAAATAATGAATTTTATAATGTTAACAGTGACTCCACTTCAAATCAGGACAACCCTGGTGTGTATTGTTTTCCTATAACAGCATGCCTCACATGTTTCATTTCTTGCTTAAAGGAAGTATGATTCAAACCTGAGAACATGCTTCAAGAAATCTTCCTATTAAAATGTATCGGAATATGTTGTTCACACACAATTTCTTACAAAATGAATTTTAAAGTGTTTCATAATTTTTTCAATGCTGTGGATCTAGAGCCTCTCCCAGTAACACTGAGTATCCTTGATTTAAATTTTTTTTTTTTTGGAATGCAGGACTATTCTTATGCTAGACTTCAAGCACTGTAATATATTCTTTCACAATACATACTGCTAACATTCAGACACTAATGCGTGTACACTCCTATCACACTGTAAGCTTGTACCTTATCTGTCTGGTTATTTATTAAAGAGATGAAACTCACCAAGACGACTTTCAATCACAGAGCCGTTTACAGGAGTGGTTATGTGAGGGGGCAGTAGACTGGAAGCTGTAAGGAAATATTCACAACATTACACACCCACACACACATTATACAGTATACAGTTCAGGGCAGAAGTCTGCACCCCTTTGGGTTTTTATTTTATGTTATGCAAGTCCAAGACAGAACAGAAAGCAGTTTGAACTGAAGTTTATCTTGTAACTGAAAAGCTGTTAGAGGCAGCTATAAAAGTGAACTTGGGTGTAAAAGTTATATAGAAGAGTGGATCTCAAAGTTGGTTATGTGAAGCATATCCAGGAGGTCTGTGATTTTTAAACTTACAGTTACAGCGGTGGAAATTACAACCCACCATTATTAAGGGCATCATATTTATTATGGTGTTCTTAAACTTATTAGCTGAATTTGATCATCTACACTTCAATAGCTCTGGATAGTCAAAGGCTCAGGAATAAAAACATCATTTAAATATACACAGTTAAATAATGAGCCTAATTATTTCAATAGTTGAATTATGTTCATGAAATATAAACCTGTACTGACGGAATCTGTGAAATCTATTTTACATCTTAAAAGCATTAATGGCTGCAAAAATTACAGAACCCATGATGCAGAGAATGTTTCCATCACTTTCAGAAAGAGGGTGCAAACTTTTGAACTGACATCATTTTGTGACACTGAAAGAACATTATTAAGCTGACACTAAATGTCTTATTGCTATAAATTTAATTTACAGTGTTGTCATCATTTTGTACAAAGGCTGCACAGACCACTTTTGATTGGTAATGCGTACACATACTATAGTATAAACACACACACACACACACAATTTTAACTGTCTAACATCACTCACATGTCAGAGTAACGTCTTGTGATTTGGTGGTTGGTTCTGTGTGAGACTCTGGTACGCTGGTGACTGGAGCTGGAAAAAAAATGTGTGCAGAAATATTACAAACACACAAAAACTCAACGTGCAGAAAAAAGATTACAATCACAATTATTCTCCAGCATTAATGTCACAGGACAATCGCAGTACTAACATAACAGTACATTGTATTTATACAGTCATAAGAAATATACTTTCTTTATGAGCCTCTCTGGAGAAACATTATGTAAGTATACATAGCATTATTCTATGAGAAACTGTTAACTTCTATAATATGACTTGTATCGCAAGTTATTCGATGGTATTATTATATCAAGGGCTAGGACTGAAAAAAAAAAAAAAAAAAACAGTTACAAATACAAACTAAAGAGGTTCAGTGCCTTAATGATGTCTAATATCTGAGCAAACACAAATGTTCAGTTTAATATCCATCATATATAATATAAAACACTTCAATCTGACTGCTCAAAGTTTGTTTAGCCTCTTTTGTAATGATTTTTTAAATATCACTTCTGCTACGAATCTCTTAAAAATGAAAAACTTTTAACGAGGAAGATCAATGTAAATCATCTAAAAACAGTGCATGCTGGTCCACCCTTAATGTTCAACTGGTTTTTACAAAATTAGATTTTTTTTACAGAAGTGATACAGGTGTGCATATTGCAGGGGATTTACATATACATACAGATACACTGCTGATATATTGAGTCTAATTGCAGTGGGATGTAGGCTAATGTAAACATATGGAGGGATAGAAATGATAAACCAATGTGCCTGTTTTGAGCAAACATTTTAGTGCTATCGATAGCTTTAAATATCGCACACACTTATTAAAATGAACACTATCAGCAGAATAATAAAATAGACTGGAGAATATTTTAAAACCATGTTTAAATTAGAACACTTTGTCAAATAAAATAAAAAATCAAATAAGAACACATTCTCTGAGCTTTCTACTGTGAAAAGTATGTTATTGCTGTTTTTCTTTGAGGTGTCAGTGTCTGGGTTTTTTTTTTCCAAAATCTTTGTGGATGACTTCATTTCAACTCAATGGAAAATTGCCTCCATGAAGGCAGCAACTCTGCTGACATGTCAGTTTTCAACCAATGTGACATCTAGGTTTCCTCTTTCTATGTGTATTCCATTCAATTCATTCCACTGTCAGACATTGTACACTGCTAACTCACATTACATCTATTATGGTTTTGAATCATGCCTAATTTTGTTTTAAAGGACTCATACAATAGATTTACATGCATCCAAGGTCAAAAAACACTTTAATGTGCTCATAATTTAAACTGCAGCATCACCCCCCCCCACCCCACCCACACACCCCCCAGTGTCACAAATGACTTGTTAAATGATCCGTTCTAAAGGATTCATTTTAAACTCCTCCTTTCAAACAGCATACTCTGCTAGGATTGGTCAGATGTCCCAGTCTGTTGTGATTGGTCTACTGCTGTCAGCACGTGTCGAAAAGGAAACGCCCATTACTATAACTAGTTTCAGCTCCGTCTGTCAGTGAGTAGCCAATGAAGACCAGAGGTGGGGCTTTTTGTTACAAACCTACGTAGGTTTATACAGGAAGTAAGTCTGGAATTACTAATGACTCGTTTCAGCTGTTCAGAATTGGTTCCTTCTTTTGGGAGTCGATAACTCCGTTTGTCATGCACTTTGATTTTTGAAACTTTGCATATGTTTTTACATTCACAAACAGCTACATATATAACACACTACATGAAAGGTAATATCTGAAAAACCATAATAGGTGCACTTTAACAACTAACAGCTGATATTGACTTGCTTTATGTATCATCATTCCTCCTGCTTTTACTCACCGTAACCTACAGCACTGTGCAAAGGTCTTGCTTTGCCTTACACGCAAAGAAGTGCTGTAAAGCAACGATGCCTTCAAAAATAACGAAATGAAATGTTTATAAATAAAACATTGTTTGGAATGGTTGTAAATGTGTTTTTAAAAAAATTGTACTGACCCAATAATGCAGAAGTCAAATGTAAGTACTATAGACAAAATTGCACAGTACTGTAATATATATTTTTTTACATATACATATATATATATATATACATATATACACACACACACATATATATATATATATACACACACATATATATATATATATATATATATATATATATATATATATATATATATATATATATATATATATAGTATCTCACAAAAGTGAGTACACCCCTCACCTTTTTGTAAATATTTGATTATATCTTTTCATGTGACAACACTGAAGAACTTTGCTACAATGTAAAGTAGTGAGTGTACAGCTTGTGTAACAGTGTAAATTTGCTGTCCCCTCAAAATAACTCAACACACAGCCATTAATGTCTAAACCACTGGCAACAAATGTGAGTACATCCCTAAGTGAAAATGTCCAAATTGGGCCCAATTAGCCATTTTCCCTCCCCGGTGTCATGTGACTTGTTAGTGTTACAAGGTCTCAGGTGTGAATGGGGAGCAGGTGTGTTAAATTTGGTGTCATTGCTCTCACACTCCCTCATACTGGTCACTTGAAGTTCAACATAGCACCTCATGGCAAAGAACCCTCTGAGGATCTGAAAAAAAAATTGTTGCTCTACATAAAGATGGCCTAGGCTATAAGAAGATTGCCAAGACCCTGACACTGAGCTGCAGCACGGTGGCCAAGACCATACAGCGGTTTAACAGGACAAGTTTCACTCAGAACAGGCCTCGCCATGGTCGACCAAAGAAGTTCAGTACACGTGCTCAGCGTCATGTCCAGAGGTTGTCTTTGGGAAATAGACGTATGAGTGCTGCCAGCATTGCTGCAGAGGTTGAAGGGGTGGCGGGTCAGCCTGTCAGTGCTCAGACCATACGCCGCACACTGCATCAAATTGGTCTGCATGGCTATTATCCCAGAAGGAAGCCTCTTCTAAAGATGACGCACAAGAAAGCCCGCAAACAGTTTGCTGAAGACAAGCAGACTAAGGACATGGATTACTGGAACGATGTCCTGTGGTCTGATGAGACCATGATAAACTTATTTGATTCATATGGTGTCAAGCGTGTGTGGTGGCAACCAGGTGAGGAGTACAAAGACAAGTGTGTCTTGCCTACAGTCAAGCATGGTGGTGGGAGTGTCATGGTCTGGGGCTGCATGAGTGCTGCTGGCACTGGGGAGCTACAGTTCATTGAGGGAACCATGAATGCCTACATGTACTGTGACATACTGAAGCAGAGAATGATCCCAGCATGTATTCAAGCATGATAACGACCCCAAACACACCTCCAAGACGACCACTGCCTTGCTAAAGAAGCTGAGGGTGAAGGTGATGGACTGGCTGAGCATATCTCCAGACCTAAACCCTGTTGAGCATCTGTGGGGCATTCTCAAACGGATGGTGGAGGAGCACAAGGTCTCTAACATCCACCAGCTCCGTGATGTCGTCATGGAGGAGTGGAAGAGGACTCCAGTGGCAACCTGTGAAGCTCTGGTGAACTCCATGCCCAAGAGGGTTAAGGCAGTGCTGGAAAATAATGGTGGCCACACAAAATATTGACACTTTGGGCCCAATTTTTACATTTTCACTTAGGGGTGTACTCACTTTTGTTTCCAACGGTTTAGACATGAATGGCTGTGTGTTGAGTTATTTTGAGGGGACAGCAAATGTACACTGTTTTTGTATGTATATATATATATATATATATATATATATATATATATATATATATATATATATATATATATTTATATTAATTAGTGATGACTGATGGAAATTGCATTCATGTCTATTTAATTATAACTAGTTCTTGACTCCTGCTGTGTAAACAGTACAGCACTGGCCCAGTCTTATCCATTATGTTGTTATGGTATAGATTTGTGTATATGACTGTGAGCGGTTGTGTATATGACTGTGTAATGCTGGAGGTTGTTGTCTTACATAACACTTGTAGTTTCCAGGTCCTGCTAACATTGTATTGTGCATTGTTGAAAATCACAGTCAGCCAGCACGTGTACAGGCCCTCATCCTCTGTGGAAACGTTTCTGATGGTGAGAGCGTCTCCTGACGAGATTTCGTAACGCGTCCCATTTTTTAACGGCACACCAGCGTGAAAACCCTGGACATAACAAAATAACCAGTGTGTTACTGAGCACCAATATACTTATAGGAAGTTTCAACATCGTGGTTCAACCCTAGTCTAGACAAACAAACTGTCTATCTTCCTATTACTAAAAAGGCCTTCAGTTTTCTCCACAAAGAAACATACCTTGAACCAGCATGGACTTTCCAGCCTGTTGAAATGATTTATATGTGGACATTCGATGGTCAGGTTCTTGTCTGGCTTTGCAGAAACAGGATGTGACATCATCTCCATGTCTTCTCTTCCTTTCTCATAGATGGTCATGGTGAAGCTTCCAGTAAGGCAGAATGTGTCGCTGCTAAAGCGATGACAGACGCATACAGTATGTGAGAAAAATAAGCTGCGACATTATGAACACACAGCCAACACAAGTCCGAAAGTCTCTGGAGTATATTGATTATCAAATTTATGGAAGCCTATAGACCATGTAAACTGTATGTCCAAATGTTTTATTAAATATCACAATAGGTCTGTATTAAATAAAGTTAAACAGTACAGCACTGTTTCATTCTGATTGGTCAGAAGGTGCAGACTAATTAATTTCTCTAAAAGGGAAAATTAGCTCTGACAATAGTTTAGCTAGCAAATATCAGGTTTATCTTAATGTGTTAGTTCTAATACATTATTGTTTCTATAGTAACAATATGTTTACTTTGACTTGTATGGCGGACGTTCCACATAATCTAAAGCATAGAAATAAATAGTTGGGTTTTTTTTTTTTTTTTTTTACATTTTTAAACCTTCTTGTTATTAAAAAAATGTCTAAAAGTTGATATGGCGAGACTTCCTCTAAGGAGGTGTTTATTAGACATCTATGGAATGAGTCTCCAGTGTCAGCGCTTTGTAACAGTCAGTACATTGTTCACCATTGGAAAGTCTTCAAGACAGAGGAGGTGAGCTTCCCTGTTGTTTTCCTAATTTGTCTTACAAACGTTCTGCAACAATAAATGCAACTATAAATGTATAAAATAACAGTGGTAACAGTGCCACCAAAAGTTTTGAGAAATTGTACATAAAAGTACTTCGGCTGAATATAAAGTTCAAAATTTTTCTATTTGTATGTTTAAATCTGCTTTAAAATACAGACTTAGTCTGTTATTTTATGTGCAAATCTTGTTAACTTAGCCAATTGTGTTTTGAGTTGAGTGTGTGATGATTTATACGTTCAGTTACATACTTCCAGCTAAACGCGTCTCTTAGCTGTTAACTACATTAATCTCATAGCACCAGTGTGAAACAAAATAAAGCACACTTCAGAAAACAAGCATGTCTACAGAAAACTAAAACTGTTATTTATGGAGGAACTATTTGTTCAAGAATTATCTATAGTTCTGCTCTCAGTATTTTGTTTAAATTAGTGAAGATTCAAAACCTAAAACATGACAAATCAGTATTAGATTGAGATAAATGATGGTTCCTGGACTTGGACATATTCATATAAAAACATTTGAGTAAAGGTTAAAATATCAGTCTTCCAGATATGTTTCTCCGAGCCTACCTGAACACATAGGTGTACGTTCCCGAGTCTGAGGGTAGAGAAGGGAGGAGCCACAGGGCCCGACCCTCCTGTATGACCCTGTGACCCTGGTTTCTGAGGTCATGATGCTTGCTGTGGAACAACTGGAAGGTGGTGCTGTTGTCTACAGGCAGATTCCTGTACCAAATGTTAGCTTCCAGAAACGGGAATGTGATGGCCATAGCTTCTCCCTGAGCATGGAAATCCTCAATCTCTTCACCAATCACCTCACAACCAGCTAGAAAAATCACAAGTGTCTGTTAGTCTTGGGATAACGATGTGGACCTATAAGCATTTTATTAAATGTCACAGGACATAGGAACATACATAAAGTGCTTTTCAAAACAAATCTGGTTGTAACAGTATGCCAGTACGACGGTACATTGGTCTAACCAAATCTCAACCAGTTAGGCGTCATGGGTGTAACAGAGCGACATTATCTGTATAATACTCAAAATATTTGTATTTATTTATTGTGATTTAAATCAAAAGTGGGCGTGGTCCAGACTGGAAGTGGTTTTCGTTCTATAATACGTCAACGTCTGAATAATACATCATTTCATTCTAACAACAAATAGCAATTTGCTTATTGAACTCCTGAACCTCTACAGTTCCTCAGCTACTTGACTGAAGTTCATCATCGGTCTCAACCAGACACCATGTGGACCTTTCTGGAAAGCTTTCTAACTAATGTGACTGTGTAAGCTGGGAACCTGCTTTTCAAAACACCACCACCTTTTCCCAAATCCAGAAACTGTTTGAGATCATAATAAAGAAGTAGTTACTAGAAAGTTGGACACAGTGCTGCTGCCAGTCAAACTTGGGTCCTTTAAGCAGCATTTGATTGTAATACACGCAAGGTTTATCTGGAGGATTTGTCTTGGTTTAATAGCAATGAAGAGTGATGATTTAAGAATGATGTGTGCAATAAATGTACAAGTTAATATTTTATTTATTTATTTTTTTTGGAATCATGTGCTTCCTTTGTAAATGAACATTGTCCATGTCATGTCCTTAGCAAGTACTATGTATGAAAGTTGTATGAAAGTATGGGAGTATGAAACCTTTTCAGCAAGAGTTCCTTAAAAAAATAAATAAATAACAAATAAATAAATAAATAGCTTGATAAAAACAAACATAAATAAATAAATACTGCACCTACAACTTGTATCTGTAAAAAGCATGGCCTTGATTTTGCCCTGAATACAGAGGCTGGGATTCTGCAGAGACCAGATTTTCTTCACCTGGGACAGATCCCAGAGAGTGATATACTTTAACTATCACTTAACTATTACTAAAAGCAAAGGTGAGAAAATAAACAGCACACTTCTTTTCCACTCACATTACCTTTCACAGGCACTGCGCAGCCAGGGTTGAGTCCACAGGACAAGATAATCCACACGCAGAAACCTACGACACACTGGGTGAAGAACAGAGTGGACATGAGCGAAACAGCTGAATACACAATCACAAGAGCGCGCGCGCACACACACACACACGTAGAGCTTAGGAATAGAAAAAGATCATATCAGATACTGTCATGGGGTTTTGTACAATTTTGCAGCCCCTTTAACTAAAACCCCTTTAAATAAATCCCACATACACCCTCAGTGCACATTTATTTGTAATATTATTTAAATGTGTGCAATAATATTTTGTCTATTAGAGCTATTGAGATTTTTATACATTTAATATATCTATTAGAGCTATAGAGATTTTTATACATTTAATATATCTATTAGAGCTATAGAGATTTTTATACATTTAATATATCTATTAGAGCTATAGAGATTTTTATTCCTGAATCTTCCACCAGCTGAACACATTAGGGTCCAAGGTGATTTAAAAATTAAACCTAGTCAGGAAGGAAAGGAAAGTTTTGAAGCTGGTTCATCACATTTACATTTATTCATTTAGCAGACGCTTTTATCCAAAGCGACTTACAAATGAGAAAATACAAGCAACTTACACTTTACACTTACACTAAGAATTACCTTCTGAGAAAACAGTCAATACTAAAGTTTATTACAAAAATATTGATCTCCAGTTATCTAAAACATTCAATATACTTGGAAATGTCATTTATATGTGTACAATAATATTTTGTCTATTTATTAGAACTACAGAGCTTTTTATTCCTGAACTTTCCACCGGCAGATCACATTACAGTTGAATCTGACTTGTTTGAGTTACTGAGGGTTTAGTATAAATGGGCTAATATAATAGCTTTGATAAAAGTCTAACTACATTAAAACTATATATTTAGAAAAAACACTTACCCTCTGGCAATGCTTTATGGACCACTGGACATCCCCTGACCACAATCTTTTGGAGAAATGCTAATTTAAAGAACAGTATAATAAGAGCACAAGACCATGAGTTATTCATATCTATAAATTTCTGGAACCTATCATGAGAGGGGAAAAACCTAAATTATTATTATTAGTGGAATAATTATCATAGTCCTCATGACAAAAGTTAATATGTTGTTAAAGCAGGCTTAAAGTCATCTTTATTAAGATAGAAAGAGTAGTCTCCGATACAGTTATCTTCAAATGTTCTTCACACTAAAGTAATTCACGACAGCTGATCATCTGTAATGCTCAAACAAGCTACAAGTCATGTTTATATAAAGACAGTGAGTTTATATGTACTCCCAAATCATTTAGATTTGAAACAAATCCTTTTACTACTTCAAGCTCTGACCATTATTCACTTATTTATATTTACTTGTGCTGTATGACTTTTAATGTCACTTGCATAAAGTAAATGATATTACAGTAGTGATAATAGAAACGTTAACTCAAATAGTTAACCTATATATGTACAACAAAATCATCTGAAAAAAGTAAATGATTCACAGTGTTCAGTCATTTCTATACTACACCACATTCTGCACTTAATTCTACATTCATTCTGAATGTTTAAGTGACAGTTTAGGACGATAAAACTCTGACAGTGTTGGTAAATAACTAGCAGTAATCTTGATCAAAATGAAAATACGTAGTTTATTTAGCAATTCAATGCATCATCAAAGAACAAATATTGAATATTTGAGGACATTCACGCATCTGCTCTCTCTTACTCATGTGTACACACACACACGTTCCCAAAATTTCCCAAATTTCCTCTCAGAGATCAATAAAGTACATTTAATTTATCTAACATTCTCACCTGGCTTTTGAAGGTCATCATGGTGAAGGTAAGGATTAGACTGAAAGGGTGATGACAGAGCACTCAAGATCGACAAAGAGAGAGAGAGATTGATGAAGACATGCACAGATATATGCACATATGGTATGAGAAGTTCCCCTTTTCTTCTTCTTTCAACGCGTGTACTGTGTAGGGGAAACCTTTGACTCGGAGCTCTTTTAAGGTTCCTCACATGAGCTTGGAAATTCCTATGCTTTCCATGACATGTACAGATGTCCTAGTTTATGTACACACTTCTTCACCCGTGTGTCAAGTAATGTGTGTGTGTGTGTGTGTGTGTGTGTGTGTATATATATATATATTATATATATATATATATATATATATAAAAAACACACACACACACACAACTTGACACACGGGTGAAGAAGTGTGTACATAAACTAGGACATCAGCATTATTCTGCACCTTGATGTTGACAAGCACACTGTTCAATTGGCACAGTAGAACTGATGCAAACAAACAAAGCTGATAAAAATAAAAATATAAAGTTGTTCTGATAAACAAAAAAGAAAAAATGTGAAAATTTTGCATCAACACTCATGTACAGATAAATAACAGTATTGTTTCTGGGAAGTAGACTGATGCATATAATACTCCTGTGTGCTGTTACACTAAGGATCTTAATTTAGTTAAGGATCTATTTTTTATTATTATTATTTTTTACTAAGGATCTAATTTTGTGCTCATATGAAACGGTGTTATAAAACCAATGCAACTGCTGGCTGAAATATCTGCTTCCGTAAAATCCCTGGCCTTTTCAGGGGACTTTTACTATTGTTCAATATTCACCTAGAGAGGACATTAGGGAACACACACACACACACAAAATGTTTAATATAGCAATTTTAGAGATATTTGGAATGAAGTTTATTATGCAATAGAGCTTGATTTAAAAATAAGCTGGTTTAACACTGTTAAGCTTGATAATATTTAGGTTTTCATAAAGTCTAAGAATTATCTTCTGAGAAAATGCTCAATACTAATGTTTACTAGTACCATGCACTAGAATAGATACTTATTAATGAACACTTCTAATATTTATATGATTCATATATATATATATATATATATATATATATATATATATATATATATATATATATAAATAATATATAATATATTATATATATATATATATATATATATATATATAAATAATATATAATATATTATATATATATATATATATATATAAATAATATATTATATATATAATATATTATATATATATATATATATATATATATATATTATATATATATATATATATATATATATATATATATATATATATATATATATATATATATATATATATATATATATATATATAAAATAGATGCACAAAAATGTAGTGAATTAAACTACAGTCCTAAATTAATAATAAAATTTCACTTTCACTGCACCTTGTGGTTTCTGTTTACTTTGAGCATACCGTTTTAATTACACACTACAGATGTTGCACTACACTGTTTATCACCGCGTCTACACTGAAAGTTTACAACACGGCCTCATTACTAATCGATCACTTTCGTTATAATAAATTTTATCATATTTTTTCAGAAATACAGCACATAATGATGATAAACTTAATAATTGAACTAAACCTTTTAAGCACCAGTTTCCCCAACCACGTGCCACAGGCGGATTAACCATACGGGTAATTGGGCAAGCGCCCAGGGGCACCAAGACTTCACAGGGACACCAACTTAATCACCAATACAAAATAAAAATTCTATAAATGTCCATAAGCATTATTTCTATAAGACCTGAATCACGCATAGGCCTGCAGCCTATCAGAACCGAGCTGCCAAATATCCAGCATCTGTACATGACTGTGGAATCAGCGGAAGAACACGTTCTCTAACGAACTAATTACTACATTCGTGTCTCCAAAACAAAGAAATTGTGCCTAGGCAATGGCTACTTTACTCCCCATCAACTGGATTAGTTTACTACTATGCATGCAAACATTTGTCATCGCAAAGTCATGCATTCATTAACAAGCTGTGACTGGAAACATTCCGAGAGGATATCTGACCATGAAAAGAGCACTGATCACCGACACCACATGCTTGCTTTATTAAACAGGTCTAAACATCTATCTACAGTGGATGCTTCACTTTGATGGCAGATAGAGGAGGAACAAAATTAATGGAAGGTCGTCTTGAGGCATTTTGTAGCTCGTCAAGTTTTTGGGAGGGGGGGGGCTTCCATTCCGAGAGCATGAAAAAATACTGGGATCTCCACACAATGGGAATTACCTGGGTTTGCTTGAACTGATGGCCGAGTTTGACCTTTATTTATTTTTACATCAAGAAGCATGGGAAGAAGGGTAAAGGTATGCCCTCTTACTTGTCCTCTGGAATATGTGAAGCGTTTATCTCACTAATGGGCAATAAAACTAAGATCATTGCAGCTGAAATCCAACAGGCCAAATATTTCTCTCCAACATGGAGCAATGGAAGAAGGTGGCCTGGTCTGATGAATCACATGGCTTCCAAACTCTCAATCCGATCTAGGGAATTTGGAGGCCAAGTCAGCACCTTGAACACTTTGTCATGTTCCTCAAACCATTCCTGAACAATTTTTGCAGTTTGTCAGGGCGCATTATCCTGCTGAAAAAGGGCGCTGCTATTAAGGAATACTGTTTCCATGAAGGGGTGTACTTGGTCTGCAACAATGATTAAGGTAGGTGGTACGTGTTAAATTAACTTCCTCATGAATGCCAGGACCCAAAGTTTTCCAGCAGATCATTGCCCAGATCATTACACTGTCGCTGCCAGCTTGCCATCATCCCATAGTGCATCCTGGTGACATCTCATCCACAAACGCACACGGCCATCCATATGATGTACAGCCCACATTCTGAAACAGTTGGGACAGTATGGAAAATGCTAATAAAAACAAAGAGAAGTGATTTGAAAATGTACTTTGACTTGTATTTAAACAAAAAAACATAAAAATTAGGTATTTGATGTTTTACCTAATCAACTGCATAGTTTTTTTTTTTTTTTTTTAAGATAAACATTTATTTTGAAATTGATGTGTGCAACATGTTCCAAAACACAGGTGAGGCTCTAATCATAATATATAATCATAATATATAAGGAGCCTCCAAAAAAGGCCTAGTCCTTCAAGAGCAAGGATGGGTCGAAGCTCGCCAATCTGCCAACAGAAGCGTCAGTGAATAATCCAACACGAGAACAATATTCCCCAAAGACAAATCGGTAGGATTTTGGGGATTTCACCTTCTACAGTGCACAATATAATTAAAAGATTCAAGGAATCCAGTCAAATCTGCACAAAGGGCAAGGCCACTTTCACCGTCTTAAAAACCACCATGAGTCTGTAATGAATAGCCTGACATGGGATCGGGAATACTTTGGTAAACCTGTCAGTCAACAACATTCGCCGCTGCATCCACAGATGCAAGTAAAGGCATTATTATGCAAAGCAGTAGCCATACATCAACACTGTCCAGAATCGTGTTTTGTGGTCCGACGTGTCAACATTTCAAATAGTTTTTGGACAAAATAGCAGTCGTGTTCTCTGGGACGAAGAGGAAAAGGACCATCCAAGCTGTTCTGTTCAGTTTCAGGTCCAAAAGCCAGCGTCTCTCATGGTATGGGGGTGTCAGTGCACATGGCATGGGGAAGAACTTGCACATCTGTGACGGCAACATTAATGCAGAAAGATATGTACATATTTTGGAGCAACATATGCTGCCATCCAGAGCAGGATGGCACAACTGCACACACAATTGCACTTTGTGGGAATTCTTCCAAGAGTTTCTTGTGGCATCCTGTATACGAGTGACTCTTATTGTGTCATCAAGATGAAAATTCTCACACATACTCATACCAGGAACTCGTGTGACATTGTGTAACAAATGACGGTAACAAGTAACAAGTGTTCATTCTTTGTTGTCAAGGAAACATGCATTTTTTTTTTTAAATGTCATCAATAAGAACAGACAGCATTCCATCTCGTGTCTGAAACGGCCAGTGGATTTACTTCATTTTCAACCATAAAGTATTAAGTCTGTATTAAGCTGGTTTTATTCCACAACAAATGAGCACAATTTTGGCAAATGATATTTCTCATATAATGAGATAATGTCGTTCAGTTGTCAAGTCCAAAAGTGTGTCCTTACTGACGGACCTCAGGAAGAACATTAACACAGAGGAACCACTATCGGGTGTATTCTGCATCTTCTGACAGATTTCAATGTGGATTTCTCAAACATATATAACAAACTGATTCATGTTATTTGTAAATAAATACATTATCAAATTAGATTATTTTACTTTAGAAGTCATTGGTACTCGGCAGATCTTTTACAGTGTCTGAATTCTGCTGTGGACATTTGGATATTCCATTACTAAGTCCTGTTTGTACAGGGCGGGACTTGTCTCAAAATAATAAAGAGGAAGCCAATGATGTCCCCAGTAAAATGTTCAAACACTCAGTACATCACCTTCAACATGACAACTAAAGCATTAAACACCTTGAGAGGGGGGAAAAAAAAAAAAAAAAGTAAACATCACACAAATTTCCTTAAATTACCTTAGGAGTTTATTTTCAAAGAAAAAACAAAGGACCATCAGGAAAATACAAGACTTCCTGCACACACAGAGAGGACGAACAATACAGTGCCACGACTGAAACACAGACATCCAGATCAGCCGGGAACGTTTCTGAAACGTCATTATTCATATCTGTCCGAGTTATTAGCCTTAAACAACTGAAAAGAGAAATACAGACAAAATAAGTCAATACAAAAAAAAAAAAAAAAATAAAAAAAATAAAAAGGTAAGAGTTCTGTAAGAGAAAACATAAATAAAATTAAAATTAGTGTAGCTCAACTTTGCCTCTGTAAACATTTTCCTCAACAGGTGAACATTATATTAAGTGAGCACTAGATTACGACTGCACTATAATCGCTGTATGGCTGCAGAGAATGAAAATAACGTTAGAGAAAAGGAAGAAAAAAAAAAAAAAACGTCTATAGTTAAGCTTCTTAACTATATCTAGAACTGGAGCATTCAACGCTCTTAAAAACAGAAAACAACAACAACAGAAAACGTTTGCATTTCATGTAGTGGTTCCTTAACATCAGTTCTTAAGTTTCTCCATTTTGTCACTATAGCACAGTTGATTTTAGTTTCTTATGCAAACACCACAAGCAGTAAATCTTTTCGCATGAAGCTGAAAGGAAATCTAAACAACCTCAACAATAATTAATACTTATTAGCTTTAAATAAAATTATACAAACGATCAAATGAAATGAAAGCACCTAACAAAAAAAATATGGTGGTGAGTGCAGTGTGTGTGTGTGTGTGTGTGTGTGTGTGTGTGTGTGTGGGAGCATAATTGTAAAACTGACGGGAAAAGACGAGGTCAATATGAAATAATGTTTGTGATGATGGACCCAAGAAAACCCACAGGGTTAGCCTTCATTAAGTAAATACAGCACACACACACACACAAAGAAAACTGCTAACTGCTAAGATCTGTGTGCAAACTGAAGGACTAAAACACAAAGCACAAAGAAAAACATATAAACCACATATTAGTGTTTGCCACGTGGAGTAACAGCAGTTGTGTTGTTTTTAAACACGGTGTTTTTAAGAACGGATAAACTGTTGGAAAATTATAAAGCCTTAAACTTAGGGTCGATGTGAAAGAGGTCTACAGAG
Organism: Ictalurus punctatus; assembly: GCF_001660625.3. NCBI lineage: Eukaryota > Metazoa > Chordata > Actinopteri > Siluriformes > Ictaluridae > Ictalurus > Ictalurus punctatus. The sequence continues at coordinate 10,567,621 of NC_030421.2, read as the reverse complement.
AGAAGAGCAATGAAACAGGACAGTATTGGGTTTTGTTTTGTGTGTGTGTGTGTGTGTGTGTGTGTGTGGGTGTGTGTGTGTGAGAGAGAGATTGCTATTGCTCTCCTCAGAGTCACACCGAGCCGTACAGCTGACATGCCTTCAGTAACATAACACCGTGTGTGTGTTACGCTCTAAAGGAACAAATTTAATATCAACAAGCGGCAGGTCACCTGACAGGAACCCACGGAGAAGGCGGAGAAAACCACACCAATCATGCTGAATGTATGGAACATTGAGGAGGTACAGGTGAAACTTAAAGCCTTACAGTCTGGATTTTACTGAAACGGAGCACTCTTCGTGTCGAGAAGAGACGATGCTGGACAGAAACGACCGCGTACGACGGCAAACAACTCCAAAGTCACGCACAATAGAATCAGACAGGCTCAGTTTGTTATTGTTACTCTGTTCAACATTGTAAAAGGAAGAAAATAAAACAGTGGGGTGACATGCCTTTCAATTTTAAGCACAAGAACAGTATTTTCACACTACATTCCCACTTAGTGCATCATATATATTGGGGGGTGGGGGGTTGGGGGGGTCCTAAAATCAAAAGTTGGGGGGCAAAAGAAACGAAATGTCATCCAGCTAATCAAGGACTAGAACCTTTCAGTGTCAGATATGATTCAATTCAACATCTTGGGAGGACTGAACATTTAGGTTTATCTGACACGTGCTCACACACCACTGAGCTGACACATCTCTACTACCTTCACGTATTCACAGCAGGTACATCGTTTCAGACAGTCTCTAAAACTCGAACTAGAGGCGAGACAGAGATCCTACGCTCAACTGTCAGGTGAGAGGGAAGGGGCGGGGCCACTAATTAATATGCAAAAATTCATGCTTGTTGCTCTCTCTGCCTTTTAGAAACAATTAGGGTGGCAACTTGGGCTTCAGTGAAATGAAAAAGAAAAAAAAAACATATTAGGAATAGTGAGAACGTGCGAGCCTTGAAATCACAGGTAGAAGATTACAAGAATCCACATATTTAGTGAATAGCAATAATAATAATAATAATAATAATAATAATAATAATAGCATTAAAATACTCTTTCATGGTCCATCTCCGTCCTAGACGCATCACGCACCTACCTGTCCATAATGTGAATACACTTTACTTTCTCAGAACCTACTGAATAAAACACTCACACAAGCTGCATTTCTCCTTCCATCCTGAAACTCTCACGTATTCCCTAGCAGTTATACGGCGTCCGCCCACACTCTACCACTCGGTCAATCAGAGATTTCTACAGAAAGAAAACATTTACACAGGCTAGCAATAATACTGTAAGATCAAGCCTCTCGCCTTAGACCTTCTCTCTTACACACGCTTTTTTTTCCTTTTTTTTTTTCTCCATCTAAATTGAAATTTCTATACAGCTTCTCAGTCTGGTTCACGACAGCAGGTGAGAGTCGTTTAACTTAATGTGGTTTCTGCTCATCACACTGAGGATCTCTGGTTGTACTTTAGGTGTGTGGTGGTTGTAGGTTTTTTTCCCCCAACGCTGTCGTCATGTAAAAAGGGATTTGTCATTCCAGGCTGAGAGGGACTGTTTACCAGCTGAGTAAGGACGTGCGTCCTAGTGTCATGAAGTAGACCTGGCTGGAACCTCCGGACCGCACGGACGCAAAGAAAACCTGGGGGGAAAAACAATGATTAAGTGCAAACGCATTAATGCTGCTCTACAAATTCTTCATTATGAGAGAGAGAGTGAGATGAATCCTTGCGTTCATGTTCCAGCTGCATGATGTACTTTTTCCTGAGGAAACTGAGGAATAATAATTGTTCAACAAGCTGAGATTTCTTGAGAGTGAGTGAGCGAGAGAGTGAGAGAGAGAGAGTGAGAGCGTGAGTGACAGTGAGTGAGAGAGTGAGAGAGTGTGAGTGAACGCGAGTGAGAGAGTGAGTGAGTGAGCATGAGTCAGTGTGACTGAGTGAGACAGTGAGTAAGAGAAAAAGTGAGTGAGTGAGTGTGAGTGAGTGAGAGTGTGAGAGAGAGTCAGTGAGATAGTGAGTGAGAGAGGGAGTGAATGAGTGAGAGTGTGAGTAAGAGAAAGAGTAAGCGAGAGAGTGAGTGAGTGCGCGTGAGAGTGAGTGTGAGAGTGTGAGTGAGTGAGAGAGCGTGAGAGAGTAAGTGAGAGAGAGTGAGTGAGAGAGAGTTAGTGAGAGTGAGTGAGTGAGTTAGTGAGAGAGAGTGAGTGAGTGTGAGTGAGAGAGAGAGTATGAGAGTGAGTGTGATTGAGTGAGAGCGTGAGTGAGTGAGTGAGAGAGAGAGTGAGTGAGAGTTAGTGAGAGAGAGTGAGTGAGAGAGTGTGATTGAGTGAGTAAGTGAGAGAGAGAGAGTGTGAGTGAGTGAGAGAGATAGTGAGTGAGAGAGGGAGTAAGAGAAAGAGTGAGTGAGTGTGAGTGAGAGAGTGAGAGAGTGAATGAGAGAGTGAGTAAGTGAGAGAGGGAGTGAATGAGTGAGAGCGTGAGTAAGAGAAAGAGTGAGTGAGAGCGTGAGAGAGAGAGTGAGTGTGTGAGTGAGAGCATGAGAGAGTGAGTGTGAGTGAGTGAGTGAGTGAGTGAGTGAGAACGAATTTCACCTTGTCATTGCGTTCACACAGGAACTTCAGCCTCTGAGCTCTCTTATGCATGAAAACTCCATCCAGGTGGCCGGTCTCTACAGAGCGAATCTCAATGGCCTTTTCTCCCCAGCCCATGATCTGGTTGGAGCGAATGTATGCTGAGAAAACAAAAAAAAAGGAAATAAATGCTTTCACTTCTTTTGTTCCAAGTTGTGACAATAAATGTATTTCATTCCAGTTTTTTACAAAAAACACTCGATCAATGTAATTAATTAAAAACACCGCATTAGCACAAGGAGAAGTGTGTGTGTGTGTTTGCGTGTGTGTGTGTCACATACCCACAGAGGTGGGCATCTCTCCCCACTGTAGCACTACGTCCTTCGTGATGCGGCCATAGGTGTTGACGTACACGCCCTCGTCCTCGTAACACACAAGGAGCTCGATGCCATCTGTGTTTGGCAGAATGATTATGGCATGCGACTGAATACTGGTCTGGATCTAAACGCCAGGCAAGAGATCGAGTGCGAGAGTCAGAATGTGTGCGAATGTATGCACAGACATCAGAATATTAAAACCGTCACTATTCATTATGATTGCTTTTGTTCAGGCACGTACATGAGTGGGCAGGTAGATGTCATACACAGCTCCTGAGTCCACGTCCACGGCATGGAACCCTGAGAACGACCCGTAGATGACCTTTAACCTCTGACCTTCCTCTACCGTCAGGTCCACCAGGAGGGGCTTGTGTACCAGGTCACCAAATGACTGAGACAAAAGGGATTTATTATAATCATAGGTGAGAGCACTCATTTAAGTAAATGAATCCGATATACACTGTATTCAATTTCATTTGTTAAACCAATCCTGACTAATCTAAAACCGTGATTAATCAAGCAAACACCCAAAATACTGCATGCTCACAAAAAAGAACGAGTCTGACTGCAATGGCTGAAGGGCAAGTCCATAAATCTGACTAAAACATATAAGGGGAAGTATAAAACTGATTGTAGCATATAGTGGGAATGTAACAAGTAAATCCTTTTTACTTGTAAAATAAAGCACCACATTTCCACAGGTAATAAATCAGAAAAAAATTCTAAGAGTTAAACGACGTTGTGGTCAAATTTAATCTGACTGACCTTGAAAGCCATAAACTTGTGGTAGGGCTTCGGAGCCCAGGCGTACACCTCCACAGAGTTCTTCAGTGCAAGGACCAGGAACTTGATCCTTTCATATTTCACTGAAAATAAAAAAGTGAAAGAATAAGTATAAAGGTGACAGATCTGCTGACATCTTACAAAAATACCTTCATGTGTCTATATCATATATTAGACATATCATATTAAACAAGGTTTTCTTACAGAATGCTTTATTTACCAAAAATGAACATCAGGCCAAGTGGACACTCACTGTAACTCTTTCTTTACTGGGTTTTATATCCCAGTTTAGATGTAGGGTCCTTGGTCTCTCAGTTCTTGCATGACAAGCACACTGATGTGTTATTAGCCAATCAACAGCCCCAATAATCCCTTTTCAGAAGTTTTCATTATCCATATTGAATAGGTCAGTGATGTTTGTAGAAATGCCTCTAATGGTAGGTATGTAATGGGTGTCAGAAAAATAAATCAACACACAATTTCAAAAAATGAAAGCCAAAGTAAAAGCGTACACTCTTAAATAACACAAGAAACCCTTTATCAGTTGTGTTTATAAAACAGGGTATCTGCAGGTGTCAGCACTTCACTTTTAATACTTTTTCAAGACATTTCCAAATAATTAAAACCTGCACATCACTTCAATCATGCGACACGATATATCAGCTATAATGTTCATGCATATACATCCATTTCTGGTTTAAGTTAACTAGAGGGGTAAACTTCTATAGAGGTCAATGGGAGACCAGAGCAAATATCCTTTTTGCATTACCATTTGCTCCAACAGTGAAAGAAAAAATATCCAGTATTCCCTTTCCACAGACAGACAGAGATGAAGTTGGTGTGGAGCGGCATTTATTGTGAACCAAGCCGCTCTAAAACACTGAGCCGCTCACAATCTGAGTGCAACACCGTCACATGGGTTTACCATCTCAAACAGCAATAAGCTGAAATAAAATCGAAATCATCTTTTTACAGTGTCGGTTCGGTTGCATTTTTAAGACCTTTGAAATGTGAATTTAAGACATTTTAATGCTAATCAAGGCCTTATTTTTACTCTAAGGAATCGAACACATTTTAAGAGTTTTTAAGGACACCCTGTAAAAATTATAGTTGGTCCCTTCCGGTGGTCTTGATTTAATGTGCAAAAAGCCTGCTGTTAAGCTACTTCTGTGAACTTAGTGTTTAATAATTAATAATAATAATAATAATAATAATAATAATAATAATAATAATAATACATGCACATGAAAAACACCAGTCACCTCATCACCACAAAGGCAGCTAAAGTTACCTAGATCACTAGTCATCGGTAAACTATTCCAATGCAGCCAGGGTTATGTGGCTTGTTCTGCTAAAATCAGTGTTTTCTCTGCACATACTTTAAAACAACTACGATACAATAATATTGATTATAGAAAACTAACACAGGCTGATCTACTTTAATGAACAAGTTAAACAAAAATCAATTTACTGAGTACATTCATGTCCTCTTCTCCATTCATCATCTCAGCTGTAGGTCACGCAATGCAAACCTTCAAACAACAAAATGTGACCAAAAGATAGCATAATGCTAATCAGTAACTGTTTCTTGTTACCCTCGCTATCTGACAACAGTTCATCCATCTGAGGAGAAAGAGGGACCATACCGACTTTGTAGTGGACACACCCCTCCAGATCCCCTACGGTGGTCCACCCCTGCTTCTTCTCCACCTCCGGGTCATTGTGGAGAATCTTGTTCCTCAGCCAGGACAAGTAATACACCCGCAACTTATTCTTTTTCCCTAAAAAAGACAAGGTACAGAAGGAAAAGAAAAAGAGAGTCAGTGAAAAGCAGTAATGAGCAGATGTTCAGTGACCTTTGGAACAGTTTCTTATGGCTAAACTAAGACAAAATTTGAAACAAGAATTTTCTACTGCAGAAATGGAACACTGGACTGGCTAATCGACTCACTCTGATTCAATAAAATGTCAAAGACAACTGATTATCCAGCAATTATATATACATATATATATTTTAATCTATTTAATTAGTTGTCTAAAGTAAAACTTTTATGATATAACAGCCATGTAACCAATAACTCAAATCTACTCAAACATTCTGAAATGCCTGAATTGATTTTATAGTGATAGCATATTTCAATCACTACAACAAATGCTAATCATCTAGGCAATGATTTGAGCTCCCAATTGGCTAATTAGGGCCAAAATTCGGGAACAAATGATTGTACTGATACAGTGACTGAGAAACTGTTACTGGATTATCATCAAGCATGTCCACTTTCACATTCACAAAGACTCCTTACAGAAAAAAAGGAGCTCCTGGTGGCACTAAAAGCGAGTTCTAAACCTGTCAAAAAGGTAGAGGTAGTTCAGAGGACATCTAAGCCACTAAGAGAAAATCAAAATCTGAAAGACAAGCGATTATGAGTGAACAGTACAGCCTGATACTGCAGCAGCCAAGCACCATCGCTATTATAAAGGAGCAGGGCAGCCCAGCCCTTCCTTTATAAATAACTTAGTACAAGTTCCTCTCAGGAGATTCGTAGATAGGTTTAAGCAGACTTGTAGAGGCAAAGTAAGATTCTTGGTGAATAGTGTCTCAGAGTTTTAGATTGATTATAAAATACTACTAACAACCTATAAAGCGTTGAATAGTGTCGTGAAGCAGCACCCAAGTTAACTTTTGGTCTTTTATGACCCCACCATACGTTGGAGACCCTGTCTACACTTTGCACACAAAGTACATCTTCTTAAACAACCACAAGACAACAGAATACCTGTTCTTAAACCCACACTATTTCTCTCTCTTCCGCTCTCTTTCTGTTTCGACTCGAGCTACATGTGTTCCTCCTCCTGCCTGATGAGATGCCTGTGACCCTGACTCTTTCTACCTTCTGGCTGTCCCATACTGATGCTCTACTTCTGCTTGGAGGCTCCTCCATCTGAGAATCACTTGCAGCTCTTGCTGAGGACTGCCATGAGATTGCTGTGGATAGAACGACATGAATACCATAAAAATGGCTATGGATCGTTTCACTTGGATAATCTAAAGATTCCACTTCTGAAAACGGACAATATAGATTTAAAGTTAAAAATTTGGTGCACTTTCACTTCCGGTGAAGAGGATGGGTTCCTCTCGACATTTCTTCCTCATGTTGTCTCTGGGTTTTTCGTTGTCACAGTCAGCCCTTGCTTGATCATTAGGGATCTAAATCTAAAGCTGCTTTGTGACTATAGCTAGCAGAGGTATTAGCAGATACCAGCTTGCAGAGGTATTAGCTGACATTTTTAACCTCTCACTGGAGCATGCTGGGGTTCCCACCTGTCTTAAGTCAGCCATAATTGTCCCAATTCCCAATAAAACAGCAGTGAACAGTCTGAATGATTATCGTCCAGTTGCCCTAACCCACATCAGTATGAAATGTTTTGAGAAGATGATTCTCACTCATTAAGGCTGTCATCCCTGCTGACCTGGACCAACATCAGTTCGCATAACAGCTCTTCACACAGCCCTCACACATCTGGATCAAACACACACATATATGAGGATGTTGTTTGTTGATTTTTGTTCAGCCTTTAATACCATCATTAATCACAAACTTGGACCTGGGCTTGGACAGTTCACTAAGCTTATGGATACTGGACCTCCTAAGTAACAGACCTCAAAACTGTCAGGATGGGAGGCTGCACTTCGTCAACTTTCAATCCTGGATATGGGAGCGCCACAGGAGTGTGTCCTCAGCCCTCTCCTTTACCCACTCTTCACATATGACTGCTCTCCTATTCACCCCTCCAACACCATCATTAAATCTGCAGGAAATACTACCATAGTACGACTGATAACGCATAATCACGAAACAGCCTAGAGGGACGAGGTTCAACATCTGGTGAAGCAGCGCTTATATGGTCAGTTAACATCTTTCACCAGGTGAAGAGGGCCTAGCAAAGACTCTTCTTCCTTAGGAAGTTAAGGCCCCACCTCCCACAACGGCTGATTACTGTAGTTTCTACCAGGCCACCATTGAGAGCTTATTGATCTACTGTTGTACTGTGTGGTATGGCAGCTGTACTGCAGAAAACAGGAAAGATCTACAATGTGCGGTGAAAGCAGCACAGTGAGTAATTGGGACCCATCTCATATTCCTGACAGCCATATACACTGGCCGACGTAAAAAGAAAGCAGTTATATTACAAAACACCCAAGACATAGAACAATTAAAACCAACACAAACAGGTTAAAGAACAGCTTCTATCCTAGAGCTGTAAACTCTACTCCCTAACCCCTCCCATTCCTGCATGCACTCGTCACTTTTGTATTTATTATTTTACTAGTAGGTTTTTAGGGCTATTTTTAGTGTTTTTTTTTAATTGTATTTATTATTGTTAATTTAATAGGAGCTACTTAACAAATTTTCGTTGTTTTTTGACAGACAAAGATCAAATCAATCAAACAATGTCCACTGTTAAAAGTGTTACATAAACAAAACGTAACGGAATTTAACGAACCCTAAAGCCAAAAAATGTGTGACTGCATCACATGCTAAATTTGGCTTTCATTTCCCATCAATGAAGGACTGTCACAAGTTATTTCTTTATAATGCCTAATCTTTTATCTTAAGATTTGATCTTGAGATGTCAGTTCCTAATCATCACTTTAAAAACAGCACTTAGTGACTTATGTAATGGAATCAGTTTGTGTGTGTAAATCGACACATGCTGCGGTGTGCATGAGCGTGACACGGTTTACTCAATTTCCTTAGGAGCTGGGAAGTTGTAATATGCTTTAGCAATTCTTTCCTCATATCATAAAAACTGGTACAGTGTGAACTCTGCGGTGTGGCAAAAACAAGGGAAACATAAAAGTGTCATCATCTTTCTCAAGTGTATTTATACACTGCCATGCACGCACACATTCTAAGATTGCACAAACAAAGTAAAAATACTGATACGTGCTTGTTTTTCCCCCACATAGACGATGGGTTCCCTTCTGAGTCGGGTTCCTCTCAAGATTTCTTCCTCTTAAAACATCTTAGGGAGTTTTTCCTTGCCACCGTCGCCACTCAGTGGCTTGCTCAGTTGGGATAAATTCACTCCTTTAATATCTGTATACCATGTTGATATTTCTGTAAAGCTGCTTTGAGATAATGTCTATTGTAAAAAGTGCTATACAAATAAAATTGAATTGAATTGAATAGAACACTAGGCACACCATACCATGTCTGGTTACACTTAAACTGCTGGAGAAAAACTTCAATTCATTCTTTATTGCGCCTGTAAATTATCAACCAGCTGAAAGAGGTAAGACAATAAGAAGGGTACCTGATATGGTCACCAACACGTTTAATCCCTCCAGGACATCCATTTGCTGAAAGCGCCTGCGGTTGATGAGGGGATAGACCTTCCCCTGACCGCTACGATCAAGCAGCATCAGACCACTCTCTGTCCCGACCAGCAGATTCACACCTGTTAGGGAAAAGGTGAAGAATGGAAAACGAGCAATCTTACATAATACTTTACAAAGTTAAACCGACTGACAAAGCGTTCAGTCAGATCAGACTACATCACAAAGCAAGCTACTAATCATAGACATTAATTTCAGATGGTATTTGGCTACATGCATCTAAACTCAGCCATTTATGGCAAAGAAATCCATTTATGCACATACATACATACACAAACTAAAAATAACAAGCAGTCTTATTACTGGTGCCGTGTAAGAGTTTATTCACAAATGATCAGTTTAAGCAGGATGGAGGTCTGCTTTACACTCTGTGTGCACTGTGCGTGTGTGAACACAATTATTCACCCCACAGAGCAGCACACAAGATCTCGGAGTTGAACCTCTTCTTGTATTTGCGGATCTCCGGCGTGTCACTCTGTGGCCGAGTGTTAACCGGGTTTACGTTCACCACAGAGCCCTTGCGTGACGCATCCTGCCTCAGCGCCTCCTGCAGCCTTGCATCATTCCCGTAACCTACGAAACCAAAAGGTCAAACGCAAACGAATACAGCTCATGCTGCAGATCAGCGCTATTAACAAACCACTCCACAACTAATGACGGGAAGGAATCGTCTGTTAATCAAAGGCTAGTACAGATTAGAGTTCTACACAAATGCTTAACAGACCTGTTACTGCATGAATAAGGATGTCTTATCCTTTTTTCATGAAGAAACAACTGTTCTTTGGTTTATAATAATTTGCTTGTTCTGTTTGCTGCATTTCAGGACAATCGATGATGGGGTCTTCCGCAGCAGTACAATTTCATCATATTGTGTATATCATATTTGATAAAGATTTAGACTAATTTTAATATTTAGCTGTCAAATAATCACCAGGTACAATTTGCCTACATTTACCTCATATAATTTTAAAATCTTACAGTAAAATGTCTTCACGTTGTCAATGCTTGGTTCAAGGTGAGGCACTGGGGAATGTACGTTTGGTGAAGGTGAGGTGTGTGCGCAGGGATGTTCACGAATATCCACTGGTGCCCGTCATCAATACAATTCAGGTGCAAAAACGTATAGTGGAGGTGGCGGTTAGTCCTTGCATTACCAATCCACTGATCCTGGGAACCACTTGGCCGGGTTTTAAGACATCAGCGAAAGAAATGTTTGTGCATGGGCCTTGAAGTAATGAGAGACAGTGTGGAATGTGCACAGAATTGGCTGGGGAGGCGGTGCCAGGCCCTTCGACGTCAGCTCCAGGTCAGGGGTACACAGAGTGAGGAGTGCCCCACTTCTCACTTCGCATCTCTGGGATACCCCCTTGGAGCAGTTGCACGATGAGACCCTCAGGCACGCCTTCAAGCAAGTGAGAGTAATCGATGGGCGTGCTCCCCTATTTTTCAATTATTAAAGAAGGTTAATATTAAGTGACTCAGAACACTGAAATCAGAGAGGAAATGACCCAACTGTTGGTCCCAAAGAGCCGTCGCGAAATGTTATTCCGGGGGCTCATTATAATAATTATATACATTATATAATCCCATCGCTGAGCATTCAGGGCAGGATAGCACACTGAACTGTCTAACGGCTCGTTTTTATTGATCGGGCATTCATGGCGATGTTAGCAGGTGGTGAGCGGCATGTCGTGAATGTCAGCTGGTGAATGCGCTGGACACCCATTAGAGTGGACTGCACGAGTGCAACACGATATCCGAAAGCAGATGCATGAAACTGGGATACGTGGCTAGAGCCCCAGTTATTTGCAGTATGAGAAGTCCTGCAAGCCTCCCAAAGGGTTTTCCCCGTTCGTGAAGGTGAGTGGTAATGAATGCACAACTGCGTGGAATTCAATTAATGAGTGCGAGTCATTTAGACATTTAGGTCTAGACATTTAGGTCTAGACATTTAGGTCGACATTTCTGTATTATAAATTCTTTATTGTAATATTTTGATATTTGCCTTGGAAAACTGCTTTTTCTTAGCGTGTTCAATACTTTTTTCTTGTGTCATTCCACTTTATAACACACAACTTTATCTATGGACTTTAATGTTGTGAATTCTTTTATATTTCCGGATTTCTTGAGTTAATACTTATTTCCCCCACTGTGTGTGTGTGTGTACATATACATACATACATACATACATACATACATACATACATACACACACATATGTGTGTGTATATATATATATATATATATATATATATATATATATATATATATATATATATATATATATATATATATATATATACACACACACACACACACTTTGTTTAGACAGCTTATGTTCACTACTGTTATTGTTCCAGTGTGATTCTGCACACATTGATTGCTTCTCCTATTCCTCAGTGGAAAGTGAGTGCGTCACAGTGACTCAACTCACCCACGTTGTTGAGAGCGCTGCCGGTTGACGGAGAGATTTGGAGCAGGCGCGGGTCAATGAAAGGAGTGAAGGAGGAGGAGGACTTGTGCTTCTGCATTGTGGCGGACTGTGACTGGACATCAAAAAACAGCGGAAAAATAGATACAAGCATATGTTCAGTGCATGTAAACATTTAGTAATTATACTAAATACGGCAACATAAGTCGCCATGTGATCTTGCTGGAAGATGTACACGAGAATGATAAATATCGACACAATGCTGCAGTCGAAACATGCAATCACATAACATAACATAGTAATATACATATTAGAGATGTATAATTAAATGTTTTAGTTTACAACTTGTAAACTAATCCAGAGATGTCTTGTATTCGATCCAGAATTTATGTAGCTCTCCAGAAGTTAAATTTCATTGATGGTCATTTTATATTATTTGATTTAATGTGAACCAGAAAACCATACACTACACACATACAAAAAAAAAAAAATTCATGATGGTCTCAGTGGTGGTTAAAAGACAAAACTTGACATGCAGGCGACAAACACAAGGGGAAAAACATTTGCAAAGAAACAGAAAATAACATTCAAATGTGTGTTAAAAAGATGATATAATTGAGGCTGTGTAAAGGAAATACATGTGCTGGATTACAGTTTCATGTGTCAGCTACACGTGAATTAAAGTATTGTAAAGAATGATGAAAGATCATTATGCCATAAAGACTTGTTAGGCAGAGTCGCAGTTAATTTTTCCTAGAGGTGGTGTTAAGAGCCATGTGGTCAGTGTTTAGTATGAAGGGAAGATCCAGACTCACCACCATCACTAAGAGAGGAAGAAGATGAGGGAGAGAGAACTACACAACAGGGTTCTCATTGTTATTCTAAACCAATCTATAAGGGGAAGTTATCCAAGATGTTAATCAGCCAGGACAGACGAGTGCACTGACATACCTCCATAGGGCAGGGCAGCGTGTCCGGGGTAGCAAGAGGGGACAGGGCAGGACTGCTGTGGCATGAGGACGTGGAGGAGGGGGTGGAAGGGCAGGAAGATGGGGGCGAGGGCTGACTCTGCTGGAGCAGGTCGGGCAAGAGGTGAATTCGGCCCGAATAGCCATTCCGGTCACTAAAGCTTGAGGCCGATGTGGGCACTGGGTGCTTTTTTACATCACCTGTGCTCTGGAATTGAGAAGAGGCTGATTGTCTGTGGAGGTCTGGGCACTGAGAGGAGCCAGCTGATAATAAGCGAGTGGAAATTCCTAAAATGTGGCTCATCACAAATGTGGAATGTTTTAATCCAACTAAATCAGACATTCTTTGGAGAAAAGATAATGACTGCTTAAACCAAACAACAACGTGCGATTATTTAATAGAAAACAAAAGCTATTTTTTACTAATTTATGTATGGAACATATAACTTCAGTGAATAAAGTTTAATACATAATGAAGGCAGTTTAATATGAACATTAAACATACGCTAGGTAAATTCTATAGCAGTAATTGCACTGTCTAATATATAATAAAGCATATATACAAGTTACAAAGTAATAAAGTAATTTGAGATTAATCATCTTGGGCAGAGCAGCTAAAAAAAAATTGTAGGGTAATGTGTGAAGAGAAAAACTGGACGATTCCATCAGATTCTGATTATGACTATGGGCTAATATAAACTTTGGGCATCAAGGGAAAATACTAGAACACAAATAAAACACATCAACATAATGTAAAGAAATGGATATGAAATAAATAATGCTAAAATATGGCAGGTGTCAACAACAGTGGTTTAGAGTTTAAGTTAAATAAGGCTGTGGAGATGTGAGAGCATTCTGTGGCCATGGTGTATGTAGTGACATCTCATAGTGTCACAAAGTTTGTCCAAACAACTTTCTCAGCTTCATGCATGTATGAATCACCTGTCGCACAACTAGAGTGCTGTCTTTGCACGGGGTGGAGGAGGCATCATCATCTTCATGGACAACCATCGTCTTCACGGACTCCGTCTCACCGTTGCTTAGTCTGGACGAGTTATCAGACAAATAATTAACATCATTAATACCATATTTATAATTATTACAGAAAACAGTTATACTAAAAACGAGCACTGGATATGTAGTGTTAACTAGCGGCGGCTGTTCTTTCAGCTAGTGATGAAAACGTGTTCTGGGTGTTCCCACCCTCCACGTGAGTCCTCCGGGCCTGAGGTAGACTCCTCTCCTGCCTCCTGATCCACCTCTTCATCATCCTCATCGTCGGTGGTTCCCGAGTCATCGCTAGAGGAAGAGTAATCGGTGACCTTGTGTGGTGGTCTCACATCCTCCACAGCACGCAACTCTTTGGCCAGTGCTGTCAAATCCTACAGTTGAGTAGCCATGAGTTAAACACAGACAGGACACAGTGTACAACTCTTCAAATCCGTTCAAGCGCTTGCGTTTCACTCTTTTGTTGCTCTCTCATCAATCTTTAAATAGATTATCTTGCATTATGTCATCAGTAACAATAAACTGCTCATTTTCTCTTTGCTTTGCTCTTTCTTAATTTTCTCTTTGCTCTCCCAGCATAAAATGTGTTAGTAGCCATTCAGGGTTAAGCATCGAGTTTGACAGAGGGTGACAAAGAGACAAGCAAAAAAATAAAAGAAATAATCGGAGCACATGATTGACAGCTTCGAATAAGGGCATCCAGTTCACTGGTTAGTCAGCCTGTATGACCACGAACAGTCTGAGAACAGGAAGTGATCAGAAAGTGTTAATGCAGTTAAACAATGCCAAGTCAACAACACGACATCGAGAGAGAGAATATGGATTGTTAGCAGAAGACGAGCCATTAGTAAGTCGGTTAATCAGACGTGAGATCCTTGCTCAAGGTTCGAGATGTGACCGGATCGTGCTTACCACTTCAGCCTATAAGAGCCACACCAGAGGATTGGAGAAAGACCCCACAGTCCACAGCAGTTCATCACAGACAAACATGAGGAAAAAAAAAAAAACAAACACCAAGCTGTTCCAAAAGAGAAATCAGACTGCAAACCAGTCCCTATTCAAGAAGCTTGGAATTCCCAAACACACACAATCACTAAGCTTCACACACACACAAACTTCCACACTCCTTTGCTACAGCTCTCACCGCCGGACGCCCAAGCCGAGCTACATCCTTCTTCTCCTCTGCTTTTTTCACCGCGTGCTCCGCCCACTGTTGAGAGCCCTCGGACTTAGAAGAGGCTGCAGAAAGAGATACATGAGTTGAAGACTGGGCACATTGCTGCTGAGCCATTTCCAACACATTCTCTAAACTTTACAACCAATCAAATCCTGAATGCTACACTTACACCATTCGAGTGTTTCTGTCTCAGATATTAGGTGAGCATATTTAGGGAAAAGATATGTACAGCCTCCTCTAAACATATTGGAACAGCAAGGCGTTTTTTTTAAAATACACTGAAGACATTTGGGTTTGAGATCAAAAGATGAAATGAGAAGATGGATCATAATTTCAGCTTTCACTTCCTGATATTTACATCTAGACATGTTGAACAGTTTGCAACATGGCTCCTTTGGTGACCGACCATCCAGTTTTTAGGTGAGCAAAAATATTGGAACAGATGGTCTTAAAGTAAATTCAAGTAACACTTAATATTTTCTTGCAATAACTGCATCAAGTCTGAGACTCGTTGACATCACCAAACATTCTTCTTTTGTGATGCGGTTTACAGGCTTTTACCACAGCTTCTTTCAGTTGTCGTTTCAGGGGGGTTTCTCCCTTCAGGAGGAGAAATGTTGCTCAATTGGGTTAAGGTCTGGTGATTGACTTGGCCAGTCTAAAACCTTCCACTTTTCCCCCGATGAAGTCCTGTGTTGTATCAGCAGTGTGTTTTGGATCATTGTCTTGCTGCATGATGAAGTTCCTTCTGATTAATGTGGACACATTTCTCTATAAACTGGCAGACAAAATGTTCCTGTAAACTTCTGAATTCAATCTGCTGTTACCATCATGAGTTCCATCATCAATAAAGATTAGTGAGTCTGTTCTAGAAGCAGTCATGCAAGCCCAAGCCATGACACTACCTCCACCATGTTTCACAGATGAGCTTGTATTTTTTTGGATCATTGGCAGATAATTTCTTTCTCCACACTTTGCCCACTTCATCACTTCGGTACAGGTTAATCTTGGTTCCAGAACTTTTGTGGATCATCTCTGTATTTCTTTGTGAATTCCAATCTGGCTTTCTGATTCTTACTGCTGATGAGTAGTTTGCATCTTGTGGTATGACCTCTATATTTATGCTCTCAAAGTCTTCTTCAAACAGTGGATTGTGATACTTTCACCCCTGCCCTGTGGAAGTTGTTGTTGAGGTCACTGACTGTTGTTTTGGGATTTTTCATCACAGCTCTCATTGCTAGTCATCAGCCATTGTTGTTTTCCTTGGCCGACCTGTTCCATGTCTGGTTGTTAGTACACCAGTGGTTGATTTCTTTTTCAGGACAATCCAAATAGTTGATTTCTATTTTCTATGCCCCATGTTTGTGCAATGGCACTGAATGAATTTCCCACATCTCAGCTTCAACATGGCCTGCTTTTATCCCATAGACAGCTCTCTAATCTTTGTGTTGGTTCATCCATTTTAACAACAAACGCAATCGTCAGAGGTGAAACCCAGGACCAAACCAAGAGTAGACATTCAGAGCTAGTAACTGTTTAAACAATCAATCTAACAAGACACACCTGGGTAACAAAAATCAGTTACATGTCTGATATTCCAATATTTTTAATAACTTGAAAAGTAGGTGGATTCAGACAAAAGGCGTTGTTTAGTTGTTTAACATGTCTAGATGTAAATATCAGAAAACGAAAGCAGAAATTCTGATCTATTGTGTCATTCATCTATCCATCTCTAACCCAAATGTCTTCAGTGTATAGCAAAAAAACAAAGGCCTTGTCCTTTCAATACTTTCAGAGGAGACTGTACAATCTACTTGCTCAGTAAATAGCATGTTGGTTCATCCTTGTTCAGATAAAACAGATAATCCATGTAACTGCTCACTCTCGGCTCCCAACACACTTGCACCCAGGGCTGCTGGGAGCCGAGACAGCGTGTGCATCATGAAAGTGTGTGCATGATGCCTGCACTTGTCCAAAGATTGAAACATGCAGAAGAATAATTTGGCCCTTGTAATAGCAGAACGGCTTAGGATTCCAACAGCAAACCTGAAAACGAATAACGTTTTCCTAATCTGGTAGGTCTGCCTTTTTTTAATAACTGTGTTTTTGTGTCTGTGTGTACTCACTGCGTGGTCTGAATCTCTCTCCTGACCCAGTGTTGGAGTTGCTGGATGTGGAACTAGACCCTGAGGAGCTGCTGCTGGGTCTGGGAGCCATCCTCTCTACCCGCTCCCAGAGCAATCGCGGATCAGCGTTACTACGGAGACAGGTATGAGCGTGTGATCTCTACACAAACACATGCACAGCACACAGAGTCACAGCACACACAGCAATGCACACATACCTTCCGACATTCTTCTGAGCTGGCAGGTTGCTCTGTGGTGCGCCGCCTTGGTGAGGGGCGTCACGGCGAGAGAGTACTGGTGACCTGGAGGTTGTTCTTACTGGAACCTTCCAGGGAGACATGCAGGGATACTCATTGATGTATACTGTGCACATCTGTGTTTGGACTGATGTGACAAACACACGCTAACCTTCGGATCACTAATTTCGCACAGGTCAACAAAGACAAAGTCACGCGGTTCCCGACATATACATACACACACTTAAAAAGGATCACCAGGCTAAACAGCCAAGCAAAAAACAGCTGGCGCACGCTGGTGCAATCTGGCACACTACCCACGCAGACCAAGTCATCTGGGCCTGTGCTTACCCGGGGAGGCTCCTCGTGCGTGTGGGGCGGCGGCTCGGGGCATGGTGGGTGCTGCTGGGCGCGAACGTGAGTGAGTGAGGGAGCGGACTCACTGAACGAGTGCGTGCGGGAGATGGAGGGAGGAGCGGCTGAGCTGCTCTTAAGAGCGGCTACCTGGGACCACTGCACCTTTCCAGAGACGGAGTGGCACAAAGCAATGAAGTAAGGTGAGGAGGACACAGAACAAGAAGGAAAGGGTGTGGTGGGGAAGATGAAAACAGAACGAGTTATGAGGTATGAGTTACAAAGCAATGACAACAGAAATAAAACAAAAGAAAAAAAAGGAGCTTTTACTTTTAACTCAGAACTCTGAAGTAACAGAATGCGTGGTATTATGAACTGGCTAAGAATGCAGGAAAAGGTTAGCAAATGTTTAATAATAAAACAAAAATAATAAAATATTCTACCTAGAATATACTGATCAACTTTGTAACTGATGACCTTTTAAAGGTTTAATATACATACATACATATATATACATACACACACACACACACACGTGACTGACATTTTGGAAAATGACCAATAAGTGCAACACATAAAAGTAGAATCATTCAAATGAGGGGTGGGGGTTGAGAATAAGAGGATGAATGACTCAGCCAAAAGAAAATGGACGGGCAGGCAAAGAAGTCGAGGTACAAATGACAGGTTTTGGGAATATTTTGTTTCTGTAACTGTAATCACGTCATGTCCCATTTGGAACACCACACAGACCCTGTATAACACAGCAGAGCCATTTTCTAGAAAACAGAGTGACCAAAATGGAGCAAAACAGAAGTAATAAACCACAGAGAACAGCCCGTGTACATTACACATTCACAACACCAGAGTCAAAACAGACCACAGCTGACAAAGGAAAGAAAGAAAGAAAGAAAGAAAGAAAGAAAGAAAGACAGACAGACAGACAGACAGACAGACAGTGTAACCGTGAGATCTGATAGCTGGAAAGAGGCTGTTAGAAGAGAGCAAGCAAAGAGAAAGAGAGCTTACAAACCCCTACAACTTGACTACAGCCCAACTACCAGAGAGAGCAAGAAAGAGAGCAAAGTACATCACGATTCAGTGAACTGCATGAGGACAAAGCTGCATAACATGAGCATTAAACGGCTATGACAAGTGAAAGGTAGTTAGTAGCTGTTAACAATCTCATGACGTTATGAACTTGGCCTAGTAGCTGTAAGTGATTAGAAATGTTGGCATAATTTAGGAGAATTCCTACAGCTCCGCATTAACTAGGTAGAGACCAAGTGAAGCAGGGAAAAGGCTATTTAAAGAAATGCTTTTTTTTTTTTTTTTTTAAACCTGTAGTGTACAGGTGCATCTTAAAAAATAGAATATGGTGGAAAAATTATTTTTTTCCCGTAATTTAATTTAAAAAGTAGAACTTTCATATATTCTAAATTCATTACACAAAGTGAAATATTTCAAGACTTTTTTTGTTTTAATCTCGCCTTACAACTCATGGAAATGAAAAATGCAGTATCTCAAAATATTAGAATAAAGAATTTATAATACAGAAATGTTGACCTTCTGAAAAGCATGTTAATTTATGCACTCAATACTAGGTCGGGGCCACTTTAGCATGAATTACTGCATCAGTGCGGCGTGGCATGGAGGCGATCAGCCTGTGGTACTGCTGAGGTGTTCTGGAAGCTCAGGTTGCTTTGATAGCGGCCTTCAACTCATCTGTATTGTCAGGTCTGGTGTCTCTCAGAGATACTTTATGGGGTTCAGGTTAGGCGAGTTGGCTGGACAATCAAGCGCAGTAATACCACTGTCAGCAAACCACTTACTAGTAGTTTTGTCACTGTGGGCAGGTGCCAAGTCCTGCTGGAAAAGGAAATCAGCATCTCCATAAAGCTCGTCAGCAGATGGAGGCATGAAGTGCTCTAAAATCTCCTGGTAGACGCTGCATCGAGTCTCCACTTGAGAAAACACACTGGACCAACACCAGCAGATGACATGGCACCCAAAATCATCACTGACTGTGGAAACTTTACACTGGACTTCAAGCAACTTGGATTCTGTTCCTCTCCACTCTTCCTCCAGACTCTGGGACCTTGATTTCCAAATGAAATGCAACTTTTACTTCCATCTTCCCCATGATTGTGGTTGTGTACTGAACCAGACTGAGAGATTAAAGGCTAAGGAAACTTTAGCAGGTGTTTTGAGTTAATTCGTTGATACGAGATCTTCTCAGGTCGAAGTTTCTATATTATAAATTCTTTATTCTAATATTTTGAGATACTGGATTTTTTATTTCCATGAACTGTAAGTCGTAATTATCAAGATTAAAACAAAAAAAGGCTTGAAATACTTCATGCATGGAAACTAGAATATATGAAAGTTCCACTTTTTGAATCAAATTACAGAACAAAATTAACTTTTCCACAACATTCAAAATTTTTTGCGATGCACCTGTGAGATTACCGAAGACAACAATTTCAACACATTTCCCTGGACAAAGAAAAGAACAGAAAAAAACACTGCTCTTTTACGTATAATGGATATCTAAGGACACTTATTAAATTAAACTCGACTACATATAACAATTTACACATGGCAGCCAGCAGACTCTAACACTAAAGGCCAGAGGATGAGTCACACGAGACTCATGTCTTACCAAAATTCTCAAAAGTTGAGTAATACTGTAAAAAGTCATTCGGTTTTTGTACGATTTTCCCGCCATTGTGACCCACACACAACTATCCTTCTGTCTGAAAAAGTGTAAAAAGGTAAAACAGATTTTGAAATAATTAACAAATCCAATTATTTATTGCTTAAAAAAAATGTATTAACAGAAAATCAACAACTGTGGGGCTCCTAAATGGTGAGAAAATATGGGGGGAAAGTGAATAATCACCTTTAGACTTTCATTATTTATCTTTCAGTACATAGTTTACATATAGCTTTCAGTCATTTTCTCAGTACAGGGAAACATGCTGAAATTCACATGATTTAAAAAAATAAATAAACAAATAAATAAATAAAATAAAAAAATAAAAAAGGTCCTCAGAGTGAAACTGAAGAAATTGAAGAACGGAACTAGGAAAGGTGGATTTGTGCACAGAGCTAGAGAAAGAATGACTAAAAGAAGAGATCTGGAAAGAGAACACAAGGGAAAAAAAGTTTCTCTTAAACACAGTCAATAAGGGGCAAACGAGCGACGCTGTGGCTTTTTCCTAACACCTGGTTATTTGACAAATCCTTAGTTACGAAAATAAATAAATAAATCTCGCAAGTTAAATTTTATTCAAAAATCCATCGTGTTATGAAGGATTTGACTGAGGACATTCTTCTCAGACCAGCATTGTTATGACCCACAAGAATATTGATAATGACTTCAGTAAAACAATTACAGCAAGTTATATGAAAAGTTTGTAGCATATCCGGTAAATTTTGGGAAAATTTGTCCATTTTTAGCCCGTAAACTGCAACTTCATCACTTTCAGCTACGTCTGGTAGATAAGAGATTTTTGGGGTGTACCCGAGGTGACGCATTACCGTGGTTACCTGAGGTTCCATCGGGCGGTGCAGGGAAGGCTGGGCCGACTCAGAGGCGCTGCCATTGGAAAAGGTTTCAGCGCGCGGTGGGACGGCGGGGGGCTGCTTCTGAGGCCCTACGGCGGGGGGCTGCTTCTGAGCCCCTGCGGCCTGTGGCGAGCCTTGTGCGTTCCTGCGGTGCCGCTCATCTGCCTGCAAACCGACGAGCAGCAGTACAATGTGAACCATGAGCAGAAAAAGGTGCAACAATTTTAGCTATAAACACTTTAAAGGAGGACACGGCAAGAACATCCACATGAGCCAAAGCAAAGTTGGGTTAACCTGTAAACAGAATTTTGACAAGAGTTATTTGTCTCAAGCACAAAACATGTGAGTTTTGTGAGTAACATGTGAGTAACAGATTTCAAAATGCGTTCAGGTGAGAGGAGATCAGAACAGAGCAAAGTGAGATGAGTATTCTACAAAATGTGCAAGAAAATGAAAGGAAAATCAGCAAAACTTAGTGATTTAAGCAAAAGAGAATGCATAAGCAAAGAAGAAGAAGAAAAAAAAAAATCGCTTCAGCAACTCATACTATGTGACTAAATGTAACAATGTGCAACTGCATAAAGATGTCACAAAACTACCCATGAGAAACAAAGAATCAGCAGTAAGAAAGGCTGCCAGTTTCCTTCAGATGGATGCTCTACAGTAGGCATGACGTCTTGTTGCGAATTTATTCAGTACACCCTTCATTACCACAAATTACCTGTAATTTATCAGTAAAAGCACAAACGTTAGGGAGAGATAAACACGTGAAACGGGATTTATTAGTGCAGGCGAGCAAGCGTGAGGCAATAGTGGTGGTTAATACCAGTCTATGCAGAGAGGCAGGGTTATCGGTCCGAGCAGACACAGAGATTAGCAAACCAGATTACAGCAGTGGGTTACGGCTTCACCTCTCTGATTGGCTCCGAGTCAGGGGCGGAGCACTGGGATTCTGACGGGAGTGTCTGATTGGCCCGGCCCTGCTCCTGGGCAGGCGGAACAGCCTGTGGGATCGAGCTCCTCTGTGTTTGGTCTTGAGTGAGAGGATTCTTCTCTGTGGGAACTTGCTGAGGCTGAGGGATTTGTTTATTTTCCTGTGCGCTCTGCTGTGGCTGGGGAATCCTGCTCCTATCCTGCGTGGAAGGCGGGGTTTTGGTCCTTTCCACAGCCGACTGTTGCAACTGCGGGATTCTGGACTTTTCCTGGCTGGTCAGTGGCTGGTTCTTGCACTTGTCCTGGTGCTGCTCCACTGGAGCTTTTCTGCTCTTTTCAGATAAAGGCTGCTGCTGCTGGGGAATTTTGCTCCTTTGAGCTGAGGATGGGGGCTGTGTGGGGTTTTTGTTCTTGTCTGCAGCTGGGGGCTGTGCTTGAGGCTGCTGTTGGAGACTTTTAGCCTGTTGGAGGGAAAGCAGATATGCCTGCTCCTGCTGTAACTGTCTCTGGAGTCTCTCGGCCTGTCTCTGCTCCTCCAGCTCCCTCCACTTAAACTCCTGACACACACACAGTGCGTAAAAGACGCATGGATTACGTGCTGCATAAGTTTCGATACGACATCCAGCTTTCATGATACCTAGTCTCAACCTCAAGGTGGTTAATTCACACAAATGCTAATAACTGCTTCGCAAATCCTACTTTTTTTTTAATCAACAATAATAATCAGTTCATCTGCTTGTTGCGTAGATAACACCATATATATCCTACAAATAACCAACCACTTGTTCTTGAGCAATTGTGGCATGGTGCTAAAGAGACCCTTCGAGGGATGCACAGACATACATCCCTTAGGGTATTTTTTTTTGTGTGTGGATTTTTGGTTTATTTACATGTGTAGCGTGAAACTGATCCAAACAGCAAACTGCACTGATTCTGTCTCTGCAAATAAAACTTAACGGTGAAAAAGCACCCAAGAAAACAAAAGTGAAAAACAAAGTATATGATTCACTGTAAAAGGTGAGATGACCAACGGAGTGAGTAGTAAGAACAGTAGATCCATAAGCCACATTAGGAAAACAGGATTTCATACTATCCCAAGACTCCCTGTACAAACCTGTGAAAAATACTAGAGCTTCACATCACACTGTGCTCCTCAGACCTACTTCAGATAGTTTTAGTGTTTTCCCTTCAAGTAATGATCAAGACTTCAAGTTATACTGTACTTAAAACAAAACCGAACTGCTAAATGACTAAATGCTCTTCTGAATCCTGGATTAAAATATTTAATCAAATAAAAGTTTAAATTCATCTTTATCATTTTTAGATGCCCATGCTTTCTTTACCATTAAGACATATCCTTTTGCACAGACAGAACTGAGCCTAAAAATATAAACAGCCAGGGCTCTGGTAGAAATCTCTCAGCACTAATAGTCAGAACATAACATGTGTCTTTTTGCATCCCAAAGCTATAAACATGCATAATATAAATATGTTGGAAAATAGAATGACATATAGGACATACACAATACACAACTACAATTAACCTAATAAACTGAGCATCTGCACTCTAGGTTACTATATTAAATATAGTAGATTATGATATCTTATAATCCCTTCATCCTTTCCATTTATAATCACTGGAAAAGTGAAGTCTCTTTATAAAAAAATTTTTTTACACAAGAGCAAGAGAGTGAGAATGAGAAAGAGTGAGAGAGAGAGAAGAAAAAACCGGGCATATGCTCACCAGTAGCATGGCCTGTTCATGCAGAAGCTGCTGCTGTAGAATTTCCAGATGTCTCTGCTCCTCTTCCAGTTGCCGCCTGATGTACTCCTGTTAAACAAACCCAGGGTCACGTTACCTCAACATTCAGTTACTCAGGAAGCCAATAATCAGCTCAATTGATCACTTTGGATAGATAGATAGATAGATAAATAAATAAATAAATAATTTTAAAAAAGCATTTATAATTTATTCTGATTTTGGCCTGAAAGGCCGGTTTGGATTTCACATTCTCAGATCTAATGATGACAAAATCTTGGCAGACTTGTACAGGGTGTCTGAAAAGTCAGGAACCCAATGGTAATATGTCGAGCAAAATCAGCAAAAACACGATAAAGAGGCTGAGAAAAGGTGTAGGGCGTAAGGGTGAACATGTAAAGCATATGTTGTAAATAATAAATATAAAATTAAGTACATGTAGTTTTACTCTCATTGGTTCCTGAGGTTTTAGGCACCCTGTACAGCAGACTGTCCGATAACACGTTCTCCAAGTCAGATTATTGATACTCCAGCAGCAGTATAATAGTAGTGATCTTATGCCTAAAGAAATGCTTCTTTAAACGGTGAAGCGGACGAGATTTGGGAGGAGATCTGAGCCATTCGTCGGTGGGAAAAAGAGTACAACAAGAACTGCAAGTGATCTTTATGTAATAAGGCTGCAAGAAACTGTAAAGCTGCCATTTTCTTTCCATGCTCCATCCCAATCCCTGTCATGACAGAACTCTCACTCATACATCACACCCGTATGTGGTTCTTCCCCAAACTGTGGCCACAAAGTTAGAAGCACACAATTGTGTAGAATGTCTGTGTAAGCTGTTGCATTATAATTTCCCTTCACTGGAACAAAGAGGCTCAAAAATGTTCCAGCATGACAATGCACCTGTGCACAAAGCAAGCTCCATGCAGACATGGTGTGTGAAGGCTGGAAGAAGGTGGAAGAACCCGAGTGTCCTGCACAGCGCCCTGACCACAACCCCACTGAATACCTTTGGGATGAACTGGAACTGGAGCCTCCTCACCATCCCAACAACAGGACCTGATCAACCTGCAGTTCTTGCCTGGTGTCCCACTAAAGCTAAGCAGGGTTGAGCCTGGCCAGTACCTGGATGGGAGATCTCCTGGAGAAAACTAAGGTTGCTGCTGGAAGTGGTATTAGTGAAGTCAGCAGGTGGTGCTCACCTTGTGGTCTGTGTGGGGCCCCAATGCCCCAGTATAGTGACCGGGACACTATACTGTAAAAACAACACTGTTTTTCAGAGGAGACAAGCATTTGTTTCAGTAATTTCTGCTGTATGCCTCACACCAGTGCATTCAGGTAATCCAATACTCCACACAAGTCATAACCTTTTTGATTAATCGTAATCTTTACACTGAACCAATAATGAGTTTGAGATTTTGCTGAAGATTTAGAATCTCATAAATAAATAAATAAATAAAATCCCCCTTTCATAGCTTACCCAGGATTATTATTTACATACATTTTCCATCATCAGCACCAAGAGAATAATGGTAAACTATTTGTCCACAAAGCAACACCTATTAAACAGGTGGTACAAGTGTTGATCGTAATATCAGAACTAATAAACAAGTGCATCCGGTACTCTGCTTTCTTCTTCTTGGTTCTCTATGCTGTAATTCTCAGATTAAAAGACAGTATTAAGTATGTATAAATGCTCATTAGATGTCAGAACACTTGCTCTTCTGTTTTTTTTTTTTTTTTTTAAATAAAATAAAAAAGAAAAAGCCACCAACAGTATTCACCCTTAAATGAAGCACTCACAGGTCATGGACCATCTGATGCTTTCTAATCTTTTCTGGCCAAAAGCTTCAGGATCTTGAGGCTCGCAATCTTATTGGTTCAATGCAATTCCAGATGTACAGCGAACAGCCGTGATAAGCTTGCATGTTTCAGCTGATTTAACTGAGCCTTACATGAGTTATTATGTTATCACAGTCCAAACCTGTGACACGTGCCTGTGCTCATGTCAGTAAAGTTCTTGTCAGAACGGCATGTTAACAGTTGTTGCAGTGAGACCTTCACCTGTTCACGGTCTGCTCTCCTTTTCTCCTCCTCGGCTCTCCTGCGCTCTTCCTCTTCCTTGCGTCTGCGTTCGATCTCCTCTAGACGTCTCTTCTCTTCCTGCTCGCGTCGCCGCTGCTCTCTCTCCTGCTGCCTCCTCATCTCTCGCTCACGCCTCTGTTGCTGTAAAGAGCCAGCAGAGGGGGACAAAGTGAGAGACAAAAAGACGAGGAAATATGCACCGTACATGTACTATAGCAAGAAACCTGCACGTTATAACAAAGGCGACTAGAACAAGACAACGGATTGTCCCGTTTCTCTGGCACTCCTCCCATACCTCCTCAAGCCTCCTCCGTTGCTCCTTCTGCTGCTCGATACGTTTCTGGCGCTCGGCCAGCAGTTGGCGTTTGTACTCCTCCTGCTCACGAAGTTGCTGTTCCTGCAGGAGCTGCTGCCTCCTCAGTGCCTCCGAGCGTTCCTTGTTCTCCTGCTGCAGACGAATAAAGTCCCGCCGCAGGGTCGACTCACCCGGCACATTCACAATGGAGCTGTTGTAAGAGAGAGACATTAGCCTAGCTACAGGAGCACACACACACAAAAAAACAGTCCTCAATCCACCTTCAATGACTTGCAAAGCAATATTTATAATCAATGTGTGACTTTCAACTATATGCATGTATGTACACAGCTGTGAAAATGTATTGATCCTGATTTCTTCTGTTTTTGTTCTCTCTCATACTAAATAGTTTTAGATCTTCAAACACAATACAACATGAAACAAACGCAACCTGAGCAAACATACAACACACACAAGTTACATAAATACATAAGTTATTTATTTATTGATGCAAAAAAAATTTTTTTCCAATACCTATTACCAATATGAAAAACTAAGTGCCCCCTTAAACTAAAATCTGGTTGTGCCAACTTTAGAGCAATATCTGCAACCAAACACTTCTGATAACTGCAGATCAGTCTTTCACTTACTTCTAGGACTAGGACTTACTCCTATGATTTGGATTATTGTCTTACTATATAATCCAGTTGCACTTCAGTTTCGACTCCTTCGAATCCTTTAGGATTCTGGTAGAGAGCAGAATTCATGTTTCCCTCAATTACTGCAAGTTGTCCAGACCCTGAAGTAGCAAAGCATCTCCACACCATCACACTTCCACCACCATGCTTGACCACAGGTATGATGTTCTTTTTGTGGAATTCTTTGTTTGGTTTACGCCAGATGTAACAGGACCCCTGCCTTCCAAATTCAATTCAATTCAATTCAATTTTATTTGTATAGCGCTTTTTACAATAGACATTGTCTCAAAGCAGCTTTACAGAAATATCAACATGGTATACAGATATTAAAGGTGCGAATTTATCCCAACTGAGCAAGCCACTGAGTGGCGACGGTGGCAAGGAAAAACTCCCTAAGATGTTTTAAGAGGAAGAAACCTTGAGAGGAACCCGACTCAGAAGGGAACCCATCCTCATCTGACTAACAACAGTTAGTGTGAAAAAGTTCATTATCGATTTATATGAAGTCTGTATGGCGTTAGGAGCAGCCGTAGTCCCAGCAGTCTGGAATTAAAGAAGATTTGAGCTCCATCCAGAGGCAGAAAGGATCTGGATCTCTAGTATCTCCATAAATTCGTGTGGGGCTCGGCGAAAGGAGAGATTGAGAAAAAAGATAATTATGACTGCGAAGTAGTAGAACAGAATCTAGTCAGGGTGGGCTTGAGTAAACAAATACGTTTTAAGCTTAGACTTAAACACTGAGACTGTGTCTGAGTCCCGAACACTAATAGGAAGACTGTTCCATAACTGTGGGGCTCTATAAGAGAAAGCTCTTCCCCCTGCTGTAGCCTTCACTATTCGAGGTATCGTCAGATAGCCTGCATCTTTTGACCTAAGTAGGCGTGGCGGATCATATAAAACCAAAAGGTCGCTTAGATATTGTGGCGCGAGACCATTTAGTGCTTTATAGGTTAATAAAAGTATTTTATAATTAATGCGAGATTTTACTGGGAGCCAATGCAGTATTGATAATATCGGTGTGATGTGGTCGTATCTTCTAGTTCTAGTTAGGACTCTAGCAGCTGCATTCTGGACTAACAGTTCCACTTTCGACTCATCAGTCCACAGAATATTCTCCCAAAGGTTTGAGGATCATCAAGGTGTGTTTTGGCAAAAATTCAGATGAGCCTTAATGTTCTTCTGGGTTAGCAGTGGTTTTCACCTCACCACTCTTACATGTATAAAATTTTTACAAGGTGTCTTTCTGATAGTGACCCCAAGACGCAACTAACTTCTACAACTCTCCTGTCATCCTTGGAGATTTTTTGACCACTCAAACCATCCTCTTCACAGAGCATTGAGAAAACAGTGAGTGAGAAAAGAAGCCCTTGCGCTGTTGTTTTTAGGAGTTAAAAGAGAAACCTAACTGTTATGCGTTATGTGGTCTCTCCTTTTTATGTAGAAACAATGTCTCCTATTGAGCTTCATTCTAGCCTCATTAGCAACGTCTCCCTGGAACTCAGAGGTATAATGAAAACACAGCACCAGCCAAAAATTTAACACCAGAATCACTCAACACGTCACAAATATTTCAAGATAAACATATTTTATGTGCTTCTGGGTGAAGTTTTCCTTCATTTTAAAATCATGTTTTTGTCAAGAGTGCAACAACTACACTACTTGTTTCAGATTAAGAGAGAGAGAGATTGTTGAGGTCAACAACATAATGCTTAAATTTACGTAAGCAGTAGAACTGTACTTATTAGAGGTGTTAGCCTGGCTGCACCAACAAAGTGGACAATTTTAGGTATCATTTATAGAATTCTGAAAACTTTCTGCTGAACTATGAAAAACTCATGAAACATTGAAAAGTAACATTTTACTTCCTTATTTAATTGCTTGTTGTTCTTCTGCAAATTCTAGAGAAACGTCCGTTTCTACTCCTGTGTAAAGACGACACAGAGCTCTGCACCTCATGGCTTTCTGAATGAGTCAGTTTACTTTAGTAGGAATATAATAGTATTTTGTTATATTCACCAACAATCAGATCTGTTCAGATGCATCACTGTCAAAGGCTGGCCTTAAGATACAACCGTGCATTTTACACACAGTCAGCTGAGCTACTCAGTTTTAGAGCGTCTCAACTTGGCAGAGCTAAAATATGTGGACACCTGTCCATCTGACCCATATGTGCTTGTTGAACATCCCATTTCAGATTTATTCCCCTTTCACTGTTATAATAAGCTCCACTCTTGTAGGAAGGTTTTCCACTAGATTTTGGAGCATGGCTGTGGGGATTTGTGTTCATTCAGTTACAAGAGCGTTAACGAGGTCAGGCACTGATGTATGGTGAGGCGACTCCAGTTCCAGTTCATCCCAAAGGTGTTCAGTGAGGTTGGGACTCTCTTGTGCAGGACACTCCAGTTCTTCCACTACAACCTTCACACACCATGTCTTCATGGAGCTCGTTTTGTGCACAGGGGCATTGCATTGTCATGCTGGAACAGGTTTGGGCCTCTTAGTTCCAGTGAAGGGAAATTGTAATGCTACAGCATACAGAGACGTTCTATACAATTGTGTGCCTCCAACTTTGTGGCAACAGTTTGGGGAAGAACCACATCTGGGTGTGATGGTCAGGGGTAGGGCTGGACGGTAGAGCTCAAAAACGTATCACTCGATAATGCTTCATATCATTCGGTTTCGATAATTACTGACAAATTTGAATCTTTTTTTTAAACAAAGACCAGTAGAAAAAAAAAGGTTTGAATTCAACCACTGTATTTTTAATTTACCCACTTCATTAAGGCGGACAACAAATAATTTTAGCTTTAACAGTCAAAAAAAAAGAGAATTTAAACAAAAATCTTCTCTAATATCTTACATGAAGATTAAACAAGTGCTAGAGAAAGTCTTGAACTTAATAAATCAAATGTTACAAAATGTGTGCAATGTAAAAGGCAAACTTTAAGGGGGATCAACATCGCATTATAGTGCAGAATGAGACTCCTGGTGCTCTGGTTTGTGCTCAGCCTGTTAGCATAGTTAGCCTAGTCTCGTATATAACTACCACTTCAACACTTACTTCCGGATAACACTGTGCAGAGGTCCGCATCTGACGAGTTGAACTCCTGCTCTGAGGACAGAGCAAAGCTGACATTTTAACAGAAAACAAAAAAGCGGCAAAATGTCACCTTTCTCCCTTGCACACTGTTCAGAGTCACACGCACTGTACATGTGCAGAGCACTGTGCATGCGCACTACAAGTCTCTCGCAGCTTGTTTCTCTGTACTTGGCCGAGCCGTTTTTTTTTTTGTTGTTTTTTTTTTTTGCAAAGCTCACACACATCGGTGTTCTGATGTTGGTCAAATGAAAAGAAACCAAAATAACTGCCACGTCCTTTTTTATTCACAATCTCCTCGGCAGGCTCTGAACTCATTTTCACGTGTTTACGTGTTCTGATGTCACATGGCGATGGAGCAACCTAAACCCACAGATACGCAGCTTGCTATTGGCGGTTTGCTTGTCACTCATAGCACACTCCTTTATCAAGGCATATTATAAGCTGTTTATGATCCAGGGATGGCGCACACTTGAGGGTTGTTCATGCAACCAAACTTCATGTCTGTTTACATTTTATCAAGCGTTATACCGAACATTTTTTCTATCGTTTCCGATAAATGTACCATCGATAAATACCGATAAACATTTTATCGCCCAGCCCTAGTCAAGGGTGCACATACTTTTGCTCTACTGCCGCACACACACAGTAATTACCCTTGATAATTGTTGGTTGAACTCAATTATACAACAATTCTATTAAAAGATGCCCCATTAAAGTAAATGTCCCATGCGGATGGTCTATAATTTACTTTTTTCCAGACTTCTCGAGTGCTGTGTTAATAACACACAACACCGATCAGTTCAATCATGCTGATAGTCACAAAAACATGCATATGAGTATGTAAATACAACCAGATCAAGTGAATAGGTGTGGTGTGTGGGAGACAGTACCTTGGTTCTCCCTCCTGTTCTGGAGCTTCCTCCTCCTCTTCCTCACTGCCACTGTATTCATACTCAGTTTCATCTAAAATCGCAAAGAACAAGCACAGAATATTACACAGAATCAACACACACAGGCAGACACACACCGTGTGTATACACACCCTTCTCTCCCCTCTTCTTGCGGGTGCGGTCGATGTGATCTTTGAGCTGGATGCGCACTTGTCTCTCGTTCGGCTGGTCTCGGATGAACGGGTGCTTCAGCAGCTGCTCCGTGGTCGGCCTCTGAGTGTAGTTCTTCACCAGACAGCTTTCAATAAAGTTAAAGAACTTCTTGGACCTGAAAAAGAGAAGGATTCAACAGACACACAGAGAAAATATTAAATAAAAGCCGAGGGAGACTTAAATGAAGATGCAGTCGCAGTAACCCTATTTGTTGCCTATTGTGGCAATCGTGAAATGCATAGAAATCCCAAAATGTTTGCAGAGTGAATCAAAAATTTATATTCAGTTTTTAAAAAGACATTTCTTAGTAAAACTAGTCAACATAAAAGAGTCTAATAGACCTGAGAAAAAGGAAACAAGACAGAAGTTACGACTTTTCAGACTGAACTGAAATGGAGTCAATAGAGATTGTATCATGAACAAACACAAAATATTCAATAATATTAAAGTCAGTATCGTTTTCTGCCTGTTTTCTCCTGCCCTGTTCACTCGTCTTACAAAATCGTTAGCTCAGGCAATAATGATAATGAGTCTTTATTAGTCACATACACATTACAGCACAGAGAAATTCTTTTTTTTCACATATCTGAGCATGTTAGGAAGCTGGGGTCAGAGTGCAGGGTCAGCCATGATACAGCACCCCTGGAGCAGAGCGGGTTAAGGGTCCAACAGTGGCAGCTTGTCAGTGCAGAGGCTTGAACCCCTGACCTTCCAATCAGTAACCAAGAGCCTTGCAGTGATCAGGAATAATATACATTATATATAAGGCGGGATGAACGTAAGAGATAAGAAATAAAAGATGAGTTAGTCTTTTTTTTATTATAAAAAATGTATATGTATTTTTTTTAAAAAATAATGCTACCCATGAAACATCTGGAAATCATTCAGGATGCAAGCTAAATATTCTTAAGTTTTATACACTGACGCTACAGGAGAGAAATGCTTAGAAACCGGACTCCAGTCATTTGGAATATTTAAGGCTGACTTCACCCAGAGATATAACTACACAATATGAGAGCAACTGTGGCCCTGCTACCCAAGCAATAAAAAGAAAGACAGAGACACATGGACTTTTCTCCCACTAGACCCAGAAACCGTAAAAAAATCAATGTCAGTCTACTCTGTAGATTCCAAACCCTACCAGTGGAGGTCCCACAGAAACAGTTTAGTGAGTGGGACAACCTTATTTCAAGATTCACCTGAAAACTAATAGATTCAGTTGGGATTCACTAAAAGAGTTCGATTTAAGGCACTTCAATGAGCAAAAGAAAGGAGGAGATGGGGGATTCATGGTCCTGTCTCTATACTATACATCAACAAGGGAAGTTTTAGAAATATCCAGTCATCTATTCCTATTTCTAGGTTTGTTATAAATAATGCTAGAGTGTTTATTACAATGTCTATTGAACCAATAGCAGTAGAAAATTCGTATCAGCCCTCTACAGGCATCCAAGAATCGAAAGCACATAATACAATGTTTATTAAATAGGAATGGGGAAAAGAAAGGAAATGAGATTCTTCACGACCACTAAAGTGCAAGTGATCCAAGTAGGGTCAATAGACCTAGGCCTTTGCTGGAGACACTGTGGAAAACCATTTGCTCAGTTATACAACCATTTCAGAAGGAAGTACAAACAATGAGTAGGGATATTCTAGGAACAGACAGGTAGCTCTTGTCCTGTAAATGGATTATTGTCATGGGGGAAAAAAAAGGAAAATTTCTACATTCAAATAAAAAGCTCCAAACTGATGAAGTTAAGCAAGTGTAAGAGAAGCCATTCTGTGTTGGATGATGTAGGAAGTTGCTGACTGAGAATAACTGATGAAAGACTACCCATGTGTTTTATTCTAACTGTTTTTCTTGGTTTCAATTTTTGTTTGTCCATTGAAGTTCTACCAAAGAAACCAAGAAAAAAAACTTTATTTATAAAAAAAAAAAAAGAAAAACTGCATAAGTATTCTCTAAACTGGTTCATTTGGAAACAGGCATGGTTACAGCAACAGGTTTTTAGCTTTCCAATGAAGAATGAAATCATTAGCACATTGTGACAGTGGCTCTAATCCGCCCCCTAGTGGAATAACAGACATACTCTTTTTTTCAAATATTTAAATTCAAGTTAGTATTTGGTACATTGAGATATACACAACATATTAATTGCAGCGAAATGCTTGGTAGCAAGCCTCAAACATTGGAGTTGGGCTAAACAGGATCTACAGTTCCCTCCGAAAGTATTGGAGCAACAAGGCCAGTTCTGTTGTTTCTGCTATACACTGAAAATATTTGGGTTTGAGATCAAAAGATGAATAGGAGACGATAGACCAGAGTTTCAATATTTACATCTATTTTTTTTTTTTAAAGAAACTTGAACATGGCTCATTTGTTGGCAGACCTCCCATTTTTTAAGTGAGCAAAATAATAGGAAAAATTTGTTTTACGGTAAATTCAAGCAATTAACACTTAATAGTTGGGTGAAATACCCGTATCAAGCCTGCGACTCATTGACATCACCAAATTGTTGGTTTCTTCTTTTGTTATGCTGTTTTCAGGCTTTTACCACAGCTTCTTTCAGTTGTTTCAGGGGAGTTTCTCCCTTCAATCTCCTCTTCGGCAGGTGAAATGCTGCGCATCTGGGTAAAGGTCTGGTGTTTGACTTGAATAGTCTAAAACCTTCCACTTTTCCCCCTGATAAAGTCCTTCATTGTGTTGGGGAAAACAACGTTTGACACCGCTGCTCTAACCTTTCAGACCAAAAAGTCATTTGTTCTCAAACTTGAGGTTGTGACTCCAGTATTAACTATGGTGATCTATGGTGTTCTAAGTAAGTCTGACTTACGGAAAAATGTAAGCTGTTTATTGTTTACTATTCAAAATGTCATTACCCTAGTTTATTGATGCAATTTGGCAATGCTCATTAGGTCATCATTTAACACCCGACCACAGCAGTGCTGCATCTAATACAGCACACTCCTGTGTTAAATAAAGTGGCTCTTAAAATGGGTTCATGAGAACCCCTGCCATAAGCGTCCCAGTCCCAGCTACAGGCAGGAATGTGCAGTTTGAAAATAATCATACCGTGATAACTGCCTAAACCTTTTCTAAACCATGCTGTGATGTTTATTAACACAGTATGTTTTACTCACTGGCACTCACTCACAATCATTATTAATCTCAGCACTGTTGTACTGACCTGGTACTGAACTGAATGCAGCATAAACTGGTGTTCGACCGATATGCAGCACACTCACCATTTCTTGGACTTGAGCCTGGGTGGAGGGTTTCTGGGAATGAGGAAGAGCGCTCGCATCGGGTGCATGTCACACAGCGCTACCGGCCAAAAGAAAAAGCAAGGCACATTTACAAGAAACATTCATTCACTGATCAAGATCTGAAGACTTTGTTCACATGTGGACTTTAATTCAATCAGTAGTCCAGTAACAGTATTTAAAAGATCCTCTAGCTGCCTAACGAGACATTCTAAAACTCTCCACGACATAACTACACGAACAAGATACGCTTATATCACTAACGTGTTATTACAATCTCAATTAACAACCCTGATCCTAAAGTGTTACCCAGTTTGATTTTTCACAAGGCATTAACAGTTTATACAGTAGATGATGCAGTTTTACAGAGGAGCATTTGACAGAAAGCTGCAGAGACAAGGAAGGAAAGAGAGAAAACACAGAGGCCTGCAGAATTGAGCTAACTGCACTTACGCGGTGCTCCTTCAGCCATCTCTATAGCCGTGATACCACAGGACCACAAGTCGCTCTGGATGAAATGGAGAAAGAGAGAGATGTTTTGCGATTAGTGGAAAAATTCAGCTTAGAATCATGTACTGATGCACTGAGTGAGCAAGCAGTGATCATAAAAGCTTTCTGAGCCATGAATCCGGTGTGCGTGTGTGTGTACACATCAGTTCCAAAATGATCGGATTATATGTTGCAAAATTTTCAGTGTCCTATAAAGCGAGCCCACACAATGCCAAGATTATTTCTAATCATAATAGAAATGTGCACCAAAACAAAGAAAGAAAGAAAGAAATGGATTCATTCAGTTCACTGGAGCGGACAGAAAGCAGAGTTTCTCACCAGCACCAAAGATTCCCACCCGAACTAAAACTTTCAGCTGGGCTTTCTGAATTCCAAATCCAAATTAAAAGGTGTGTGCGCCAGATGTAAGGTGTGTGTGTGCATACAGACGAAGTGTGCTTCTTACCCGGTAGTCGTAGGTAGCGTCAGGGTTTTCGTCGCAGGCGATGACCTCGGGTGCCATCCAGTACGGCGTGCCAATGAAGGTATTCCTGCGTCCCACGGTGCGGTCCAGCTGAGCACTCACACCAAAATCCACTGAAACAAGCAAGCAGTGGGATTAGCAAATTATTCACACCATTATTTCCATTCACCCATGAAGTATTCCAGAGGCCAGTGTGACTCAAGCACAGAAATGTGGGTTTCTAAAGGATTAGTTCAGTGATTTTGGGTAATTACTAAGGCTGGGTATTGCGAGCAATTTGGTGATTCGATTCTTATTTACATGATTTTGATTATCAATATTTCATTTAAAATGTTAGTTTTGCAGATATGGAATCTATGTTTTAGTATAAATGCTGGTAACCGAAACTCTCCTCCTTATATTACTGAAATACACATTTACATTAACAATAGGGCCCACACAATTATGTTTAATTACTTTTTACTTTTACTTTGAGTAACAAACATTGTAAAAAGAAATCATAAATGTGCATACAATGCCCACAAGGTAAGCACAAACTGCACAATGCACATTACTCGGGGAAAAAAAACAACAACAACAACAACAAAATAACACTGTAAATGTGTAACATTGACATTCATTAACAACTTAAAACATGTTTAATAAATAAAACCGTTTTCAAAATTCAAAACTTGAAAGATGGCAACATCTTCAGGACGAGAGATATTCATATCCTCTCATGCATTAAGAATCGATGGGACAATTTCCCAAATCAATATCTTATCGTTAAATTGAAGATTGATTAAAATTGGAGAATCGATTTTTTTTACCCAGCCTAGTAATTACGTAAATAAACGATATGGTGATAAACATGGGCGCAGCCAGACCTTTCACAATGGGGTGGCTATAGGTTAGACCCAGTGAATCTATTGGGGTGGCAATTGAGGGTGGGATAAATATCACAAATCTCCATCTGTAGAAAATAAAATCATGTGACTTTCCCTGTTTGTGTACAGCCCGAGTACAATCAGCATCAAACATAAAAAGCACACACCTAAGCAACATTTGTTTCTTGTCAAGCTTCATAAAATTCGTAGCTAACATACATCATGAGATCTTCACTCTCAACACAAACCCCATTTTCCACAATTGCTAACCACTTCTGCTATGGACACATGACTCATGCCCAAGTTCACAGCGCCTGGAACTCTGTCCTACACCCACCTGAACACAATCCCCACTTCTTCCCGTTGCTTCTAATTATTCTAGTTTTATTAAAACATCACCAGTCTTTTAAATGACTATTCTAAGCCTGCTGTTTAATTGCATTTCTGGATTAAAATTTATTTGACACTTTTGATTCATGTCTTTCTTACATCGCTCTGTTACCGATACGTTGCCTGTTTTGCTCAGTGGATGGTATTAAAATGCCAACTCCAACTCTGCATGGTTCATGGCAACGTAACTAAGTTACTCCTACAGTACAACAAAATTATACATTTGAAAGCTTTAGCTAATGGTAGCCGATAAACTAAAGAAATCAAACATTATGCTTCCAAATAATAACCATCCTTCATGGCAACAAAAAGTCTGGCTCACCTGTTTGTTTATTGTGGTCAGGACCAGGAAACAGTTCACTTCTGTGTTACTAAACTTTGTTATTCTTTTCCATCGCACAAAGATGAAATAACCTTTTTACATTCCCCAGTAGACATCGTAGTGAGTGTCCTGTTTTCATTCAAACTAGCCTATCACAGTGAGCTTTACCAAGTCATTTGGTTTCAAATCACAACCTTGATTAGTGCAGCAATAATAATAATAATAATAATAATAATAATAATAATAATAATAATATATTACTGGGGTGGCCATGCTTCATGCTAGGGTGGCACTGGTATTTAGTTACAGCCCTGGTGATAAAGTAAAATAATACTTAGAAAAGTAAAATATTTTAGATTTATGTTTTAAGTTAACATCTAATATATTTCCAACAATACAGTATCAAGTAGAAAACTGTTACATACAAAACTGTAAAATATTGGTGAGTGGGATGGTGTGATGTGGCTCAATGCTAAGCAGAGTTAATTATTTTCCTATAACAGCATTTCCTGGATGTTTTTACTCCTGTTATGCCAACAATTACCATTTTGAATTTATTAATTAGCAATGTCATGTTTTTTTAAAACAGTTTATGCTATATATACAGTGAGGGAAAAAAGTATTTGATCCCCTGCTGATTTTGTACGTTTGCCCACTGACAAAGAAATGACCAGTCTATAATTTTAATGGTAGTTGTATTTGAACAGTGAGAGACAGAATAACAACAAAAAAATCCAGAAAAACGCATGTCAAAAATTTTATCAATTAATTTGCATTTTAATGAGGGAAAAAAGTATTTGACCCCCTCTCAATCAGAAAGATTTCTGGCTCCCAGGTGTCTTTTATACAGGTAACGAGCTGAGATTAGGAGAAGACTCTTAAAGGGAGTGCTCCTAATATCAGTTTGTTACCTGTATAAAAGACACCTGTCCACAGAAGCAATCAATCAATCAGATTCCAAACTCTCCACCATGGCCAAGACCAAAGAGCTCTCCAAGGATGTCAGGGACAAGATTGTAGACCTACACAAGTCTGGAATGGGCTACAAGACCATTGCCAAGCAGCTTGGTGAGAAGGGGACAACAGTTGTCTTATCTCACCGATCGTTATCAGTTCGTTGATGTAAATGGTGAATTCTCCATGCGTACTGAGGTTACTTTTGGAGTTCCACAGGGTTCTGTTTTAGGCCCACTGCTCTTTACTTTATATATGCTACCCCTAGGTCAAATTATTCGTAAACATGGAATTAGCTTCCACTGTTATGCTGATGATACACAGTTGTATGTTTCACCGAAGCCAGAGGACAGACATAAGCTTAGTAAAGTTGAGGATTGTGTAAAGGACATTAGACATTGGATGTTAATTAACTTCCTTCTGCTTAATTCTGATAAAACAGAAATACTTTTATTAGGCCCACGTGTAGCTAGAAGTGTTCTTTCTGATCACATGGTTACTCTGGATGGTCTTTCTGTTTCATCATGTGCAGCAGTTAAAGACCTTGGAGTGATTATTGACTCCAGCCTATCATTTGATGCTCATGTAGATAATATTACTAGGATAGCCTTCTTTCATCTCAGAAATATTTCTAAAATAAGAAACATATTGTCACTACATGATGCGGAAATACTAGTTCATGCATTCGTCACCTCTAGATTAGATTATTGTAATGCCATACTGTCTGGATGTTCCAGTAGGAATATAAATAAGCTCCAATTAGTCCAGAATGCAGCTGCTAGAGTCCTAACTAGAACTAGAAGATACGACCATATCACACCGATATTATCAATACTGCATTGGCTCCCAGTAAAATCTCGCATTAATTATAAAATACTCTTATTAACCTATAAAGCACTAAATGGTCTCGCGCCACAATATCTAAGCGACCTTTTGGTTTTATATGATCCGCCACGCCTACTTAGATCAAAAGATGCAGGCTATCTGACGGTACCTCGAATAGTGAAGGCTACAGCAGGGGGAAGAGCTTTCTCTTATAGGGCCCCACAGTTATGGAACAGTCTTCCTATTAGTGTTCGGGACTCAGACACAGTCTCAGTGTTTAAGTCTAAGCTTAAAACGTATTTGTTTACTCAAGCCTACCCTGACTAGATTCTGTTCTACTTTCTCCCTCTCTCCTTTCGGCGAGCCCCACACGAATTTATGGAGATACTAGAGATCCAGATCCTTTCTGCCTCTGGATGGAGCTCAAATCTTCTTTAATTCCAGACTGCTGGGACTACGGCTGCTCTTAACGCCATACAGACTTCATATAAATCCATAATGAACTTTTTCACAATATCTGTTGTTACCCAGATGAGGATGGGTTCCCTTCTGAGTCGGGTTCCTCTCAAGGTTTCTTCCTCTTAAAACATCTTAGGGAGTTTTTCCTTGCCACCGTCGCCACTCAGTGGCTTGCTCAGTTGGGATAAATTCACAGCTTTAATATCTGTATACCGTGTTGATATTTCTGTAAAGCTGCTTTGAGACAATGTCTATTGTAAAAAGCGCTATACAAATAAAATTGAATTGAATTGAATTGAAGTTGGTGCGATTATTCGCAAATGGAAGAAGCACAAAAGAACTGTCGATCTCCCTCGGCCTGGGGCTCCATGCAAGATCTCACCTCGTGGAGTTGCATTGATCATGAGAACAGTGAGGAATCAGCCCAGAACTACACGGGAGGATCTTGTCAATGATCTCAAGGCAGCTGGGACCATAGTCACCAAGAAAACAATTGGTAACACACTACGCCGTGAAGGACTGAAATTCTGCAGCGCGCGCAAGGTCCGCTGCTCAAGAAAGCACATATACATGCCCGTCTGAAGTTTGCCAATGAACATCTGAATGATTCAGAGGACAACTGGGTGAAAGTGTTGAGGTTAGATGAGACCAAAATGGAGCTCTTTGGCATCAACTCAACTCGCCGTGTTTGGAGGAGGAGGAATGCTGCCTATGACCCCAAGAACACCATCCTCACCGTCAAACATGGAGGTGGAAACATTATGCTTTGGGGGTTTTTTTCTGCTAAGGGGACAGGACAACTTCACCGCATCAAAGGGACGATGGACGGGGCCATGTACCGTCAAATCTTGGGTGAAAACCTCCTTCCCTCAGCCAGGGCATTGAAAATGGGTCGTGGATGGGTATTCCAGCATGACAATGACCCAAAACACACGGCCAAGGCAACAAAGGAGTGGCTCAAGAAGAAGCACATTAAGGTCCTGGAGTGGCCTAGCCAGTCTCCAGACCTTAATCCCATAGAAAATCTGTGGAGAGAGCTGAAGGTTCGAGTTGCCAAACGTCAGCCTCGAAACCTTAATGATTTGGAGAAGATCTGCAAAGAGGAGTGGGACAAAATCGCTCCTGAGATGTGTGCAAACCTGGTGGCCAACTACAAGAAACGTCTGACCTCTGTGATTGCCAACAAGGGTTTTTAAACCAAGTACTAAGTCATGTTTTGCAGAGGGGTCAAATATTTATTTCCCTCATTAAAATGCAAATTAATTTATAAAATTTTTGACATGCGTTTTTCTGGATTTTTTTGTTGTTATTCTGTCTCTCACTGTTCAAATACAACTACCATTAAAATTATAGACTGATCATTTCTTTGTCAGTGGGCAAACGTACAAAATCAGCAGGGGATCAAATACTTTTTTCCCTCACTGTAATGTTGTTGAACGTCCACGACACAGTTTAGTTCCAATTATCATTTATAACAGCTATAAGCAGTGTGACCAATTATAATATCATGGATTTCACAAAGGTGATTTCACTCCAGAATGAATTCCAGGTTATGTTCGTTATTAAAATAAATGTCAAATTCCGTTAGTTTTGAGGTAAACCATCCTGAACCTGAAACATCTGAACTTTTGATGCTTTGTTGTGCTGAAGTTTCCTGTAGTGGAGCATACTGGGTAAGCATAGCACGAGAGCACTGATATGAAACACTTCTGCTTACCCAGTTTGACTTCTGCATTTTCAGTCAGCAGCACGTTTTGGCCTTTAATATCTCTGTGGATGACATGGTGGGCGTGCAGATGAGCCAGGCCCTTTAGACAAACACACACACACACACATTATGAGCCTGGAGAAATAAAAAATAAATACATGCATCAGAGATATTTGACAAAAAATATTTTTTTAACTAATGGAAAAAGTGCATTAACTGAAGCAATAAAAAGTAGTTAATACAATTACATGTTTTGAAGAATACAGACTATTCTGTACAGCATCTTGAAAACAAAGTTCTATTTCATTTCTACTGACTGCTTTCAGCATCTGGATGTCCATCACGTGTACATGCAGGTCGAGTGTTTGTATCAACAACGTCACCTGTGACCTGGGTGACATATGCCTTTTGCCCCGGTACTAAAGGCACGTTCACCCCAAAAGTGACCTCTTGTTATCTTCTTGAATTGGTAAGCAGGTTTCAGGAGTGCAGGCACCGCTGGTAGTCTTTTAACTCGAAGTAGGGTTGGAGCTACGAACTTTCGTCTTCCAAAGACTGCGGCTAGCCTTTTTTGTGATTGAGTAACTTCAGATAGTGCGCTATCCAGCAAGAGGTAAGTGAACTATGCTATCAACGCTGTTTAGGAGTGGGCACACTAATTCGTCAATCAGCAGTTTACAGTCCATGATCAGTGTCCATGACACTAAATAACTGAAGTCAGGTTGGAATCTCCTCCCGTAGTTTTCCGCTTACACACATCATGGAGTTATTCCCCACGACTTTGGTAGTTTCATTTTTTGACGCACTGTCGGTTAGCAACACACAATGGGCTTCATTGAACTGTTTTCCATCCCCATGATTTAGTTTATGAATTTGTTTAATTATTGGCTATGGTGCGTTCGTGCTTAACGGCACCATATTGCATCATAGTGCATAGTGATCATAGAGGGATCATTCCCCAATATTTGCATTGTTTCAGTTTTATAACTGACCTGTTGTTGGTAGGACAGGCAACACAACAACCCTCATTGGGGTTGATTGATATGGGTGATTGTTTTTGTCCCCGTGATTTAGTTCGTGGATTTCTTTATTAGTTACAGTGAAAGAGTGTGTTGCTCTTAACTGCACCATATTGCATCTCAGTGATCTAAGCTGTGTTACCATACAGAGATATTGCAAAGGGAATATATTTCTCTCTTTAGTTTTCAGTTGCCACCTGGCAAAGTGTTCCCACACAGAAAACCACGTGGTACCCATGTTTATGACATGTATTGATTGCCTGGCCCCTCTTGAACTAGAGGATGGCCATAAGAGATGTCCCCCTTGCCTGGGGGTTGACCACTTAAGAGAGGGACTGACTGAGAGGGACTGAGAGGGCATGCATGTTAGGCATTCAACCATATCCTACGCAGGCCATGTCTCCTAGCTCTCAAAAGCGGCGAAAGACCGATTTACGAGGGGGCCCCTGGTAAGGGTAAATGCAGAAAGGCAGATCCCCTAGCCCAGAAGGTAGACACCTTGGCATCTGAGTTTGCAAAGATTAAATCTCTCCTCCTTAATTTGCAACCACCTAGTGCAAAGCCTGCTAGTGGTTCTGCTGCAGCCGCACTGAAGACTCCTCCCAAGATGCTGCCTCTAATACGGTCACCAGCCTTTGAAATCCAGGAAGAGGATGTACTCTCCACTAGGGCCTCAGAGAGCCTAGTTATCGATGGAGGTTATGACAAGGAGGGGGCAGGTGAAAGCTCCCATTCATCTCATCTCAATTCTCAGGGGATGAGCCACAGTACACAGAAGGGCTCGGAGACCAGTCAGACCTGTGGTAAAAATGGCCTTGGCATGTCTGTGGTTAGATGCAGCACCTGTCCAGGTGATTCCTCAGAGCGTTTTTTTTTCCAGGAAGACCTCTCGGTCCGCAGCTCTCTGTGTCCCTCCCTCAGCACCATATATCGAGGAGCTACAGAGGTGCTGGGCAGACCCCAGACGTTTCTCTCATCTCCCAACAGACTGTAGAGCACTTGCTAATATGCAGGATGCATCCAGCCCTGGCCTTGCCCGCACGCCTAATATAGAGCCGGCTGTTGCCGCCCTTGTGCTATCGCCTGATGAAGCATTTCGACTCAATGCACGCTGTCCCCAGCCACAGTGCCGGTTGACAGATGACTTTATTGTGAGAAGCTATGACACAGCAGCACGTATGGGAGGTATTGGGAATTCCATGGCTTCAGAGGATGACCCTTCGGCCCAGAGCCTGAGTGACGCTTCTTTGCAGGCATTCACCTATATGACCAGGGAGTTGGGTAGGCAAATGTCTTTATTAACCCTCACTCGACGGCAAATATTGCTGGCCCAGTCTCCACTTTTGGAACCCTGCAGGAGAGCCCTCCACTCTCTTCCTGTCATTCCTGGGGAATTGTTCAGCCCTGCTGCACAGCAAGCCCTGGAGCACAGTCTACAGGTTATACAGGCCAGACAACAATTTGCTAGTCTGCGCTGTGAACACCCCGCTAGATAGAAACCCTCTATTGTAACATAAGGCTCAGTAGATATAAAATTCTGACTACCCAGCCAAGAGCACAAAGGCCAGAGAGGTTTCGTCAGCCAGCCCCCACCCAGCCCCCTCGCTTCGCACAGCAAGGCCAGACTGCTGGCTGCCGCCCCTCCAGAAATTATAAGGGGTGAGGGAGTAGACAATGACCATACCACTCCCGCGGTCGGGTGCTTCAATAGCCAGCAGCTCAGGTGCTGTAAAGCGTTTACGTCAGACCCCTGGGTTGTATCAACCCTGTCACAGGACTACAACATTCAATTTACACGTCGACCACCGAGGTTCCATGGAGTCCAAATGGCCTTAATCAAGGACACGAAGAAGGCTCTGGCCCTATGCCAGGAGGTCTGGGCTCTCCTGAAGAAAGGTGCCATTGAGCAATTAGGCAGCGTTTTACAGAACAGTGGATTCCATTCAACTTATTTTATTATCGCAAAAAAAGACAGTGTCTCACCTATTGAGCCTGAGGGCAATGCACTTACCAGGCACTCAAAACACAGCTGCATATTTCCTATCACTGCACATCCCCCACCCTGGCGAATGGAAGCTGCACCCCGAAGTAGTGCAAGCAATCTGGCACAGATATGACAGGGCAGAGGTGCACCTTTTCGCCTCACTGTTAACGACACACTGTCCCCTTTGGTTTTCACTGGGGGAACCAACAAGCCCCTTGGGCCAAGATGCACTAGCAAATGCATGGCCAAATTGACTGCTTTATGCTTTCCCTCCACTACCATTGATGCTGCCCCACCCTAGACAGGATCCTTGGGGGCAATCACAAGGTGCTACTTGTAGTCCCCAAATGGCCAGGGAAAGGGTCGTTTCTCAATATTATGCAGATTACTGTACAGGGAGCCTTGGTGCCTCCCTGTGAGGAAAGATCTGCTCTCACAGCTGGAGGGTCGAATCTGGCACCAGAACCCACCCCGGCTGCAACTTTGGGTCTGGCCTCTGGCCAGAGCCATTATTAAGGCTGTGTGATCCAGCAGTTGTACAGACCATCCACAACTCCCG
This sequence comes from Ictalurus punctatus, assembly GCF_001660625.3. Taxonomy (NCBI): domain Eukaryota; kingdom Metazoa; phylum Chordata; class Actinopteri; order Siluriformes; family Ictaluridae; genus Ictalurus; species Ictalurus punctatus. The sequence goes on along the minus strand of NC_030421.2, from coordinate 10,523,292 downwards.
TGCACCTTCTATCAATGCATTGTACGCTAACAGATGGAAGCTTTTTTCTGATTGGTGCCAAGCACAAAATCAGGAACCAACACGCTGTTCCATACCGGAAATCCTCAGCTTTCTCCAGTCCTGTCTTGATGGAGACCTTGCAGCCTCCACCATCAAGTTATATATAGCTGCCATCTCAGTCATGCATAATAGGGTAGATGGCATGATGATTGAACCCCTAGAGTGGTCTGAATTGAGGTGGCTGTCTATGAAAACAGCTTTCCTCTTAGCCATGGCATCGGCTAGATGAGGAGGGGAGTTGCACACCTTATCAGTAAGCTGAGAGTGCCTACACTAGAGTTCTGGGAACACAGGGCTAACTTTATGACAGAACCCTTCATTTCTCCCAGAGACCTTTTTTTCGTCTTATACAAACCAGCCCCTCAGTCTGTCAGCTTTGAGCCCCCAACTCAGGAGGATAAGCAGAGGTTGAGTACGAGCCTGCTGTTCCCAGTGCGAGCGCTAAAGTGTTATATTCAACTGACCACTGAATTACGGCAGTCAGATTCACTGTTTGTCTGTCATATGGGACATAGCCGAGGTCACACTTTGTTCAAGCAGCGTCTGTCCAAATGGATTGTAGATGATATTGTTTGTGCCTACAAGGGCAGTGGTCTCCGGATCCCTCCTCAGGTTCGAAGTAACTCAACACACTCAGGAGTGTCTACTTCATGGGCAGCCCTACAAGGGTCCCTCGTTCAGATATTTGTGTAGCCACATCATGGGCACCAACCTGCACATTTGCAAGAGTGTGTAGGGTTAATGTGGTCTCGCACAACCCAGAGGCAACAGCCATTTTTCCTCCAGCATCACAGCCTTTTTTAAGGAGCACGTAGAACTTCCTCGTGACCTTGTTGGTATTACTCATCCAGGTGCTAAAAGCACCACCTCTGGCGATCAGTAGAAATGAAATTGAACGATGGGTACGCATGTGACTGTGGTTCTGTGAAATTCAGACGACCACAAGAGCTTGGCAGTCACTCAGAAGATTCGTGAGAAGATTGCCAAGAGGTCACATCCGGGGTGAACATGCCTTTAGTACCGGGGCAAAAGGCATTCGTCATCCAGATCACAGGTGACTTTGTTGATACAAACACTCGACCTGCACGTAAACGTGATTGACATCCAGGTGCTGAGCACCGCCTCTGGTGGTCATCCGAAATTCAGAGAACCGTGGGTACGTACGTAACCATCAGTTTATTTAGTAACAGAGAAAGGCAATTATGATGAAACTTGTCATTTATGGCCTCTGACCAGGAAAAACCAAAATAAAATATAAAAACCCTCAACTGAGAATTCCTTCTTTTAAACTCGTGATGGTCTCCACAATCCCGAATTCAACAAGTGAAGTGAAATCAACATGGTTGTTCACAGGATCAACAGTAAACAAGGCAGCACTTTGTTCCTTTAAATGAGTTATACTGTACATCAGGCCTGTGAGTAATATGAAATGAAAGTTACTTCCTTCAGTAGGCACACGTTTATGTTTTACAGGCATAATTCAGGGAATAAAAAAGATGCACATTAACGTCTGATTTCAGCCTGTTGTGGCAACATATTCTCTGGCATCGGATCAAACTCAAATGATGTGAAAGTTAGAACTGACACAGAGAGTGGATTAGTGAACTTTATGTAATTAGTGAAAAATGAATGTTTATATTAATCAGACATTCACTACAGACGTTTTTATACTTGGACTATATGGCACTTTTTTAGGAACACTTGTACACCTACTCATTCATGCAATTATCTAATCAGCAGTGCAGCGCATAAAATAATGTAGATGCGGGCCAGCAGCTTCGGGTAATTTCCCCACCAATCATCAGAATGGGGATAAATGTGATCTCTGTGATTTTGACAGTGGCATTGTTGTTGGGGTCAGATGGGCTGGTTTGAGTACTTCTATGCCTGCTGATCTCCTGGGATTTTTAAATACAGGTAGAGTTTATTCAGAATGGTGCAATAAAGAAAAAAACACATCTACTCAGCGGCAGTTCTGTGGATATAAACACCTTGTTGATGAGAGAAGTTCAATGGAGATTGGCCAGACTGGTTTGGCTGACAGAAAAGCTACACTAACTCCGATAACCACGCTGTACAATTGTGGTGAACAGAAAAGCATCTCAGAATGCACAACACGTCGAACCTTGAGGTAGGTGGGCTACAACAGCAGAAGACCACGTCAGGGTCCATGTTTGTCAGCCAAGAACAGAAAGCTGAAGCTTCAGGGGGCACAGGCTCACAAAAACCTAGCCTGGTCTGATGAATCTACATTTCTGCTGAGGCACACAGATGGCAGGGTCAGAATTTGGTGCCAGCAGAATGAATCCATTTACCCAATCTGCCTTGTGTCCGGGCTGGTGACGGTGGTGTAATGGTGTGGGGAAGGTTTTCTTGGCACACTTTGGGCCCTTTAATACCAATCCATCAGTGCTTGAATTACACAGCACTTCCAGCATGATAATGCAGCATGTCACAAAGCAAAAGTCATCTCAAACTGGTTTCATGAACATGACAATGAGTTCAGTGTTTTTCAGTGGCCTTCCCAGTCACTGGATCTGAATCCACTACAGCACCTTTGGGATGTGCTTGAACGGGAGATCCTCAGAATGAAAGTGCACCTGAAAAATCTGCAGGAATTGTGTGATGTAATCAAGTCAACATGGTCAAGAATCTCAAAGGAATGTCTCTAACATCTTGGAAACTGAAGCCCTACCTAATAGTAGTATAGTGTTCCTAATAAATTGATCAGTGAATGGAACTGTATATTTCTATAAATATAATGATTGCTCCAGAGCAATTATGTCGTGCCCATTGTGTGTCTTTGCTTAATAAGCTTAAACTGCATACCCGAGGAGCCCCGGGGTTATTGGGAATGTATTAGCATTCTATGAGGCTTCTTTTAATGCAGAGGCACACCACAACAGTGCTCCATCTCTTCCTCAAACAATTAACCAGGTATTCAAATACACCATGTATACCTCTAATCTGTACAGGGCTGTACTGTCTCCATACTGACCCATACCTACCCAATACACAAACGTGTAACCTCAAGTTAAAGCAGACAACCTGTTTTTTACTTTACTATCACTCAGTACGTTTACATGGACAATGATAATCCGATATTAACCAGATTAAGACAATATTCTGATTAAGAAACCATGTAAACAGCGATTTCTGATTACCTTAACACGACTAAAGTCATACTCAATGTAAACAGAAATAAAATTAAGACGTGTGGAGTATTCCTATTTTAGCTGCATTACCAACGTGCATTCTGTACTTGTACACACTTTAATCACACTATTAGCATCACGTGGGAGTTTTCACCGCATTTTGCGACAGAACACAAACACGGCAGTGCTCAACCTTTTGACGGCAAATAAGAGAGCACGGCTGCGTCCAAAACTGCAACCTTACCTCCTATATAACGGGAAGTGAAATACATGTATTTCGGCTACTAAACAGTAGGCATGTGTGTGGTTTCAGACGCAGCCCACGGCTTCAAGCAGTCATCTATTTGCATGTATAGCACAAAAAATAATTAACTGCACTTGAAGCTTTCATGCAATTTAAAATTAAAACAGACAAAACTGTACACGGTACCATAACGAAGACGAACTGCTGAAACATGAAATTCTGGAGGGAACGTTGGACAGCGTGTTCTACAACATGTAAAACGGGAACATGAAAGAAATATTCTAAAAGCAACTCATGTAAACACCTTAATCACAATAGTCTTATTCAGAATAAGGTCAATAATCAGATTATTGCAGTCCATGTAAATGTAGTCACTGGATTATTTCAAATGCATCATGCAGGAGAATCAGAAAAGTAGTGCTTGTCAGTAGACAGTTTGTAAATGAATGAGTGAATAAATGAGTACGGTGCCCTACCCTGAGGATTTCTCGGGAGATGTATGCAATCCAGTCTTCCTTCAGCCAGTTTCCTTTCGTGTTCTTCACCAGGTCTGTGATGGAGCCAGCACCACAGAACTCCATCACCAACTACACACACACACCACAGTTATTACACAGGGATGTTCAGTAGATCAGAATCTCAGTATAAGAAGACAGTTTAATATGAAATCAGTGAAGTTTTCACACATGTTCTAAATTTCCAAACTGTTATACGACTAAATTAACATTGATAACAAAGCTGCATTAAAATGTAAAGCCTAAATAACTGATACGTTTCAAAAGCCTAGTTTGTGCTGCATTTGCAGTGCTAGTAAAACAAATAAGAACATTTCTGTTCCAGGAAAGTATATAATTCAACACGCCTCTGAGGGAGAGCCGTAACTGCCAGTTAAATTAGCACTGTTCAAATTAAAGTCCCTACATAGTTCTTTAAGAGTTCTTGAGGACTAGCTGTGATCATGTGAATAGGTTTTTGAGGACATTAGGCTTCTGAGATCATGTGTAATATGCGTGATATTTACGGCTTTATCTGTTTGGCAGGACAGAAGAGGGAAGCTAAGATGCAGCAGAGAAAGATGTTTTGTCGCTCTGAAGTCACACGGCAGGTTATTAAGGTTCGTGTAGGATACAAAATAGGCAAAAAAAAAACCAAACAAACATATTATAAGATAAAACAAGTATTTTTTCGATCTTCAAGTTGCACACACTAGGGTTGTCAAAAGTACTGGTACTTCGGTACCAAGTCAGTACTAAAATATATATATATATATATATATATATATATATATATATATATATATATATATATATATATAAAGATTGACGGTATTAGATTTCCATAAGTACCGGTAGTACCAAGCACCAGGTCAACCCGGAACTGACACAGGTGTTCAGTCGGGAACTTTTCATAAGTGCACTGCGCAACAAGAAGACATTGGAGCCAAAGAAGCAGCACCACCATGGCTGTGTTCGCATATTTACCTACTAAATAATAGGCGAAATACATGTATTTCTCTCGGGTGCACGTTTTCCGCATTCGTTGCTATTACCACTAAGTGTGTAAAAGCAGCGCCCCTAAAATGTATGTGCGGCTAGATTAACCGTGCTTTCAGTTAGAGCGGCTGCTTAACCGCAGAATTTATTCAAGCAGTTCGAGCAGGTGAGTTTAAAATTATGGTAGCGGTTGCATTATGAACGTGGTAGCATAGTTTAATTCGAGTGTAGTATTGCTTACTTAATGTTTAGCATACGCGCGATTAACACTATTAAGGTCCAGAGTCCTTACTAACCATTAAAACTTTTATTGGGGTAAAATAAATGGGAGGATATGATGGGGTTTTACTAATTTTACACACCAGAGGCGTTTTGATGACCTATATATCTGAAATGTATGCATTAGAAAATAATACATGTGTGGCTAGCACTGTTTATGTCTTTAATATCAGTCAGTCAGAAAAACATTTCTACTCTTGGCTGGATAACTCTAGTAGCTTTAATAATGATATGCTTGAGGTGTACATTTTATTACATTTAAACATTAAATGCATTTTATATTGGTATTTAACTTTATTAATAAAATAGTGTGTTGTTCAATTAGCATGTTTCTGTGTTTTGCTTTGGTACTGAAATTGGTACCGAGCACCGTGGAATTTTACTGGTGTTGGTACTGACTACTGAAATTTTGGTACTGTGACAACCCTAGCACACACGTTTCCCAACAGACATTAAATTGTGCAACTTGATAACCATCATGATAGACGGAATCCATCAGTGATTCTTGATGCCATCATCGGCCCAAGCATAGAGGACTCTACTACTGACATCACCTAACCCAGGGAGTGTGCAGATGCAGAGTTAAATGTAGTACTTTCTAAGACTTTCAATGATACTTTCAATATAATATCAGACCAATAAGCACCCACTGGATATTAGATAATCAGTTAACTTTTTGCAAGATGATCAGAATCTCCTGGGTTTGGTTCTTGCTTGTTGTGGTTCTATCTGCTGCTGCTCTTTTGTGTAATAACATACAATAAAACTAACCTCTCTCAGTACACACACTGCACATCACGTTCTTATCTCTTTCCCCCCTGCTCATCTTTAGAATATTTAGACAAATGTAGTGATTTGCTCTTCTCCTTTCTCTGAGTTTAGGAACACACCATGTGATGTTAAACATCTCTGTGTTATATTGCTTCAAAAAGCTGCCAGTGTAACACTGGACTTGAACACAACACTTCACTGGAGCGCTGAAATCTACACCCTGCACTCTGTACAATCTGCAGGTTTCTGAGAGGTGAGGAGAGAAAGGTGGCTGACCCAGAGCTGGTCATCATGTCCTGGTGGGCTCTTTTTGATGAAAGCTCCATAGTAGGTGGCAATATTGCGATGGTGAGAATATTTCTTCAGCATATTAATCTCCAACTTGATTTCTTCCTCTTCATCCTGGACACAAATTACAAAGAAGAGCATGAGAAAGCTGAACAGTGTGTAATTACACATGATTAACAGAACTAAAAACACAATTCTGTAGAAAATGACGACATTTCTACACGCATAACACAGAGTCAGCTTCTTTATAGGCTTCTGCGGCTCCTGATGAGGCCTGACTCCAGAGAAATGTGTGACCACACATCGATCACGTGTGTGTGTGGGTGAGTGAGAGAGTAAGAGAGTGACAAAGAGAGGCTTGGGGGATGAGATATATGGCTATATGGCAGAGTGACATCATCCTTCTTTTACTTTTCTTAAAAAATTCAACTCTTAGTGAGAGAGAGAGAGCTGGAGAATATGAGAGAGAGAGAGAGAGAGAGAGAGAGAGAAGAAAGACAGAGGTGGAGAGAGTGGTAGAGAGAGAGTGAGGTAGAGAGGTGGAGAATGAAAGAGTAGAAAGACAGATAGAGAGGGAGAGGTGGAGAGAGGTGGACAAAGAGAGAGGTGGAGAGAGGTGGGGGTGCAGAGAGAGAGAGAGCGAGAGAGAGAGAGAGAGAGAGAGAGAGAGAAAAAATGTATAACCCCCAACACACACGTCTCTATCTGTGAATCTAGCAGGAAACTGTATGTGGGTCAGGCGCAGGACTGCATCAGTGGATCTGATTCACACATACTCCTGTGGCTACACACACACTCCAGGTGGCATGTCTGCCTCCTATCATCACACCTGTTCAGATGACATTTAAATGTTTTTTCCTGCCGGTTCCTCCAGTGTTTCAGTTCTTTCCAGCCTCTAAACTTCTCCTTCATTTCTGCAGCTGAAGAGCTAGCACCAGTCTGTTCAAGGACAAACTCAAACATCTCCAACAGCTACTGGAAGCTTCGTCCACTCACCGTTTCTCCCCAGAGAGAACAGAGACCGTCGTTTCAGCACGTTCCCTCAGAGTCATCATAAGCATTAATATGCAACACTTCAGCAATTAATTCTGTTCTCATAAAACACAAGAGAGTAAAAAGCAGCCGCCTGAAAAGCCTTGTGCATCTCGTATAAAAAGTTCTCATTATTTTGATACATTTGTTGGTAAATGTGCCCTTTTCGCTGTACTCATGTTCGGCACACGTGAATCGAAGAGGGCTTTGACTGACTGTGATGACGTCACACGAATCGGCTTGGGTCAAATCTGCGGAAAATCTGCTGTAATTTTGAAAATTGTAAAAATTTCACCAGACATCAGTATTAACCCAAGAAATCCGTAAATATAAAGCGTTCACAACATTAAAGTCCATAAATAAAGTTATGTGTAATAAAGTGGAATGACACAGGAAAAAAGTATTGAACACGCCAAGAAAACAGTTCTCCAAGGCAAGGTAAGGAAAGGAACCAGCTGACATCTGTAAGTAATTATACCTCCTATCTGTGCAAATATCAGCTGGATTGGTAAATTAATTGTCTATAAAAAGGATTTTCATTACCAAGGTGTCACAAGAAACATCTCATGATGTGTAAAAACAAAGAGCTCTCCCAAGATCTTCGCAACCTTATTGTTGCGAAACATATTGATGGAATCGGATACAGACGACAGACGTATTTCAACTTCTGAATCCCCCAGTAAGCACCAGTGGGGCCATTATCCACAAGTGGAAGCAACATCACTCCATAATCAACCGGCACCGCACAGGAGCTCCTCGCAAGATTTCTGACCAGGGAGTCAGAAGAAATGTCAGAAAAGTAGCCCAAGAGCCAAGGACCACTGGGAAAGAGCTCCAGAAACACTTGGAGGCAGCAGGTACCATCATCACAGAGAAAACAATAGGCAATGCACTCCACTGTTCACACTCACTCCACAAGACACCATTACTAAAGAAAAGGCATGTCGAAGCTCATTTAAAGTTTGCTACAACTCATTTGGACAAGCCTATGAAACATTGGGAGAGTGTAGTCTGGTCAGATGAGAGCAAAATTGAACTTTTTGGCTGTCATACTACACACCATGTTGGAGAAGAAATGGCACTTTACATCACCCTAAAAACACTACACCAACAGTGAAGTTTGGAGGTGGAGGCATCATGGTGTGGGGCTGTTTTTCATCACATGGTACTGGCAGACTTCATATAATTGAAGGAACGATGAATGGAGCCCTTTACCGGGAGATTCTTGAGAAGAAACTGCTGCCATCCACCAGGATGATGAAGATGAGACATGGCTGAACCTTCCAGCAGGACAACGATCCAAAGCATACAGCAAAGGAAACTCTCAATTGGTTTCAGAGAAAAAAAATCAAGGTGTTACAATGGCCCAGTCAATCACCTGACTTGAATCCAATTGAACAAGATTTAAAGACAATATGTTTAGAAGAATGGGCCAAAATCACACCTGAATTCAGGAAGTGTCCTGAAGTGTCTTGAAGCTGTCATTACAAACAAAGGCTTCTGACTAAGTATTAAATAAATTTCAGTTAGCGTGTTCAATAATTTTTTCCTGTGTCATTCCACTTTATTACACATAACTTTATTTATGGACTTTAATGTTGCGAATTCTTTATATTTCAGAATTTCTTGAGTTAATACTGATGTCTGGTGAAAATTTCATGTGAACAGTCTCATTGGAAATATATTTACTGAAAAAAATGTTGATACCTTCAATACTTATTTCTCCCACAGTAGATCCACTTTTAAAGCTCACTGCACTACACATCTGGAATATAATGTGAACTTGCATTCAAATGCAAAAAGGTAAAATGATAAGTTATTAATATCGGTATCAGTTACAACTGGGTTCTAATTATCGGTTATTGAATTTCTCCGACGGATACAATATCGGTGTCTCTCTAAAGGCAACCCATGTGTCCATATAACTGATATTCACACAGCATGACAATTTAAGTTTTGAACACACACACTGTCCGTTCTTTTAAACACACTGAGCTTTTCACACACATTAACACGTCTGTGTCGAACACAACAATAGGGTTTAGTGTACGCAGTACACTGGCAGGCTTCCATTTCCTTTACACACCAATCCCACACTATGTAAAAGCCTTCACTGAAATAAAAGCATGGGTATTCAATAGACTTCTTGTTGTTTTTGTTGCCAAACAGCAGACACAAAGCCACCTTTATTTATTTATTTATATCAAAGCAGTGACTACTTCAGGGGAAAAAAAAAAAAAAATTCATCATCAAGACATCACTGGAAAGATTTAAATAAAGCCAGGGCTATTAGGTGAGCCACCATAAAGAAACACAACTGGCGGAAGAGCACAAGGGACTGGACATCAGATTAACGCACACATTTTCCCACTCCAACCAGAACACACCAAACAACGGTTACGCAACTGCACAGCAAGAAAGCATCGAGCTGACTGTAACTGTCTAACATTCTGATGGAGTGAAAAGTTTACTGTGAACACTCTTCCCTCTCTGTTCCCTTTTTAACTCTTCCACCACTGCACAAAACCAGTTTCGACCAGGTACAGAAAGATAAAGCCTCTCACTATGTCTTCCTAACACCATTTGCTCGCATTCCTATGACTTCCTGAATACAATATATGGAGTTATTCCTCTCTTACACTGACTACGTTTACATGGACAGCAGTAATCTAATTATTAACCTTAATCTGAGTAAGATAATAATGTGATTAAGGTGTTTACATGAGTCGCTTTAGAATACTCTTGTCATGTTCCCATTTTACATGTTATAGGGCATAATTAGATTAACAGCCCGCGTCATTACGTCACCATGCCACGTCGTCCGACGTCCCTCCAGAATTTCATGTATCAACATACAGTTCGTCTTTGTTATGGTACCAAATATAGTTTTGGGTGTTTTTATTAAGGTTTTTTACGAACGCTTTAAGTGCAGTTAATTATTTGTCATTCTATACGTGCTAATAGACGACTGCTTGAAGCCGTAGGCGGGGTCTCAAACCGTGTACTTACAGTCTATATAGCAGCCGAGATACATGTATTTTTCCCCACTACAGGCCTATAGTAGGAAAGTATGCAGTTTGGGACGCACCCGAACTCTCGTTTGCCATAAAACGTAAAACTGCCGTGTATGATCGTGTCCTGTCACAAAATGCGGTAAAAATTCTCACATGACGTTCATAATGTGATTAAGGTGTTTACATGTCTGTAATACACGTCCATAATGCGACTAAAACAGGAGTACTCCACCTGTCTTAATTAGATTAGAGTTTAATTCAATTATGACCTTAATTAGATTAAGGTAAGTAAAAATTGCTGTTTACATGGTAGTTTCTTAATCAAAGTATGGTCTTAATCGGGTTAAGAGTGGATTACTGTTGTCCATGTAAACGCAGCTATTGATATGCTTCCTGTTTTATGCAAATATGCCTTTCCGCCTAGCCAATCAATAATTAACCCCTTGTCTCTGTTGAGTGTCGAGCATGATACGCATATTCTGTTTTTCTTTGAATAAATCTGAGATCTTGCCATTTGAATTTCGGGTGTCTGTGTGTCATTTGGCAGCTCGCCCAAGCACTTGGTGCAGGAAGTGTGTAGTGGGGCGAGGGCACCTTTTCTCTTGTACTTTTGCTTTCTCTCTTCCTAAGAATCGTAACCCGAAGATCACAATTCCTAACAGTTTTCTGGAGCTTCGACCGGGATATCTTCACAATTCCTAACAGTTTTCTGGAGCTTCAACCGGGATATCTTCACAATTCCTGACAGTTTTCTGGAGGTTCGACCGAGATATCTTCACAATTCCTAACAGTTTTCTGGAGGTTCGACTGGGATTCTTCACAATTCCTAACAGTTTTCTGGAGCTTCAACCAGGATATCTTCACAATTCCTAACAGTTTTCTGGAGGTTCGACTGGGATATCTTCACAATTCCTAACAGTTTTCTGGAGGTTCGACCGGGATATCTCTTCACAATTCCTAACCATTTTCTGGGGGCTCGTCTGAGATATCTACTGAGAGATAAGAATAATTTTAATTTGCTTGAAGTAGATCTCTCATGTATCCCAACTGTACTAAATGAGTTGCATAAATATTTGTGGTGTTCTATGAAAGCAATTGGAAGTAGCTTAGTTGAAGCTATGTTGTAGAAAAAGACTTTAATAAGAAGGCTCTGGTCACTGTGGTGGTGTTTCACCTGGTTTTATTGTAAGTAGTATAACCCAATTTTCAAAGAATTTTGAAATAGGAAGATAAACCAAGTCCGAATCGGACGCACGCACAATTACTTTCTTGGTCTCTGATCCTCTTGCTGTTTGAGTATACTTTACTGCCACGCTGCACCTTCCTGTTGTCCTTGTGTTTTTTGTTCTGCGTGTAAATCAATAGACATGGGTGGACGTGGTCAGTCTAAATCACTGATAGCACTCAAACTGACAATTATTCAGGAAGTACAGCTGACTCTAGACACCAACCGATATTGATTTATTTTTTTTATAACCGATACCGACCATTTGCATGTTTATGCGGCCGATAGCCAGTATGCAGAACCGATATTTATTCATTGTTTTACTTCTGTTTTTGACACAATGAGAACACCACCACTGAACTAAACAAACTGTTTTATTTATAACAATTTTGTCAATTTCAATTCCTCCTTGCATACAAACCAAAACAACTCTTCTCTCGTGAACGTGCGTTATAGATCTGTGCAGAGGTGAAAATATTTTATGAATAAAGACTTAATTTTAGTTTTTTGGCGCACAAAAAGCATTCGTATTGCTTCATAAACCTGGGATTAAAACACTTTAGGCACATGGATTATTTTTTACGATGCCATTATGACGTTTTGGAGCTTGAAAGTTTTTATTAAAAAATGCCTTAATTTGTGTTCAGAAGACGAACGACAGTAACAGATGTCGTTAGTTAATAGTTCCCCCAAAAATGAACATTCTGTCATCACTTACTCACCCTCATGTTGTTCCAAACCCTTGCATTTGTACTGTAATAAAACAGAATACTGAGCAAAAGTTCAGTATAAAGAACATGCCATTCTGCCACGTTATCATTACTTACAATAAACATACATTTGCATCGTTTTGCATCATTCGTCCACTTTCAGGAACCATTTCACCATGTCACTTCACATACACACCATGGATTTTTACTAGTGCGTGTTTAGGAGGGTGGTAATGATGTGATGCATCGTATCTTCTGTTTGATTCAAGGCTCTTTATACAATGCACTCTGACCCAGGCTTCCTGACATGCTGGGGTATGCGATTAAAGGAATTTTACTGTGCTGTGGTGTGTATGTGATCAATGAAGACTATCATTATTCAGCACTGCAGAATAAAATCAGCTTATATTACCTGAGGTGTAATAAATAATTCAATGTAATCAAGACCACACTCCCTCCTCGACCTACTAACTAATAGCCGACAGGGAAACCCCTGTGCTTCAGACTGTTACGTTCCATCACAGCTTTTACCGTGTTATACAATAAAAACACTGTCAGTATTAAGTTGCAATTATTTTACTCTTACGTTGATCAGCTGAAAACGGATATTAGTTTCTTTTCCTTACTTGTTACAGTGGATATAAAAAAAAACTCCACACCCCTGTTAAAAACACATTTTGGCTTTTTAAAAGCAGATTTTTATGAAGGCAGAAAGAGGACAGGTGAACACAGTGCATGTTTTTAAAAATTTTTTTATCTTGTAGATCCCAGTACTGATACAGAAATGAATACTTGACATTAATTAATCAGGGGCATCATGCATCATTTTACTTAGCTCGATTTATGTTGGTCACTGCTAGCAGTGGACTCCTGCTTTAATTTACTTGTTCATGCTATGGTGTTTAACAGGGGTGTAACGATACACTCGGGTCGGCCGTCCTCACGTGCTCTATTAAACACTCTTCACGGGCTCTATTACTGTATAAAAGCCATAAAGATGTTTTATCGGGTTATTAGTAATTGTAGGAAGGTGCTGCAGCTCTTCCTCTTGATATTTTCATAGCGCTCAGCTTGCTGTCTGCTTTAATTTGATTGCTTTTCTTACTCGTAAAATACCTCCAGATCACGTTATTCATTTTTTCTTGTCTGTTCATTAACGCGATCATGTACACTAGGTTTCACATAGTATAACGCTGTTATCTAATATTCTGCCACACTGACTTTATTTCAAGTGAGAAAAAAACTCTGATACTATATTTAAGTGCCCGCTGTCTGAATCCTAACTTACAGATATGTTTTCATATATCTTAAGTTTTTTTAAGCTTCAATCCAGTGACTTTAAACTCCAGTTGGTTCCAGTCTTGGGATACTAAATGATGGACTTACTTGGGTGGGGGGGGTTCTTCTGGTCGTGAAGGAAAACCTCCCAACAGTCTATAAAATAGTTCCAAATCACTTACATCAAGTTCCCAGTGGACTCCATTTAATGTGATGAACCCACTGACGTCAGCATCCCTCATACAATACACACTGTTTAGGTCATAAATTCAAATTACTGGACAATCTTCATAAGAAATTGTTGGGTCTTACAAGAAAAATGTGACTATTTGCATCGTGTAAATGAGCGATATCAGCATTCTATTAATAATGCATGTAATGTAAGTGTACTGTTTGAACACCAGAGACCCCAATCTGTGTGTCCCAGAGTTAAAATATATAGAGAGCACACCGGTAACGTGAGCCTGCGCCATCGTAGCATTATACAATATACAGTTGCATGACCTTGTTATAACGGTAAAAAAGAGCTCTTCAGTAGGTTGTCTTTGGGAAATAGACGTATGAGTGCTGCCAGCATTGCTGCAGAGGTTGAAGGGGTGGGGGGGTCAGCCTGTCAGTGCTCAGACCATACGCCGCACACTGCATCAAATTGGTCTTTATGGCTGTCGTCCCAGAAGGAAGCCTCTTCTAAAGATGGTGCACAAGAAAGCCCGCAAACAGTTTGCTGAAGACAAGCAGACTAAGGACATGGATTACTGGAACTGTGGTCCTGTGGTCTGATGAGACCAAGATAAAATGATTTGGTTCAGAGGGTGTCAAGCGTGTGTGGCGGCAACCAGGTGAGGAGTACAGTACTTGCCTACAGTCAAGCACGGTGGTGGGAGTGTCATAGTCTGGGACTGCATGAGTGCTGCTGGCACTGGGGAGCTCCAGTTCATAGAGGGAACCATGAACGCCAATATATACTGTGACATACTGAAGCAGAGCATGATCCCCTCCCTTCAGAGACTGGGCCGCAGGGCAGTATTCCAGCATGATGACGACCACTGCCTTGCTAAAGAAGCTGAGGGTGAAGGTGATGGACTGGCCAAGCATGTCTCCAGACCTAAACCCTATTGAGCATCTGTGGGGCATCCTCAAACGGATGGTGGAAGAGCACAAGGTCTCTAACATCCACCAGCTCTGTGATGTCGTCATGGAGGAGTGGAAAAGGACTCCAGTGGCAACCTGTGAAGCTCTGGTGAACTCCATGCCCAAGAGGGTTAAGGCAGTGCTGGAAAATAATGGTGGCCACACAAAATATTGACACTTTGGGCCCAATTTGGACATTTTCACTTAGGGGTGTAGTCACTTTTGTTGACAGCGGTTTAGACATTAATGGCTGTGTGTTGAGTTATTTTGAGGGGACAGCAAATTTACACTGTTACACAAGCTGTACACTCACTACTTTACATTGTAGCAAAGTGTCATTTCTTCAGTGTTGTCACATTAAAAGATATAAAATATTTACAAAAATCTGAGGGGTGTACTCACTTTTGTGAGATACTGTAGTATACTCGATCAGTCTTACCATGTCCCAGCAAGCTAATATTCCCTAATATGTGCTTTATATTCTTCAAGAAAAATGAATGAAGAGTGAATCAACAAAAAAAAAACTTTATAACGTTTGATCTCTGACTGAAGAGAATTACACAATATGCATATGCATATGGTAGCAGTCAGATAAAACATTCAATCTTTAGGTTAAACACAAACGTTTTCTTACCTCTGTGACGTCCATGACCTTGATGGCCGCCAACTGCCCTGTTTTGACATGCCGACCCTGCAAGAGAAGAGAAAAGGTGACGTCAGACATTAAATGGAGAATGAAGAGGTGCTTTAAGAGGTGGCTACATGAAAAAGTTTTCAAGAACGAAACGACTCGACATCCTGACTGCTGTATGATGCGTTAGAAATCTACCAGGGTTTTGCTCGAGTTCATTCCTTCTGACAGATTTTGACTCAATCTTAGTTATTGTTTACGCTGAAGTCTATATTAAAAATGTATTCACACAGCAAAGGACCCTCTGCTCCACCTCTCTCTCCCTCCCCCTCTCTCCCTCCCCCTCTACCCCCCTTTCTCCCTCCCTCTTTCCCTCCCCCTCTACCCCCCTTTCTCCCTCCCCCTCTCTCCCATTACCCCCCTTTCTCCCTCCCTCTTTCCCTCCCCCTCTACCCCCCTCTCCCATTACCCCCCTTTCTCCCCCCCTCTTTTGCCCTCTCCTCCTCTCTCTCCCTCTCCATCCCTCCCCCCCCATTTCTCCCTCTCCTCCTCTTTCCCTCTGGTTCACTGATGAAAAGACAGAAATCTCTCTCAGCACAGCTTTTAAGCAGTTGAAAAAAAGCGCACTTAAATTATGGTACATTCTTAATTGTGGTTTAACAACTATTTGAGCAGGATCATACACATATTACACACACACACACACACACACACACACACACACACACACACACACACACACGATACCCTTGTTTTTGTTTCTGTAGCAACCAAGTTTGTTAGCCAAAGTTAGCAAATGTTTGAAATGTTGGCCAAGAGGCTACCAAGTTGAGTAACAGAAGCATTCATCCTATTTCCAGGAGATCTTGAGTTCAAATCCTGACAATGTCACAACCATCCATGGCCTGGAGTGCAAGAGAGAAAATGGCTGCGATGGATAGTATAGTCTCACTCCCCTGTTTGTCACAGCAGCACTAGCCATTCACATGTCTGTCAGCAGAAGAGGGCAGATAGTGCCTTCCTCAGAGTGTGTTCTGCCACCCTGTGACGCTGCCTGAGCAGCAGTGATGGAAGATGACAAAAAGATGTGGTTGGATGGCTTCACTTGTCTTGGAGGAAGCACATGTTTACACCACCCCCTGGCTGCAAGCTCTCATCTGATGGCAAAGAGTTAGCTAATTGGTGGGAACTGGCAACTTCAAATTGGGTAGAAAATGGTGGAAAAACGCAAAAATCTATATAAATATAAGAATTTTTTTTTTTTGCCAAAGCAGGCGTGATATTTGCATCACAAGTTCACATATTTTTCAACTAAGGCAAATGTGTAGTCATCTCAGGTACACACTTATGATGGCTTCCCAGGGTTGAGGACACAAACCATCTGTGGCTGTGTGAAAATGCCTTCATACTTACAGATTGAAATGCATTAATTGATTTAATCCAATACATCAGTCCCTCCAGGATTTAGTGATTTTGTGATC
The DNA here is from genome assembly GCF_001660625.3 of Ictalurus punctatus. Classification (NCBI taxonomy): domain Eukaryota; kingdom Metazoa; phylum Chordata; class Actinopteri; order Siluriformes; family Ictaluridae; genus Ictalurus; species Ictalurus punctatus. The sequence continues at coordinate 10,506,500 of NC_030421.2, read as the reverse complement.
GTAGAATTTAACGCAAAAGCAAAGTTTTAAAAATTTCAGCAGATTTTCCGCAAATTTGGCCCAAGCCATGTCACATGACGTCATTACAACATGCATTCAGCCAAAGCCCTCTTCGATTCACGTGTGTCGAACATGAGTACAGCTAAGAGGTCTCATTTAACAACAAACATCACTGCGAAAGAGCGTTCAAAACAATTTCATGCGATTTCACCAATTCAAGTAGCTTTCTTGGGGAAAACAACAACAACAAAAAAACCTCACAAAAACACATTTTTGGCCACAACAATCACAAAAAAATGTCTTGAACCCTGTACGGACTGATAAAAGTTACTACAGTATGCTGTTTACGGGAACGTTTGTACATAAAGCTGCACTGAAAGATCTATATGTTCTAGGCGAATACCGCCAGGACCGCAGCACCCCAACACAAAAAACTATTTAAAAAAAAAAAAAAAAAAAAAAAACACAGATGAAGATGATGCTTTTTAACATATGGATGAATCAAAATTTTGGAATATTCACGAAAAATTTTAATCGTAAGCCAAGTGTTCCTGATTATTTAACAGTAAACAGAATTTTGTGTGATTAGCACGGGTGTAAGATATCATGCTGCTGGGGAGGAGTGCCGGTTCTGAGTTCTGCATCAAGACCTGAACCTACACACACACACACACACACCAGCAGTTAACACAGCCCTAATCTTTGAGTCTGTACAGGATGTTGCAGAACCTTTTCGTGATTGTTGAGGCCAAAAATGCTTGAAAATTTGTGAGAGATTTTTGTGGGGGGGTTTTTTGTCGGAAAACTACTCAAATTGGCGAAATTGCTTTGCACGGTCTTTAACAGTGATGTCTGTTGGTAAATGAGACCTTTTAGCTGTACTCATGTTCAACACATGTGAATTGAAGAGGCTGAATGAGTGTTGTGATGACATCACACGACGCGTCTTGGCCCAAATCTGCGGTAATTCTGAAAAACTGCAAGCTCCTCCGAATATTGCGGCGTTGGCTCGATTTTGCGTTAATTTCCACGATCACAAAATCCTGGAGGGACTGATTTATCGGCAATCTCCAAATATTTGAATAACTCTTAAGAATGCGAAAACTGAACACATACACTACAAAGTGTGCATCATCTTTCAAATGTTTAGCAGTAAACATGTTCCTGTTTTTGATATAATGGTGTAAGATTGTTCTTATACACGTCTTATTCTTATACAACACTCTCACTAAAGTGTGAAAACGAGCAGGACCTGCCATTGCCCATGTTGTGAGTGTGTGAGAGTGCGAGTGTGTGATTTAAAGAGCTTCCTGCTGCACACAGTAAACTACAGTTCCTTAGAGCTCAGCAGCACTGCTATAAATAGCACTCAACCTTTTTAACCAGCTCCTGTCCACCCTCCAGCTGTTAACCCACACATCAGCCCGGCAGACTGCACGGCACAGGAAGAGTTAACCGTGTCAGTGAAGCGGAGGGGGCAGGGAGAGGAGGCAATGGAAAAAGAAGAAAAAAAAACAGAGAGAACGGGAGACAGAAGCACAAAGACAAATCATGAGAAAGAAAAGAGATAAAAAGAAGGGGAGTTTCTAAAATGTGAAGAGTGATGGAAAGCAAGCGATTTCTGGAACAAACAGTGACACAGCATGTGTGTGCGTGTGTGTGTGATCGTGTTCCAGACTCCCCATGACTGTATATTTGGTTGTCGCTATTTTAATTACATCATCTCTTGTGCCTTCTTCAGAATATCAACAGAACAATTAAATGATATAAACTATTATCATTTTATGTCCAGTTTCGGAGAATTTGGTGGAAGCTTTGGATGGAAGGGTTACAGTATATTGTGAGAAAAGGAGAGCGCAGGAAGAAAGAATGGGAAACATGCTGGGTTTCAGGTGAAGTTGCAACTTGTAGATTTGCGCCTACAACCAGTAAAAACCACAGAAAACGCCTCCTCAACATGAAATTTCAACTCGTCCACGTAGTTCTCAACCACCAGCTCCTTCCCTGTTAACAGAGGGACATCAAACCAACATGGCCGCTCACTCTGAACAGTCTAACGTCCCCCTTCTCCAATTATAAATGTGTTTATAGCAGAACTGGCTTTAGATCAGTTCATAAACATCCACAGTCCTTGGTTAAACCTATAACACTGATCAGACTAATCACTGAGAATCAACATTAGCATTATCACCAATGTTAGTCAACTAAGCTAAGCTACACGCTATTGTTCACTGATGTTTCTGTGCTGAGATTTCAATCCAAAATGTTTGAAGGTCACTACAGTGGAACAGAAATAATAGGCACTCAGGACTGTAACTGTAAAAGTGTGCTTAAAGTAGCTTTTTATGAGCTTTACGTGCTCTGACAGAGCAAAACAAAAGATGCGTTTTCGTGGAGGTGTCCATGTTTTTTTTTCCTTCACTTCACATGTCCCGTGGTGGGAAACAACCTGCAAATTACCACTTACAAGGCACTACTAACGCAACATTGGCATACAGATGAAGTGTGAGAGAATGTATGTGTCAAAAGGAGGTAATGTACAACTGAGTCAATTCATGAGGGCTTCATGTCTGATGAAGATCGAGGGACAAAGAATGACACATTTACTGCTTTCATTCATTCATTTTCAGTAAGTGCTTTACCCTGAGCAGGGTCAGAGAATATTCAAATACTAAATTTGCTTATTATTGAGAAAACAGTACCAATTAAGTTCATCAGATAACACCACAGCATGTGCAAACTATAGTAAGTGTAAGAGCAAGCACAGCTTCAGTTAATGTTCATATCAAACATCAGAATGGGGGAAAAGTGTGATCTCTGTGACTTTAACCGTGGAATGGAGATCAGCAGTTTCTGAAATTCTCAAACCAACCACAACTGGTACCAACAACCACGGCACGGTTAAAGTCACATAGATCACACGGTTTCCCCATTCTGAAATTTGTTGTGAACGTTAACTGAAGCTCATGACCTGTACATTATCTGCATGATTTTATGCATTGCACTGCTGCAACATGATTGGCTGATAAGATAACTGCACCAATGTGCAGGTGTTCCTAATAAATTGTCAGTTATAAACAGAACTTCATTTGTCAAAAAAAATTTTGTGCATCTTTTAGGATATGGGCCTAAAATAAACACTAGATATATGAGACTGGTATTCCAGCACAACACAAACTCCATCATCTATAGTATTACTGTGTGGAGTCTTTATACTCTGAACATAAAATGCACATTTGGTGTATTTAAAAACACTCTGAACCATTCTGCATTGCTTACTTTATTCTCAGCTCTTTAAATGATCAGTGTCCTGTTACATGTGCCTGTCATTTAACACAAAAGTAAAGACTTTTCAGTTTATTAACCTCAGAGACATTATACAATCTTTTATTGTGTTTATGTTAAGAAGATTAAAGTTTGTTTTTAATAATACAAAGAAAAAGAATAAGATTAAGAAGAATAAGAAGAAAAAGAAGATTAACAAGAACAAGAAGATTAAGAATAATAATAAGGAGATTAAGAAGAAGAAGATTAAGAAGAAGAACAATAATAATAAGAACAAGAATTAGAAGAGGAATAAGAAGATTAAAGTTTGTTTTTAGTAATAAGAAGAAAAAGAGGAAGACGATTAATAAGATTAAGAATAAGAAGGTTAAGAAGAAGAAGAAGATTAACAAGAATAAGAAATTTAAAAAGAACAAGAAGTAGAAGAGGAATAAGAAGATTAAAGGTTGTTTTTAATAATAAGAAAAAAAGATGATTAATAAAATTAAGAATAAGAAGGTTAAGAAGAAGATTAAGAATAAAAAGGAGATTAAGAAGATTAAGAACAATAAGAAGAAGAAAAAGAAGCTTAAGAAGATTAATAAGAATAAGAATAAGAAGATTAAGAACAATAAGAAGCAGAGAATTAAGAATAATAAGAATAATGGGAAGAAATCCAGCAGAAATAACATGGAAAATTTATCTTGATGCAACTGATTTGTAATTACGGCTCTATTCAACTGCAGCCACATAAACGAGTTGAACTCGAACACCAGGGAGCGTGAGAAGGCTTCCAGCTCACAGCTAATTCACACCATCACCTCTGCTTGAAATAGCTCAGAGGTGTTACCATAGACACAAACAACAGTGGGGCTGCTGGAGAAGAGAGAGAAAGCAGGCTTATTCTACATGAAGATCAATCCAATGCCAAAAAACTCTAACAAGTCACAGCAATTTCATTAGACTTCTAATGATCAAACTATAAGCCTAAAGTCCCCTCAGCTTACCCATGCATAACTTTTTATATGAGCAGGATCATGCAGATTTTGTATAAATGCATAAAACGGTTATGCCCAAGCAATCGACGGGGTGGCCGTAAAGTCAGTAACCAATGGGAATATATTGAGCAAAACCCACATAACCATGATACAGCAGCTAAGAAAATGTGTAGAGAGGAAGAGTGAACATGTAGAGCATATGTTGTAAATAATAAACGCACATTTATGTGTATGCAGTTCTTCTCTCATTGGTCCTGACATCTCAGACACCTACACTGTGCACTGAGTCTTCCGCTGAGTTACAGACAGTCTGTGCTAGGCATGGGACACTGACAATAGTGTCAAGAATCGTCAAAAGATTCCACCTGTCACGATATGGCTATTGATCGCACGGTTTAAAAGTCTGTGGGAATTTGTTTCCTTTTCATTCTTTTTATATCTTGTGCAAACCTTAATAACCTACCATGAGATACAGCAGAGGTTCTCAACCTTTTGTAACTAAAGCCCCCGAGCTTCCCTTATCATGTGGCACCAGCCAACCCCCCCCCTCCCCCCAAATATTGGAGGAGACCAGGTGTAATGATTATCTAATGTATATAAAATCTATCTACATATAAACATAAACTATCATCTGTTTTGATAGATAGATTTTTTTATTTTTTTGCTTTTGTATATTTTTTAATTACTTTTCATAGTTTGTGATTTTTTCAAATAACTTTTATAAAAGTATATAACGGACAGGTATGGAACATGAATGATCAAAAATGTTTCTGAACACTATAACTACTTTGAACAAAAGAACTAGGCTGTAATAACATGTACCATTTTACATGTGAAACATGTTGCATTACATTCGTCTTGCATTCTGAAAATGTGTTCATGGCTAGTAAAGTTAGCTTGCTTTGCTAATCTAGTAGGAAGCCTTGCACATAACATGTAAATCAAATGACCAGTTTCACACTAATTACAGTCTTATTTATCTAGTCAGCTTCAGAAGAAAAACTGGAGCTGGATGGTACACGCCCACAGGAGATGGGGTACAATCAGGGTACATGACTAAGCATCGCTAGAAGATGACTCAGACTCAAGTTAAGCTGTCAAGAGAAGCGAGGCACATGTGTGTTTTCAGTAGTGTTTTGGCACAGACATTTTGAGCAGTGGGAGTATTTTCTAACCATTATTGACAAGGACAATACCAGCAGTACTGGACTATCATCATTTCTATTGGCCTAAGTTTTAGCCATATCCCTCAGGCCAATATGCCACAAACATGTGAAACAGAATTCCATGCAATCGCTGGTTTTCCCGATGTCTGAAGCTTGACTGCATTCTTGCCACAGTGAAAGCGCCACTAGAGAATAAATTCAGTTACATAAATCACAACAGTATCCTCTTGTGAACATGCAGAGTAGCAACGCACATCTGTTGCTGTTCAACATTAAATTTTATTACATTAAAAATGACAAACACAATAATACTAAAGAGTGCAGCTTAATTCCTCCCCACTTCACTGAGCATTCACTCATTCATGTGCGTTTCCCGATGGCAGGCTTTGAAGCGATGTCGAAATACCTTATACAGTTAATTGTGGGTGTATATTTAAATAAATAAGTGACATGCACATGCTATGAACAATTGGTATTTATGCTTGCACATATGACTCATCTATGCATATTCAATTCATTTTAATTATATTCACATGAATTTTATGTTCAAGAAACATAATCAGCAAAAAAACAAACACAAAAAAACCTACATTAGTCAAAAATGCAATACTTGGCATCAATACTCATTTGGCCACATATACTAATGTCTTCTGTGTGTCTACAATATACTGTATTTATCAAAACAAGATCACATCGCTTTACAAAGTCAGAAAAGCTGATGGAAAGCAGGGGAGAGTGTGAGCTGGGTCAGTATGAGTAAAACAACACACCCTATATACACATCTCACAAAGAAGCAAATAAACATTCAGGCATAAGGTGTCCTACAAAGATCACACGTTCATAAGGACGACCGTTTAAGATTCATATACACATGTAAACATGCTTAAAGCCTGAACTATCAGTCTATCCTTTCACAGCTGTCTGCTTGAGTGCTGCAAATCAAAACTCTGAAAACATTTACCTGTGTCTACTAAATGTGCCAGTAAAGTGTGTGTGTGTGTGTATATGTGTGTGTGTGTGTGTGTGTGTGTGTGTGTGTGTGTGTGTGTGTGTGTGTGTGTGTGTGTGTGTGTGTGTGTGTGAGAGAGAGTTTGAATAGAGTGGAATTTAGGCCTGGGTTCTCATGAGAGTTGAGGAGTCTGCCTAGCTACAGGATAAATGCAAACTGTTCCACATCCAATCACAGGCTTCGGTTTCAGTCAGCTGACACCCAGCCCCATCTCCAGGAAGAAGAGGAAGAGAAAGAGGAATCAGGCTCAGACGAAAAACCTCAATAAACATGGATGTGTGTGTGTGTGTCTGTTTAAAGCAGCGGTTCTTAACCTTTTGCGATTGCAACCCACATTTAAGAATGACATTATTTTGAGACACCCCCCCCAGTAGCCCGTTAGCCCCCCTTTCTTTCCTTAACTGTCCAATTAATTTTAGTTCTAAAATATGATTGACAGGTTTTATAGTCTTATTTTTATTTTACAGTTCATCATTTCAGAAAACACACCCCTGCAGGTATCACTCTGACCCTGCAGGTACAATAGCTTCAAATATGGGTCTTTCATGTAGTTGTGATAGTGAAGCTTCCTACATGTAATTCCCCTTAAAAACCATCCCTTATGTGTTACATAATAAAACATACAGCTAATGTGTGTGTATGAAACAGTGAGTAAGCATTTAGATACATCAAGGTATGTGTATGTGTGTGTGCGCTTGCGTGCATGTGCGAGTTTTGCTGAAAAAGTTGTGTCAAATGTCTCTCCCTCTCTCCTGTGGTTAGCCTAATGCTCTCACTGCTGCAGCAAAGAGGCAAAACTGTGCTGCAGGCACAAAATGAGCCACAACCTGGTACCAATCCGGAGTTGTGTCTGGATACTGAACATGACAAAGTCGCAATAGGATAATTGGCAGCGAGAAAACTAGCTCTGTTATTTAGCTAGTTTGTCAAGCCACTTATGAGTCTGTTTAGATGCGGCGTGACATATGGTGTACCTTGAATGGGAAATCAGTCCAGCCCTCGTACACACTCCCTGACTTCCTGTTTCAAAAGGAAACAGGTCAACATATGGAATAATATTTCACCTCTCAAACCATTTTAACATTGTGTAGTTACATACAAAATAGACATAGCTGTCACAGGCAGGTCAAGCACAAGTTACCACAAATCAGAAAAGTCAAATCAAACTTAATAAACCTGAAAATATTTAGCAACACTCAAACACAAGCCTGTATGGTGTATATTCATTAACGTTATAAAACGTTACCTACTGTGTACGCAGCAGAGCTACTAATTTGGTCCACCTGGAACACCAGGTCAACACATAATTCCTTACTGTGGTGACTTAGTGGCTTGTGTATGTATGTATGGATGGATTTATTTATTTGAATCAGTTTTACACCTTTAGAGAAATGGAGACTTGACTGTTAAGAAAAGGCAATTCAGCCATGCTAATTGAACTGGATTTCTCTGGAGTTCTGGAGAAACCTGTTCATATATAGGTCTACATTTACGCTGTCTTGTTGAGGTTAGATAACTTTTCACAGCTGCTCAAGACAAAAGGTAACGTCAAGCTTCATTGGGGAAGTGTAACCACATCTGGAGTACCACTGGAACACATCAGCACCAAGGCCAGCAACAATTCCCAGAATGCCAGCGGTACCATCTGTGCCAGATACAGTATTGGGCACAATCACTCAGAACTGGAGGGCAAAGAGCTCGTCAGACCTCTAATGTAAAAGAGCTGCACAATCGAACACTCTCTCACTCTAAATTCACCTTGCCCGCAGCTAAAATAGCATTATAGTGCTTACCCAAGCATTTCCTCGACGGAAGGAATCCCTTCAAGCTGCACTGAAGCACAAATTCCCCATGGATCCAGTTACCCAGCACCACCTGAAAGCATCCACCAAGCTCAATCCAGATCACACGATGGAATCATGGATTCATACCCAGTTTAGTGGGTTCTCCCTCACCAGAAGAGTGCAACAAACGTACCTGGCACCAGGGTGTACAACAAATTAAAACCTAAAATCCTTACACAAGGTATTATCCATCATTATGTGTAGTGATACACGTCTGGCAAAAATTTAACCAGCTTTAAATGGACAAGTTGATCACCAGTTAGGTGGCTGAGATTTATACATGCGTTTGTTTTTAAACTACAGCTATCAAGGTGCTCTTCAAACATCTGTGGACAGAGTAGGCAGAACCACTTAAGCTTTTAGCAGCCGGTCAGAATACATCCTGGTGAAAATCAAATAAACCACAAGCTACCCCAAAAGCCTGGCACTTAAGAAAGCCACAACAAAACAAGTTATTCAGAATCCACGAGATATTTATGGTCCTTAGCACCACCTTCACCACAACTGAGGGATGAGGTAAGTAAGAACCTAGAGGTGAAATGTCTCCATACCTCAAATCTACCACCCTCAACCTGATGGTCTACCTGCGAGAAGTGTGTAATTGTCAAGGACATGCAGGACAGCGAACTCCTGCAACCAAGAAACAGTTTGAAGTCCAAACGTTTTTCCACAGAACTGACGGAAAGGAGCAGGCGATGCAGCCACCCCCCTCGGATAGGTATCACGTAAACTATATTCAGCGACATGTCAATGTGACAATGCTCGTTGCCTATGTAGATGACACTATACAAGCAGAGTGATATCACTGTGATCCACCCACATGACTGGCCTAAAGACGGTGTCCGAAGAACTGGACTAATAGCCAAAGTCAAGAACATGCCAACTGGGAGAATCATCTGTGGCCTCCTAAAGCGCCAGTGTAATAGTCTTAATTCTCCTTGCAGATTTTTCAGATGAAGTCTGCCCTCCATCATGCCACTAAAGCGGCATGAGCTTGTCATCTGTGAAGGCACCTCAGCATTTGCTCCATGGATGAAATCAGTTTAAATTACACCATGCATCTAACCCCTGCCTTTCCTGCAACCAAATCAAACCCCTCTATGACTAAAATACAAACACACCATAAGATGTGTTATGGTGGAATCGACTCCAGATCCACCACCCAGACCAGAGTAAAGCGAATGCCAAAAGTGAATGAATGAATGATCAAATGACTATGGTACAGGCATAATCTAGGTCAAACATAAAAACTCAGGAATCTGTAAACTCTCAATGAACTTTGGGATCAGATTTACATCCCATAGAACACACCCAAGCTCAGGATCAAACCAGGAACCCAAAAAATAACACCACAGGTGAATTTGATCAAGATGCTGGATAATTGGTACTGAGGTCACATCATGTAAAAATCCAGAAATATGGTCCATGAACCAAAATAATACCAATTCAACTGTGCTCCAGAGGGAGTATTATGGAGGGGGGGGGTTCAATTAGGATCATTTGTGCACAGTAACAGATTACAGTCAGCAACTGTATACTGATGGAGTGCAACAATATAACAGGCTTTAGTATATTTAAGGAATGCACCATCAAGTAGCTCATTAAATAATGACCATCTTCTCCTAAAGATCAGATGCATACATTTACTCAATCCAGAGAAGACCACATACAGATATATTCATAAAAAGGTGACCAGGTTTTACCCACAAAGCATTGACGTGCAAATATCACAACTTAATATTGTATGTTAGATTCTACGCATATAATATTTGCTCACTAAAACAGTTATAAAACTAATTATTGTGATATCTCCTTTCCTAACCCCCAAACATCCATCCATCCATCCCCTATACCGCTTATCCTTTCTTCAGGGTCATGGGGAAACCTGGAGCCTATCCCAGGAAGTATCGGGCACAAGGCGGGGTACACCCTGGACAGGGTGCCAATCCATCGCAGGGCACAATCACACACCCATTCATACACTACGGACACCTTTGGACATGCCAATCAGCCTACCATGCATGTCTTTGGACTGGGGGAGGAAACCGGAGTACCCGGAGGAAACCCCCGCAGCACGGGGAGAACACCCCCCCCCAAACAATTTACTTTAAATATTATGGTATTGAAGAGGTGGGATACGAGTTTGTAAACATGTATGAAGAGTAAAAATTACATTGCCAAACCACTACTTCACAACAGGACAAATATATTTAGGTGTTTTGTCGCAAATTCCTACACATTTTATATCATAAAAAAATTATAAATATATAAACTGGCAAGCTATATATACACACACACATATACATACATACATACATACTTACATACATACATACATACATATACATATATAAAAAATGGAACAAATAGGCGATCTGCAAAATAGATTTTTCTGATTGCACACTGAATATGAATAATTTGCAGATAAGCATCATTCGGTAGAAAAATTTGTGCAACTATTAGTCAACAAAATCCCTCTTCAAGCTGTCTTTATAAGGATTTTAAAGTGCTGACACTTTTTTATTACTTAATGGTCAGAAATGCACTACAAGCAAAACTGCACACTGAACCTGAACTGAATTATATTACAGAAATGTAATCTCTCACTAACAGGAGACAGGAGAAATGTAGTTTTGTGGTCATGTACTAGCGACGAATAAAGGGAGAGCCAGTAAAATCTTTTCGTTTTTCCTGTTTTTTTTCCATTAACCCTTTCTGTTCAAACTGGGGATGAGCCCATATTTTCAAATGTTTGATATTCAAGAGCTTCTAAACGGTGGAACGGAAAAAAGATTGCTCCATCATCCTGAAATTGCGACCTGACACAGCCATCCACGGGTGTCCTTGAGCTAATGCATGAACAATAGGGCAGATAGCGCTTTCCTCAGTGTCTTACGCCACCCTGTGAGGCCGTATGAGCAGCAGCTTCAAAAAGACCTACCCTGGTTGATAGCTGTTGTGTGACATTCAGTCTCTCCAGGATTTCGCATTTTTCCGATCAAAGAAATTAACAGAAAATCAAGCAATACACACTACAGAATGAATATATGTACCATACGCAACATTTTGATGATATTTTGGTGCAAACAATACAGTGGGGGAAATAAGTATTGGACACGTCAAGATTTTTTTTCAGTAAATATATTTCCAATGAGGCTATTCACATGAAATTTTCACCAGACATCAGTATTAACTTAAGAAATCTGCAAATATAAAGAATTCACAACATTAAAGTCCATAAATAAAGTTGTGTAATAAATTGCAATGACACAGGAAAAAGGTATTCAAAATGCTAAAAAAATCTGTTCTCTTAAGAAAAGGTAAGGAACCAGCTGAAATCCGTAAGTATTTAGAAAGTAATTATACCCCATATCTGTGCAAATTAATATCAGCTGTATTAGTAAATTGATGGTCTATAAAAACTATAAAAAACGCTTTTCATTACCAAGGTGTCACACAAGAAACATCCCATCATGGGTAAAAGCAAAGAACGCTCCAAAGACCTTCGTAACCTTATTGTTGCGAAACATATTGATGGAATCGGATACAGACGTATTTCAAAACTTCTGAATCCTCCAGTAAGCACCATTGGGGTCATTATCCGCAAGTGGAAGCAACATCACTCCATCATCAACCACCCACGCACAGGAGCTCCTCGCAAGATTTCTGACCAGGGAGTCAGAAGAAAAAGTCAGAAGAGTAGCCCAAGAGTCAAGGACCACTGTGAAAGAGCTCCAGAAACACTTGGATGCAGCAGGTACCATTGTCACAGAGAAAATAATAGGCAATGCACTCCACTGCTCACGCTCACTCCGCAAGACTCCATTACTAAAGAAAAGACATGTTAAAGCTTGTTTGCTACAATTCATTTGGACAAGCCTATGAAATACTGGGAGTGTAGAGTCAAGTCAGACGAGAGCAAAATTGAACTTTTTGGATGTCATCTACACACCATGTTTGGAGAAGAAACTGCTCATCACCCTAAAAACACTATACCAACAGTGAAGTTTGGAGGTGGAAGTATCATGGTGTGGGGCTCTTGGTACTGGCAGACATCACATGGTACTGACAGACTTCATATAATTGAAGGAACGATGAATGGAGCCCTTTACCGGAAGATTTTTGAGAAGAATTTGCTGCCATCCACCAGGATGATGAAGATGAGACGTGGGTGGACCTTCCAGCAGGACAACGATCCAAAGCATACCACGAAGGAAACTCTCAATTAGTTTCAGAGAAAAAAAAATCAAGGTGTTAGAATGGCCCAGTCAATCACCTGACTTGAATCCAATTGAACAATATTTAAAGACAATATGTTTAGAAGAATGGGCCAAAATCACACCTGAATACTGCACTCAATTAATTTCTTCATACAGGAAGTGTCTTGAAGCTGTCATTACCAACAAAGCCTTCTCCACTAAGTATTAAATAAATTTCAGTTAGCGTGTTCAATACTTTTTTCCTGTGTCATTCCTCTTTATTACACATAACTTCATTTATGAACTTTAATGTGTGTATTTCTTTATACGTGTGGATTTCTTGAGTTAATGCTGATGTCTGGTGAAAATTTCATGTGAATAGCCTCATTGGAAATATATTTACTTAAAAAAAAATGTTGACACGTTCAACTTATTTCCCCCACTGTATGTATTTCACACCTGGATATAGCTGATTATCATTATATACAGTTGGAAGTTTGTATACACTCATCATGAACATGAATGCCATGGCAACATTGGGCTTTCAATAATTTCTTTAAACTGTTCTTTTACTGGGGCAGAATGATTGTACAACATACACCTTTAATTACAAAAAAAACAAAAACAAGAATTTGGTTCACAAGTTTTCATTTATTTGGGGTTTTCTGTAGTCAATACAAGGTCGAAATTATACATACAGGGTCAAAAATATACATACAGCGCACCTAATACTTAGTTAAATGTGCCTTATCAAGCTTCACCTCGAGCAGACGCTTTTGGTAGCCAGCCACCAGCTTCTGACAGAATTCTGGCTGGATATTTGACCACACTTCTTGGCAGAATTGGTAAAGTTCAATGACATTTGTTGGTTTCCTGGCCTTGACTCAACTCTTAAACACAGTCCACAAATTTTTGATAGGGTTGAGATCAGGACTTTGGGAAGGCCATTCCAAAAGCTTAATGTTAGCTTGCTTTATCCATTCCACAACCAGCTTTGATGTGTGTTTGGGGTCATTGTCCTGCTGGAATACAACGTTGAATCCAAGTTTTAACCGTCTGTCTGATGGTTTGAGATTATGCTGAATAATTCTAAGGCAATCCTCCTTCATTATTCCATTCACTTTGTGCAATACACCAGTTCCACTGGCAGTAAAACAGCCAGTAAAACAGTTGGTACAGTGTTCTTTACTCCTCCAAACATACCTCTGGTCATTGTGGCCAAAGAACTCAATCTTCGTCTCAGCCGACCATAAAACTTTCCTCCAGAAGGCGTTTTCTTTATTCATATGGTGTTCATACTTTATATGGGCTTGAAGGTGCCGATTGTGGAGCAGGGGCTTCTTTCTTGGACAGCAGCGTTTCAGTCCATGGCGATGTAAAACTGACTTGACTGTAGACAGTGATGTTCCAGCATCACTGTCTACAATAACTTCTATTTATACTTCCCAATAACTTATATTTACATACAATTATTTAAACTGATGATCTTAGAATCTGCAATTGTTTAGAAATGGTCCCAAGAGACATTTCTGACCTGTATAAATCCACCCTCCGCTTCTTCAGATCTGCACTGTGCTCCTTGGACTTTGCTATAGTACTGTGTGTTAGTCAATCCAATGAGTGCTGTCACACAAACCCTTTTTATGTTGGCACAGAGAAGCTGCCAGCTGTAGTTAATCATGATCACTAACAGGAAATTAAGAGGCCTGGGTCTTGGCAAATTAAAGGACATTTTGGAACTTTCAGCACCACTTAATTAATAATCTAATTGTTTGTATGGTATATTTTTGACCCTGTGTGTATAATTTTGGTTCTGTGTTGATACCACAAATGACTAAAAATAAAAAGTTTTATTTTATTAAAGATGTATATTGTACAATCAATCACACTGCCCCAGAAAAGAAGAGTTCAAAGAAATTATTGAAACCCATAATAATGCCATGACATTCATGTCCATGATGAGTATGTAAACTTCTGACCACAACTTAACTTTTGGGATGTGTGTATATGAGATTTTAGATTATATATAGATATTTTTTATATTTTACACATACATACATACATACATACATACATATGCGCACACACACACACACACACACACACACACAGTATCTCACAAAAGTGAGTACACCCTTCACATTTTTGCAAATATTTGATTATATCTTTTAAATGTGACAACAGTGAAGAAATGACACTTTGCTACAATGTAAAGTAGTGAGTATACAGCTTGTATAACAGTGTAAATTTGCTGTCCCCTCAAAATAACTCAACACACAGCCATTAATGTCTAAACCGCTGGCAACAAAAGTGAGTACACCCCTAAGTGAAAATGTGCAAATTGGGCCCAAAGTGTCAATATTTTGTGTGGCCACCATTATTTTCCAGCACTGCCTTAACCTTCTTGGGCCTGGAGTTCACCAGAGCTTCACAGGTTGCCACTGGAGTCCTTTTCCACTCCTCCATGACGACATCACAGAGCTGGTGGATGTTAGAGACCTTGTGCTCCTGCACCTTCCGTTTGAGGATGCCCCACATATGCTCAATAGGGTTTAGGTCTGGAGACATGCTTGGCCAGTCCATCACCTTCACCCTCAGCTTCTATAGCATGGCAGTGGTCATCTTGGAGGTGTGTTTGGGGTAGTTATCACACTGGAATACTGCATACTGATCATGCTCTGCTTCAGTATGTCACAGTACATGTTGGCCTTCATGGTTCCCTCAATGAACTGGAGCTCCCCAGTGCCGGCAGCACTCATGCAGACTATGACAATCCCACCATCATGCTTGACTGTAGGCAAGACACACTTGTCTTTGTACTCCTCACCTGGTTGCCGCCACACACTTGACACCATCTGAACCAAATAAGTTTATCATGGTCTCATCAGACCACAGGACATGGTTCCAGTAATCCATGTCCTTAGTCTGCTTGTCTTCAGCAAACTGTTTGCAGGCTCTCTTGTGCATCATCTTTAGAAGAGGCTTCCTTCTGGGATGACAACCATGCAGACCAATTTGATGCAGCTTGCAGCGTATGGTCTGAGCACTGACAGCCTGAACCCCCCCTTCAATCTCTGCAGCAAATGCTGGCAGCACTCATACGTCTATTTCCCAAAGACAACCTCTGGACATGACGCTGAGCATGTCCACTCAACTTCTTTGGTCGACCATGGCGAGGCCTATTCTGAGTGGAACCTGTCCTGTTAAACCTCTGTATGGTCTTGACCACCGTGCTGCAGCTCAGTGTCAGGGTCTTGGCAATCTTCTTATAGCCTAGGCCATCTTTATGTAGCGAACAATTCTTTTTTTCAGATCCTCAGAGAGTTCTTTGCCATGAGGTTCCATGTTGAACTTCTAGTGACCAGTATGAGGGAGTGTGAGAGCGGTGACACCATTCACACCTGAGACCTTGTAACACTAACAAGTCACATGACACCGGGGAGGGAAAATGGCTAATTGGGCCCAATTTGGACATTTTCACTTAGGGGTGTACTCACTTTTGTGGCCAGCAGTTTAGACATTAATGGCTGTGTGTTGAGTTATTTTGAGGGGACAGCAAATCTACACTGTTACACAAGCTGTACACTCACTACTTTACATTGTAGCAACGTGTCATTTCTTCAGTGTTGTCACATTTAAAGATATAATCAAAAATTTGCAAAAATGTGAGGGGTGTACTCACTTTTGTGAGGTACTGCGCGCGTGTGTATATTTATATATATTATATATATATATATATATATTATATATATATATATATATATATATATATATATATATATATATATATATATATATATATATATATATATATATATAAAAGAGATGCACCGATGCATCTGCCGATAAAGGCGATTTTTCATGTTAGTTTAAATTGTTTTTACAAACATCCGATGATCAGGGCTGATTATATCCTCTCAATCAATCAAAATCAATTGTGTTCTGTGCATAAAGATGACTGTAAGCTCTGTAAGCTCTACACTCCTAAAATTTTACACCGGAAGTGAGCAGCAGTGAAGCGGGAGTTTTGGACTCAAGTAAAAAAATTTTTTTTGCCAAGCTGCATTAAAGGGCCAGTACACTGTAGAAAGATTTAAATAAAGATGAGTTGACAAAAAAATATATTGCACAGAAAAATATATTTGTAGGGTAGTGCATTTCATATCCGGTTAATGTTAATATATAAAAAAGTTTATATTATATATTACCAGTTTGATGTTCAACAATGAAATTGTCACGACTTCCCCTCGTGCTAAGTGCTGGAGCACGCAGCGCACCCCGAAGAGCAAGCACTCACATTGACTGTTACTTTCTACACCTGCATCTGTTATCGTTTATGTCCTGTCTACGCCCCAGTATTGTTATTGGCTGTTTCCCGTATGTGTCATCATTAATCTCAGTCGTTTTGTGTTCACCCTTGATTACGTTTGTCATTTAAATCCCTCTTGTCTCTTTGTATTACGTGAGTTGTCCATGTACCAAGCCGTTGGGTTTCGTGTTTTGTGTCATGGTTTTGATCCTGTTCTCGTCCACGTTTCTCGATTCCTGTTTATGCTCGTTTGCCGATCGCCTGACCTACTGCCTGTTTTTGACCACGCCATTGTCTCGTGTTTTGGATTTGTCTGCCTGTCTCTACTCTAATAAAGCTCTTATCTGCAGTTGCATCAGTCCTAACCTCCATTACGTTCCGTAACGTGACAGAAGTAGAAATGATTTTGTTTGTGGTGAGTGAATGTGAAGTCTAACAGGTGTTTTTTTTAGAATTCAGTCAATCAATTCTTTTAATATGAATTAATAATATTCAATAAGTTAAGAAATCTTACTTTAATCTTCAGAATTTAGTTCATGTGTTAATGTTAATTAGAGTAATGTGTTTTCTGTTTATGAGACCAGTTACTGTGAAACAACTTTTTGAAATGGAGAGAATAAAGTTTTTATTTGCATTTCTTTCAGAATTGTGGAATTAATGATTATTAATTTATAAGAAGGCATAAAAGGCAGAACTATCTGCATCGGCCGTTATCACTCTGAATAATCGGTTATCTGTTATACAGTCGGTTATACAGTTATACGACCGCATTATAAAAGTTAAAAAGAGTTCTTAAGTAGCTTTTAAACGACACCATCCCCACACCTCAGTGATCTACGCTGCCTAAAGAAGAGCGGAAACCGGCATGTTAGCCAACTTTGGAGCTCATTATGTTTCAATCGATCATTTTTTATAATACAACTATAAATAAATTTACCATTTAGGATATGGTGAATCTGTAGTACGTTTTGTTTACAATATTAAACATGTTTGTATAAAGTTTTGATGCATTTAGTTCTACACAGACAAAAATACACATAGTTTTGCATTGTTTATTATATTTTTCATGCAACATTACACCCCCACTATTGTCAGTAGCATTTAGAATTGTATTTTTTCACTGCAGTAAAAGAAGACAGGTTGGTTTGTAGTTATAAGGCTAGACTGTGACTACACTAGTTTGAATGTTGAATTATGTATTTTTGTATTGTTTCTAGCCTGAAACTACACATTGTTAAAACTTTTTATATTTCGTACAAAGCCCTCATAATTACACATTTACATGTGATTGTTGATGCTGTAAGCCCTAATCATCAGTGCACCTAATTATCAAAAAGCAAACACATTTGATAGATGAATATAGACAACGGCCCTATTCAGACAGGATGAAATTTAAGCACCATATTTATTTGCCTAGCAGACGTGTCCACCTCCTGCACAGCAAAATGCGAGATGAATGCTTTTGGAAGAGTACTTCAACAACATACAAGAACATTAAACCTCATCTCCATACTGTCTACACTGCGAGCGTATTCTCAGGAGAAAGAAAATAAAATCCCAAAGGCTGATTAAATGGGCTATAGTTAACTTTAAATCTTTGATATGTCATATGCGAATATAGTTTTCTACAAATATATGAATGAGAAAGGAACTTACAGCAATACAGCTACTCATCGAACGCTGATGATGCCAAATAAACATGAGACACAAAAAGGGCAGGGCGATATGGCAAAAATACGATACTTGAGGGCATTTCTATGATACACAATGTGTATCACGATATATAACTCTGCTAACAAACTGTTCACAAAACAGTAGTAAAATAACAAAAAACGGTTAACCGAGTTTGACGATACTTTTTTTTAATGCCTACAAAGACAAAGTTTTTTAAAAAGTACACCGAAATTAATATGGTTTACATCAAAAATTATTTAAAAAATATTTTTAAAAAATGCATCACTATACCAACGATATCTGTATCGCATAATCATTTATCATGATATATAATACCTGGGATTGTTTACTAGCTATTATGCGGGGGGGGTAATTTTACAGAAGAGGTTGTATGTATAAACTATTAACAAGACGAATTGAGTTTCAGAAAGATGGGACTAAACTCACAGAGACGCATTAGTGTAAAACTAATCCAGTCTGAAAAGGCATTTGATTTGAGGATGGGGGAGGGGATCCTGTCAAGGTCAGAAACCTGCACTTTATTCAATCTAACGCACACACGGACTTGGCGCCATCACTTTCCACAGCGGCTTCCCGACAGGATGTGATGTCGCCCTGAGAGCATCCGCGCTGACGAACAGGGAGCAGTCATTATTCAAGCGGAAGAAACCCAGCTGAAAGGGCTGTATTAATAGTTTGTAATGCCTTCTTGCCCTGCTCCAGTAGTGTGATGCCGTATGGTGCTGCAGTAAGAGAGTGAAGCTGAAATGCGCAGAGCTGATCACACCCATCACTGGCGCAACGGGAGCAGAGCCGTGGACGATGCATCACGGTGACGGTTTTACGGCGGTATGTGGCTCGATATTAGTGTCAAGTCCCGGGGAGTGGAAATATAGGGCACAGCCCATCTGATCCTAAAAATCTCAGCTGGATTAAATGCACCATCACTGGAGGAGACTAACACTGCTTTAGCTAGGAACATTACAAACTGGTGCATATAAAAACTGCCTTTAATGGGAAGCTGTAATAAATGGAGCTGTATAGCAGAGAGTGAGGCTAGAGGCCCAGACCCACCTTGTAGACTTGTCCATATGTGCCATTGCCCACCACCTCGACCAGCTCAAAAATCCCAGCGGGGTCCTGAAACACACACACACACACACACACACACACAATCATAATCATAATCATAATCATGCACAGCCTATACAAGCCTCAATATTCAGCATGTGTGACAGTGAGAAACTGAGATTTCTGCATAAAAGCTAAATGCTTTTATTTTTATTTTATTTGCAAACAAAGGACTACTCGGTCCTGGGCGAGCCACATCAGTAACACACACACACACACACACACACACACACACACACACAGGCTTTCAGCAACAACACAAAAACACAAAACAAATGCAGATTTGTTTTGCCTTTTTTGTTTGTTTTAACAAGGTTTAGGCAGTGTTTCGAGGCAACACACACGGTGTAAGACAGGAGCAGCGGGCTGGAGAGAAGAGGCTAAAGCTAGCAGTGCGCACATACCCGCAGAGAGGCGAGGTCTATATCCACCAGACTTTTAGCTGGAGAATCGTTCGCCATCTTCTCGCTTGCTGTAGCCGAGCTGCGATATTAGCTTACGCTCCTACTGAGTTTTCACACCGAGGGTGCATCCGAGACGCCGTATATCATCGTTTTGGCGATTGGGAATTACCCTTTTGTTCCTTTTCTTTCCCCCCGGACGCAGCAAGGCTCTGCACCGCTTTTTCCCTTGCCCCGGTTTGTGTAGGTGGAGTAGATATGAGGCTTTTAGTCCATAACGGAATAACGGACGACGCCGCACATAGGAAAGCAGAGGAACAACGAGTCCCAAAGAATCGGTTCTTTTTCTGAACGACTCCCTGCAGGCAGTTGGTGAATCGATTCACACAAACGCACGAATCCTGATATCTGTTCGTCTGTTATTTTATTTTTATGTTTTATAGTGTATTTGTTGGGGTCGTTTTTGGTTTGTTATTTTATCATTTTAAAAGCACTATGTCAAACATCCATAAGTATATAGTAAAATGTTAAAGTGCATGTTATGGTTTTTCAAACATTACCTTTCATGTAGTGTGTTATATGGCTGTTTGTAAAGTTAAAAAAAAATAAAAATAAAAAATCAAAGCTCACAACAAACGGAGTTATTGACTCCCAAAAGAAGGAACCGATTCTGAACCGCGAAACGAGTCGTTAGTAATTCCAGACTTACTTCCTGTACAAACCTACATAGGTTTGTAAGAAAAAGCCCTGCCTCTGGACTTCATTGGCTGCTTGCCTCCAGACTGGGACATCTGACCAATCAGAGCAGAGTATGCTCTCTGAAAGGAGGAGTTTCGAATGAATCCTTTAGAACGGATAATTTAACGAGTCGTTAGTGACACTGGGGAAAAAAGGTAATGCTGTAGTTTAAATTATGAGTAGATTAAAGTGTTTTTGACCTTGGATGCATGTAAATCTATTGTATGAGACCTTTAAAACAAAATTAGGCATGATTCAAAACCATAATAGGTGCTCTTTAAAATAATAGGTGGCATATAAATATATCCATTATCCTACACAGGGTCGCAGGGAGCCTGGATCCTATCCCAGAGGACTCAGGGCACAGGTCGGGGGATACCCTGTACGGGGTGGCCACCCCATCGCAGGGCACAATCACACACACATCCATTCACACACTATGGATAATTTGGAGATGCCAATCAAT
>NC_030421.2:10120300-10180300 GCF_001660625.3 Ictalurus punctatus | reverse complement strand
AAAATACAACAAAAAAATGAAACAAAAGGTGGAGTTTTTACATGTTACCAGGAACAATATTATAATTATATAATATAAGTATAAAACAATATACTTTTAGCTGTTACACTGGGTTTAATTATTATTATTGTTGTTGTTGTTTGTAGTAGTAGTATTATTACCAGTAGCAACAGTATTAGTAATATTAGCAGTAGAAATAGTAGTAGTAAGAGTAAAGGTTTGTTTATTATTATATTAATATATTGCTTCTTTTTACAGTAAAATGATCAACTTGTCTGTCCCTGACACCATCGATGAGAGAACCATCAATAAAAAGAAGCTTACACCTTTCACCATCCAGGTAATGAAATCCAGAGAAAAACTTTCTTTGACCTTTAACACACAAAATGGACACGTATCCAAGTATGGGATTTCTTTATATTTTCCTTCCATTGTTGTGATGACATGTCCCTCCTTCACAGAAGTTAGTTTGCTATGACTAGGAGCACAAGCCAAAAGCTATGGATAACTAGAATTACCTTTAAACTGTCTAAAGCACAGGCCTGACAGTATTGTTCTGTAGATTCACTTTAAAATCTGTTTGAATTTGTTGCTGTAATTATCTCCCTAATACTCTCTAGTCACATAAAGATGGCTGTTAATTGAAAGACAGTAGTGTTTTTCAGGCATTTTGAGTGTTGGGTATTAGTTCATTTAAGAAACACATCTTTGAGTAGTGCACTTCTGCTCATTTTCCTCCAGGACGAATGCTTTGTCACTGCACTATGGTGTGTTTGTGTTAAAATTGTAGTCTTAATCCTAAAAAAATAGTCAAAGATTTAAAAAAAAAAAAAAAAAAAAACACTGTTGTTGGTGTTGAGGTCAGGTGGAGTGAATAATTTTACATGGATTCTGAAGAGTTTCACTACAAACAAACATGACGTCGTAGCAAGAGAAAAACATTACAATAAACCAAATTAAGTAAATACATTTGAATATATTCAAGATGTTTTTACTTGCTAAGATATCTTTTTTTTGCAGTGTGTACTTAAGAGCTGCTGCTTTAATAATAAATTCTGTCCTGTGCTCATCCTAGAACTCTTATTCACAACAATTTTCATACTGAACATGTATGTGTGTGTGTGTGTAGGAGAATCTAAACCTGGCCCTGAACTCATCCTCAGCTATTGGTTGCCATGTTGTGAATATCGGAGCAGAGGACCTGAAGGAAGGCAGGCAACATTTGGTTCTCGGTCTTCTGTGGCAGATCATCAAAATCGGCCTGTTAGCCGATATTGAGATAAGCAGGAACGAAGGTATACACACACACACACAGACACACACAAAAAAAACAACAAAACACTTATCTATGAGGACTACATAAATGCCTAATTCATTCATTCATTATTACAATAATTGCATAGTCTTTTTACAGTGTTAGTTCTGATAGCCGTGTGATAAATGGAGCAAACTATCTATCTAACTAACACTAGCTAGTTAGATAGATAATATTAGATAATATTATTCTTGTTCAATATAATAATAGACTGTATACACAGGTATGAGCTCATGCCTAGTATACATACTATGTTATGTGTGTGTGTGTGTGTGTCCAGCCTTGATTGCTTTGCTGAGGGACGGTGAGAGTCTAGAGGATCTGATGAAGCTTTCCCCTGAAGAACTGCTCCTGCGATGGGCAAACTATCATCTGGAGCAGGCTGGCTGCCAAAAAATTAACAATTTCAGCTCTGATATTAAGGCAAACACACACATACACATCTCCTGGGCTTAAATTTATTATTATTATTATTATTATTATTATTATTATTATTAACTTTATTTTATAGCTGAACTGAAAGTGTGTGTTACTCCTGTTCCCAGGATTCCAAAGCTTACTACAACATCCTGAACCAGGTGGCTCCCAAAGGAGATGAAGAAGGCATCCCTCCCATCCCTATCGACATGTCTGGACTGAGGGTAACGTAAAATCTGCTAAACAGCCACCAAACAGTTCATAATTACATTTAAACACGGTGAAGTTAAATTAATTCAAATTGAGAATGCCAAAACAAAACAAACATAACAGACATGAAACAAATGCATACAAACACATTAAACTTATGCAACTTATGAGCATCATGGAGCACTACGCAGCCTAGAATTCACACTCCTGAGTAAAGACTATTAGTGATGATAACATGTCCAGCTACTTCAAACAAATACCAGCAAAAATATATAAAAAGGACAGAAATAACTGAAAACTTTTACATATCCTAAAGCTGTGAAGATGTATTGGTATTATGGTATAGATAATCTGAAAGAAATCTCAAATAGATAACATCATTACCATCATGCTTTATCACAGTAGATGTAAAAAAAAATTTTTTTAAAAATCATTATTTCAATGTGATGCATTGCGTGTTTGCTTATAATGACACACAACACCGTGTTGTGCATTCAAGTAGCTTTAAGCCATATCAGTTACCCGAACCAAGTTTTGCATGTTCTCCCTGTGCTTTGGGGGCTTCCTCCTCTAGTCCAAAGATTCACCCATGACCCTGTGTAGGATAAGCAGTACAGAAAATGGATGGATGGATGGATGGATGGAGGTCCCGTGTCTGGTTTTGTTATCATAAGACATTACTGTTTCTCTACAGGAAAAGGATGACCTGAAAAGAGCAGAGTCCATGCTGGAGCAGGCCGATCGCCTTGGCTGCCGTCAGTTTGTCACAGCGAATGATGTTGTGCGAGGAAATCCTAAGCTTAACCTGGCCTATGTGGCCAACCTTTTTAACAAATATCCTGCTCTGAAGAAGCCCGAGAACCAGGACATTGACTGGAGCTCCATTGAGGGTAAGTTCCTGCCCAAAACTAGCAGTTACGCAAATGTGTTTGACTGTCAAAAATATGACTCTTTTGTAGTGTTGCTGCATCACAGCTTCAGGGTCTCTGGCTTACTTCCTATATGGATTTTAACATGATTTTAACCTGTGTATGTGTGGGTTTCCTCCCATCTCACCATCCATGGTAGTTCACAGTAAAATCCCTAGTGTTGAATTAACACCCAGAGTCTTCATTTGTGGCCAATAGACATATATAAACACTGTAGAGTGTAAATTCAACACTCTGGGTGTTAAATCTACACTGGGGATTTTGCTGTGATGGAGGTGAGTTAATGACTCCAAACTGCCTCTAGATGTGAATTGCCTTGTGCCCAGTGTTCCCAGGATTGGCTCTGGATCCACTGCGACCCTGATTACAATAAAAGGCTTACTGTATAGCATACGATGCTATGTGTGCATCAGTTATTGATAATTTTGCAATCTGGCTTTTTTTTCTCCCTTTTTTTATTTTGTCATCAGGCGAGACCAGGGAGGAACGCACTTTCCGTAACTGGATGAACTCCCTTGGAGTCAATCCTCGTATCAACCATCTCTACGCGTAAGAAAACAAAATTTTCCCACCAACATATCAGCTAAATGATATAAGGATGAAGGATAAATAGTGTGTGTGTGTGTATGTATTACAGGGACCTGGCTGATGCTCTGGTCATCTTCCAGCTCTATGAGAAGATCAAAGTGCCTGTAGATTGGGACAGAGTGAACAAGCCTCCGTATCCCAAACTCGGCAGCAACATGAAAAAGGTGAGCTCAGAGTCATCCACTTTTGAACAAAATGAAATTATAGCCAGAGTTTCGTTAGTATCACCCAGAAGAGGATGCGTTTACACATGTTTCAGTTCAATATTCCTCAAACACTTTATTCAAGCAGTTTCTAAATGCTAAAAGGAAAGAAAACCATTTTGTCCTAAAGGTGGTAGCAAGTCTTCTTGTGGCAATGCAACTGATGACCAGCTCTTGAAATATGTCTCCTTACAGAGAACATCATCATATCAACAATTTAAAGTTTCTTTGTTAATTAACTGCAAGTCCCTGTGAATGAGCCGTTTTTATAGATACAATAATAGGGGCAGTGGTGGCTCAATGGTTAAAGGCTCTGGGTTACTGATCAGAAGGCCAGGAGTTCAAGCTCCAGCCAAGCTACCACTGTTGGGCCCATGGGCAAAGCCCCAAACCCTCAATTGCCTAGTTATATAAAGGAGATAAGTGTAAGTCACTCTGGATAAGGGTGTCTGCCAAATGCCGTAAATGTAATAAAGTATCGGAACAAACACGTTAATGTAGAAACCCGTGATTTCCAGCTGCATTACTGTCAGAGCTTCTGACCAATACAGAATTCAATTGAGTTATTTTAGATTAGTATAAGGATTTCTTAAACAGGTAAAGATTATTTCTTTTTCTTATTATTTCTTGGTTTAAAAAATACATTTTGACTAATAAAAGAGAAGTAAACTGGTGTATTTGATAACTGATGGGTAACTGATGGAACAAAATCGACTTTTTTTAGTTAATTGATTTGAATTTGACTTTTAGTACAATGTTTACATACTCTTGCTATGGTGTTGATTGGCAGTTGGAGAACTGTAACTATGCAGTGGAACTGGGGAAGAAAGAGGCAAAGTTTTCTTTGGTGGGTATCGCCGGGCAGGACCTGAACGAAGGCAACCGCACACTCACGCTCGCTCTGCTCTGGCAACTCATGAGGAGGTGAGCCTTTTCACACTGAGGGAACACAAGTTTGTTTTCTGGTCAAAATGAGCCTTTCTAAAGGAACAATACTGCTAAAGATTTTTGAACATCAATTTTTGTTCTAGAAGTCTCCAGTGAATCATCATTATCAAAAGTGATATTTATATGGAGAGATGATGTTAGTGGTTAGCACGTTTGCCTTGATTTCTGGGGTCGGGGGTTTGAATACCACCTCCTGTGTGCAGAGTTTGCATGTTCTCCCTGTGCGTCGGGGGTTTCCTTCAGGTACACTGGTTTCCAGTGTCCAGTTCAAAAACATATGTTGTAGGCTTGTTGGCATTTCCAAAGCCCCTGTCCAGGGTGTCCCACGCCTCATGCCCCAAATTCCCTGGGATAGACTCCAGGCTCCTCGTGACCCTGTGTAGGATAAGTGGTACAGAAAATAGATGGACTTAACTAAATATTTTATATTCTTGGCTATCACATTCCCTTCATTCAATTCAGTTTTATTTTATTTTTCATCTCCTATGTCTATTTACATGCCAGGCATCAGAAGCATCCCTGAGCATTCAGTGGGCAGTTAAAAAATATTTTATAATGGCATTGTTAGAAAACAATGGAGTGACCCACTGAAATTTTCAGCTTATTCATTTCATGGCTCATTTGGCTGTTAAAAATGCAATATTTCTCACATTGGCTTGGTTCCTCAGGTATACCCTGAACATCCTGGAAGATCTTGGAGATGGGCAGAAGGTCACCGATGACACCATCGTCCAGTGGGTGAATGACATGCTCAGGCAAGCTGGAAAGAACACCATCTCAGGTTTCAAGGTAGCAAATCCAACCTACTTTGTTGAGAAAAGACAAGTTACCGTGAGGTTTTGTTGCTTTGAACCTAAAACGGTTCTTTGAAGCAAAGTTTTGCTAATAAACGAATCAACCTTAAGTATAGTTTTGTTGGTTAAAAGTAGACGCGATTTGAATCTTTACCTGCAAACATGAATAAACTGTTTGTCAATAAAGATTTTTAGTTTAATTTAAAGCTGAGGTGAGATGCACCTTTGAAATCATGTTATTAGCTAATGCTTATTAACGAACATCCCAAGTTTTAGCAAAGCTTTGTGGTTCCTGCAGGATGGATCCATAAGTAGTAGCTTGCCGGTGCTGGACCTCATCGATGCCATCCAGCCAGGATCGATTCGCTATGATTTGCTCAAGACTGAAGATCTTACTGATGAAGAGAAACTCAACAATGCAAAGTATGTTCTTATGGCCTTATCAGCTGCTGTTTTTTTATGCAAATCTTGAATTGGTGCTGTTCTGTGCCACTGTGATGAGGGAAGTCTGATCAGATCAGATCTGATGTGTTTTTAATATCATGGAAATGGAATAGGAATTCTGGATTTTTTCAGTGAGTCGTTCGATATAGCTCACCAGTCAGAGCCGACTCATTAACATTTACTTTTTGAAACTGGACAAATTTCGCAATAATTTGACCTGTGATTGTTCCTCTGTGCCTACCCTATCTATTCAAACAATTGTAATTTGAAACATAATTAATTGTAAATTGTAATCAGCAGAATACCTCAAATGTGCAATACAAAACCCTGAATTGATGTTATTGTACCATCATTAAGATTCAATTCCATTTCCCCTAACTGATCATTTCCCCTAATACACCGTCTTCAGACCGTTACAATGTACCAAATATAACATGATTGTTTATTATACGTTTAAAAGCCTGAATTAGATTAGACAATTTAAAAGGTCTTGCCATTCAATTCTTACACCTAGCATTAATCCGGATAAATCTGAAAACTGCATTTTCATTTTTTAAAACAAGCCTATCCAGTTTGAAAGCTTTGTTAAAGATTAACGTCACTTTGTACAACCTTCAGACTGCATTTTTAAATAAACGTCTGACGGAAATGACGCAGCCCAAAGCTTCACACTTTTTTACGCATGCGCAGTATAGGGATGTGAGCATTTTCAGACGTTTTTCAGTTGGACAAGCAATTTTTGGAAAATGTTTGAAAACACTTACATTCATATACTGCACATGTGAAAAAACGTAAGAAGCTTTGGCCTGCGTCATTTCTGCCAGACGTTTATTTAAAAATGCAATCTGAAGGTTGTACAAAGTGACGTTAATCTTAAACAAAGCTACTAAACTGGATAGCAGGCGCAACAACTGCAGTACAACATCGTCCACCATCTTGTTTGTTTTGAGTTGAGTTTAGTCACATGATTAAAAATACATCGTTTTTGAATACCTCCGTTTTCTCAGTCCATAGTACATCGCAAAAATGCTGTTTTCATAAAGCTCCATTTCAGCTGCACAAAAACACCGGCTCAGTGTGGACGAAAGGCCAAAAAGTACAGAAAAATATACGTTTTCAAATTGATCCGGATTGATGTGGACGTAGCCTGAGTTTTGAAGTGTTTCATTTGTTTTCCCACAGCTTGGGTTATAAAGGATGTAAATATTAAAGAACAATCAAATGAAAGCATTTATGGAGTTTGACATTTATCACATGTATGTGATTTTCTTGTTTTAGGTATGCCATCTCCATGGCCAGGAAGATCGGAGCTCGAGTTTATGCACTTCCTGAAGATTTAGTGGAAGTCAAGCCCAAGATGGTGATGACGGTTTTTGCCTGCCTCATGGCCCGAGGAATGAAGAGGGTTTAGCGCGAGGAACTAACCAAGGGAAAGAATGTTCTTTTCTTGTCTGCTTACTATTTTACAATTTTTTTTGTGTGGAGATTGCAGGACTGACTAGACCAACCAGTGTTCTTTTTCTCGCTAATATTACCTTTATCCAATGTCCAAAACATTCTTACCTAGCATAACAGAGATGTATTAGTGATCTAGAGAAGCATAAAACCGTTTCATGCACTCCCTGTACCAATCATGAGGTGATGTGTTTAATGCACAGGCTGATGTTTTGAAATCAGGAATAAATAAAGCTGATAGTTTTCTATTAAAATGTGTGTGGCTCTTAATGCTGCATCTCATGTATACTCAAGCACAAATACTGTAGCTACTGACCAAAAACTAACACAAAGATTAAACAGAGGTTTATACACACTTTGTTTTTCAGCAGCTGGTACCTAGGACTAGTGATGCACTATTAATTTTAAACAATTATGTAATAGCTTAGTTTAGGGGTTGCCCCAGACTAATTGCTAAACTTGGAGTTAGCTCTGTCATAGGCTAGTTTGAATGTAAATTGCCACTATGTTCATGTTTATAGACTAGTATTAATAACTTAATGCCCCTACAGTGAACCTCTAGATCACCAGGAGTGTAATTCTCCCAGTGGAGTAGTCAAACAAACAGCATTCCTAATGACCCCAATGAAAGGTACAAAAAAGATTAAGTGTACCCTAGGAGACTAGAGTTAAGTAGTGGCTGTTTACATCTGCCTTACATCCACACACAATAAGGGCTCCATTACCAAACTTCTTGATCAGGGCTGGTCTTTCTCCTATTCCAGAGGTCCAACAGGAGATAGGCCTCAGGTGGGTGTGGGCATACTCACTAGTCCCATTCTGAGGGCCTTAGACTTGGGGTTTTCTTAGTGAACAAGAGAGTTGCTTCCATGACATTTCAAGCCTCCAGAAGGAAAACTTGTGCATATGCAGTAAATAGCAGTTTGGAGAATTCTTGAAAAAGGTGGAGCAAGTGCCTGAGAGGGTACCTCCCACTGACTCCATAATGCTCCTAGGGGACTTCAATGCTCAAGTTGAGAACAATGGTAAGGCTTGGAGGGACATGATCAGGAGGAATGGCCTCCTGGATCTGAACCCTTTTGGTGAAATATTATTAAAACTTGGGTGCAAGCCAGAGATAGTCAATAACAAACACTTTGATCAATCACAAGGGTTCTCATACATGTCCTTGGTATCAGACCACCTTGGGCCAAAAGCCAATGATCGTTTTTGTGATTGTATCATCAGCCATGAAGTCATACATTATATTTCCAAAGGTCTGTGGACACCTGACCAATCATGCCCATATGTGCTTGTTGAACATCCCATTGATGAACTCCAAGATGCCAGAGAATTCTGCCACTGCCTCCACAGATGGAGGAATTCTCTGGCATCTTGGAGTTCATCAATGGAGCCAAGGTTTCTAATGCACTTAGAAACCTTCATAGAAGCAAGGCTGATTGGGTGGATGAGATTCAGCTAGAGGCAATACACATGTTCTGGAAATAAAACTACTCAGTGATTCTGTTTAAATGTCACCTTGCAGAAAGTAAAAAGTGCATGTTCACAATCTGATGCATTTTATTTTTGTAAGGAATATAACAATTTCTTATTGTGGGAAGTATTTTATGGTGTATGATCCCCAGACATGACAACCTTGCTGAAATACACTGTAATGGTACATATACCGTACGTAAATGTAACTGTTAGGAAAATTCACAAAATTTCAAGCGGAAGAGTGTAGCCTATCCATTACAAAATGCACATGATTTAGGGTTTTCATTTCACCATTATTTTGCACACAATATGATACAGTAAAATATACACATTAAATTTATGAGTTAGCAGAAAATAACGTTTGTGAGGGCATTCATTAGTCAGTCTACAGAGTGACGATTTTGCTTTTTTTTATTATTTTCTCCCTTTTTTCTTATACATTAGAGATAAAACAAGATATTTCGTTGCTGTAGCAGTTTGTACAAGGGCCATGAATTGTGTAATATCCCCTTCAAAGAAAGGGCTATCAACTTCCTTCTGATTACACAGAGGGACTCTCCGATATCAAAAAAGCCGCTCAGGACGACAAAAAAAAAAAAAATAAATAAAAATATCTGGCAGAGAAAAAGCAAAACAGTACACAAGTGCTGGGTTAGTTTGTTCATCTTCCATCTCTCCAGAACAAAAATAAGGCTTGATGAGTTTTCTAGTGAGGGACCAAGATTAACTAGCTCCCTTCGCCCCCCGCCTCCTGTAACAGTTATCTAAAGACGAAGCTCAAATCCAGGTCCAGGTTTAGCTGAGAATAAGATCTTGTTTGCTTTCAAAGGGATTAAAATGTAGGGAGCTAAGCTATACACTTCACAAGCAGCACTGAGGCTAATGAGTACCCTTGTTAACAGCTTTAGCTTCCTGTTTTTTCAGATCTTACGTTCTGGACATATAAATGAGCTTTGGGCTTTTTGAAAAATAAAAATGTTTCAGCCTCATCAGGCCTCAATGATGAAGGTCCAGGATTAACTGAGGCGGAGACGAGGCTCGGTTCACCTGCCGTGAGGGCTACATTGGTCCACATCCGTATTTTCAGAACGGGATTATTTGGCCGCTTTGCCCTCCGCCGGCGTCTCTCCGTTATCCAGTGTCTTGAGGAGGCGGAAGAGACCAGCAGCCTCGCGTATTCGGCTAAACTCGATGCAGAACGCCTGCACCTCGATGAACAGGTCCTGCACATTGATGATCTTGTTGCGGATCAGAGACTGAAGAAAAACGCACACCAGACGCACTAACCGATTCTGAAGCAGAGAACAAGAGAGAACAAGAGAGAGAGAGGAGTCATTCTGTGCCAGATTTTATGTTTCTCCATCTCAGTGTAAATACATGTCTGACATTTACATGTATAAAGAAGCAAATAAATAAAGTCAAGCAATAAAAGCCTCTCACCAGACAGGACACTGGGTGTAAATGCTAACATTAATATCACTTACCATAAAAACAAAAGCAAGCTGTAATGTCATGTCATCTCTGCTGACAAGACCGAACTACACTCTCTTATTGCCTCATCTATTTATTTAAGACAGAGACAAGTCTAGTTCTTACTGTTACTGATGTGTATATTGGGTGTGGTAGGGGTTAACTATTTCAGACATTTGACCTTGCTGTGACCTTTGTCCTGAAGGTCTGAAAACATAGTATCTCCACCGATCACCTACACGTTCATGGGGGAAACAAAGCACACCCTACTTCAATTCTATGTTTTTATTTATCAGGGCCTAAAAAACAATTGTGTGGTCCTCACCAACTTCTAGAAACAAACCTCAGGTAACAAATGAAAAAATGTCAATGTGTAGTCACTCCCTACAACATTAAACCAACATTCACACCTGGTGGAGAAAAAAATAAGTACACCCATAATAAATGGTAAATGGCGCACTTATATAGCGCTTTTATCCAAAGTGCTTTACACTGGTTCTCATTTCACCCATTCACCTATTCACCCACACACACACACTCACACACACCAATGGTAGCAGAGCTGCCGTGCAAGGCACTAACTTGCCATCAGGAGCAACTTGGGGTTCAGTGTCTTGCCCAAGGACACTTCGGCATGTGGAGTCATGTGGGCCAGGAATCGAACCACCAACCCTACGAATAGTGGACAACCCGCTCTACCACCTGAGCCACAGCCGCCCCATAATAATAATAATAATAATAATATTTTATATATATATATATATATATAAAATTCAGTGAGTCTCTTTTAGCAACAATAACTTGAGGTAAACATTTTCTAAAGGAGTTTATCAGACTCTCAGATCATTTTGGAGAAAATTTTACAACATTGCTTCAAGTTCATTAAGGTTTGAGGGCCTTCATTTATATACACAGCTCTCAGAGCAACTCAATGGGGTTGAGGTTGGAATTTGCTGGTGTGCCTGGGATCACTGTCCTTGTTGTCCTGTGGTTTCTGAATATTGGTTTACTTTTTTGGAAAAAAAAAACACTACATATTCAAATCTGTTATGTTTTTGTCATTACCTGAGGTACAAAAATAAAGAGTTCCTGACCTGCATGTACTTGTCCTTGATCTGCTCACAGGTTGAGATGCAGTTGGAGATGTACAGGTGGATGAACTCGGGCGGAAGATCCACCGCCGTAGTCAACCTGAAGCACAGACACCACATGACGTTCTGGTTAGACTCGAATGACAAAAACAACATACTGAGAAACCAAGACAAGTAACTGTAACACAAGACAGTACACAAAATAACAGTCCTCTATTAAAACAGACACAAAAAAAAAATTCACAAAGATATATTTTATAATTAAATATGGGCACATGCCTCTGCTGCACGAGTGCAACCTATTAGGAAGTCGATTACCTGTTGACCACCTCCATGGAGTGTAAGGACATGTCCATGTTGACTAGGACGGAGAAGTATTCTGTAATCTGGCTGGAGGACATGAGCTTCAGCAGCATCTCGATGGCCACCAGCGGGTTGTTTTCCACCAGATCAGGCAGTTTAGCAGGAGTGAGGCCAGTGTGGTACACCAGCTTCGGGTCTTTCTCCAACTCAGCTACCAGCTAAGAAAAGGAGAACGACACGGTGAATCTAATCAGCAAGCAAAAAGACACACTAAAATCTAGTGCTTTCAGTCTATTAATGGTCATTATACAGTAGTAAAAAAAATTATTAGTATTAGTTTCAGATTAATAATGAAATATGTTCGGTTCTTAACCCTGTCTCTGTGTTCACGTTTAAAACCGAAAATACTGATTTCACATCTCAGAGCCTAGATAAGCATGCTACCTGACTCTGTTGAGGTGCTGAAAGTGGGCTCTTGAAGGCTTTAGCCATGATGCGTTTGGTCTCGAGGCCGGTGGCAGCACGAACGCACATGGAGCGATCCCACTGCACGCGGTGCTCCGGTTCAGCTGGACTCAGCCACGCCAGCTCAGCCTCGCTCGCCTGGAATAACGGTGGAGCCGGCCGGATCAGCTCAGGACGGAAATGACCTGGATGTGGAACAAACAATAAATACATACAGACACTCACGGGAGTCTGAGAACTACTTTACATGCATAAAGAACCAATTACATGTATAAAGAAGCAAATAAATAAAGGCAGGTTATAAAAGCCTCCCAGACAGGACACTGGGTGTAAATGCTAACATTAATATCACTTACCATAAAAACAGAAGCAAGCTGTAATGTCATGCCATCTCTACATACAGACACTCACGGGAGTCTGAGAACTACTGACAAATGGATGCCAACCTGTGATTAGTGTCATGGTTTTTTTTTTCCTCTACATTTTAGAATAATAATAAAGTCACCAAAAGTCTGGAATAACACAAATGAAACTATAGAGATTATGTTGTGATAAAAAATCCAAAATAAATCAAAATAATTTAATATTTGAACATGTTCAAAGTAGACCCCCTTTTTGCCTAGAATTTCCAGAAATGTATTCTTGGCATTTTCTCAACCGATTTCTTGAGGAATCTCCCTGAGATGCTTTTTAAAGAGTATTAAAGGAGTACCGACCTATGCTGGACAATTAGTGGCTGATTTTCGGAATATTTTGCTCCAAGTCACGCATTTAAAAAAAAATACATTTGTAAAAAAAACATTAGTTTTCTAATGAAAGAAATTATTATGTTGGCACAGATATATTTTTGTCTACAACACTGATTTCAAACATTTAATTAGACACCTTCAGATCAAAGAGTTTTTAAGATCATGGGAAACATTTCAATCAACTATCTCCAAACTTTTGTCGGTAGTATGTACACGTATATAAAAACCCGCCATGCTTTATATAAAGTAACTAACATTATTTACTTTTTATTTACTAACATTATTTAATTCAGACCATGAACTTCAGCATTAATAAACCATATGTAATGTTTATGTAACCAACAGATGTTTTAATTGATGTGTTTAAATGTGAACTAAATACACCTGCATTAATTATTTATTCAATTCCAAAATAAATCTAAATAGAAGTTGGTTCAGAAGACCTAAACAGAAATGCAAAGTTCAAATTTGGGCTGTTGGTGGAACTGGAGGGATTAATCAGCAGACATGTAGGTGAGAAATTAGAAAACTCTACCAGTTTATTTTGGCTGATTTGGGAATTATAAATCTGGCGAATACCTCCAGAATTTTTATTAAATTATAAACAAAGTGAACCAAAGTGGACCAGTCGAACTTTTTTTTTTGGCAATCACAAGAAACACAACATGTTTGTGATGGTCTAAAATGTATTTAGTATGTAATAGACACATTATTTGATGCTACTCACCAATTTTTTTTTCTAGATTTAACATGTAAAATACACGAACCAGACAGAAAAGCAGTAAAATATGAAAACTGAGGCCACAGTGATGCAGTTTATGGATTTGGACATTTACATTCTTTCATCTCCAAGTTTTCCAATCACTAATCTCTGCATTCACTAAAAATTTAACTACAGAATATGACCACAATAGCAACATAGCAATTATTTATGACAAAGTCTGTAAGCACTCTGTGCTTTTATTAAGCTTTACTTGATTACTGTGACTATTAGGTCTGGCAGGGACTCCTCTGTCTAACATTTCTCATCATCGTTTTAAAAAGACAACTTTTAGACTCTGTCTAACATTTCTCATCATCGTTTTAAAAAGACAACTTTTAGAAAAGAGATTCCGGTGTAAACACACAGAATCTTAAAGAACTAAAGAATGGAGAATCGGAAAGGTTACACTGCTTTGAGATGACTGTTTACTGTAATGATCCTGAGCTATAATAAATAGAAGTGCACTTACTCTCCAGAGGTGGGCGTGGCCCTGTGACCAGTGACTCTGTGATCTGATTGGCTAAGGAGCTGTCAAAGCCTGAGTGGGAGGAGTCAGGGTCCGGGTCACTCAGGAGGCTGGGAAAACTGGCTTTGCTCTGGGTTGGAAGCTCTGACTGACGCTCTGGATCATGATCACACACACACACACACACACACACACACACACACACACACAGAAAGCGATTAAGTGCTAACGTGATGCTTACTTTTGATTAGTGCTTTCCGCAACAGTGGAAAAAAAAGCATTAAATCATGACTAAAATCAAGCATTTAATGAAGTCATGACTCCGCTTCACTCTGTCAGTTCTGACATCCAGTTCAGAGAAGCATGCTGATTACCGGCGAGAGCGAGCTGTAGTCCGCTGATGTCGACTGTCTGTGGTGCCGAGCTCACATCCATGCAGGAGATCTGCCGTGGCGTTTTCTTAAAGAGCTCCCGAGGAGGAGCAAGCATCAGCTGAGAGAGGAAAAACTTCTCAGGCAGCGTGACCGGGGGAAGGAAACCTGGACAAACGGTACAAACAAACCTGTGTCTTTTTTGCTACATACAGCTGTGTGATTTGATGCAGGATAACGTCAACACAAATGTCAATCCTACCAGGGAAAAATAAAAGGGTGAGACACGAAAAAAAAACAGGATTTATATCTCTGAGTTAGTCTCTGTTTTATCTGATCTGAAGTTTTAACGCAAGGGAGCTCAGACTTTTTATTCTGTGTGTGTGTGTTATGTCAAGTCCACAATCCCAATAAGCTCCTATACAATCTATAATACGGACTTACACACCTGAGCCAAAACATTACAACCACCTGCCTATTATACTGTTGGTCCAGAGCGTGCCGTCAAGGCATTGACTCCACAAGACCTCGGACTTGTTTGTCCATCACGTCCCTCAGATGCTCGGTCGGATTGAGATCTGGGGAATTTGGAGGCTGAGTCAACACCTGGAACTCTGTCATTTTCCTCAAACCATTCCTAAACAATTTTTGCAGAATCCACTGCTATGAGGGAATACCACTGCCATGAAATTGGTCTGTTTGATAGGTGGTATGTGTCAAAGTAACATCCACATTAATGCCAAGACCCAAGGTTTCCCAGCAGAACATTTCCCAGAGCGTCACACTTGCCTTCTTCCCATAATACCTCCTGGTGCCATCTCTTCCCCAGGTAAGCGACGCACATGACGTAAACGAAAACACGATTCATCATACCAGGCCACCGTCTTTCATTGCTCCATGGTCCAGTTCTGATGTTCATGTGCCCATTGTAGGTTCTTTTGGCAGTGAACATGGGTCAGATTAGGCACTCTGACCGCTCTGCAGCTACGCAGCTCCAGACACAGCAAACTGTGATGCACTGTGTGTTCTGACACACAGCCAGTATTAATTTCTTAAGCAATTTGTGCTACAGTAGCTCTTCTGTGGGATCAGATCAGATGGGGTAGCCTTCAGTGAGTCTTGGGCACCCATGACCCTGTCCCTGGTTCACAGGTTGTCCTTCCTTGGAACACTTTTGGTAAGTACTAACCACTGTATACCAGGAACACCCCACAAGACCTGCCATTTTAGAGATGCTCTGACCCCGTCATCTAGCCATCACAATTTGGCACTTGTCAAAGTCTCTCAGATCCTTACTCTTGCCTATTTTTCCTGCTTCCAACACATCAACTTTGTGAAGTGAACAGTGAACAGTCAGTTCAGTCAGTTCTCGAAGTGCAAGTGACTGTTCTCTTGCTGTCTAATATATCCCACCCCATGACAGGTGCCACTGTAAGGAAATAATCCATGTTATTCACTTCACCCGTCAGTGGTTTTAATGTTATATGGCGGATGTGTGTGTAATATTGATTGAAGATAATGATGGAACATGGCCATGATGATGATAATAATGACAGTGAGACCTGAGGGATGCCCGTTAATAGATAACCAACAACAGTAGTAGCAGTAGTGTTAAACCTGAAAGGTGCCTCTCGTGCTCGTGCTCGTCCTTGCCGGGGTTGAGCAGGTGCGCGAACACGGCGCAGAACGGGTTGGAGGCGAGCGGCTCGGTGCGGTACATCTCCCACAGCAGGTAGAGCGCAGCAAGGCGCTGAGCGGAACCCGGAAGCAGGTCGGCGTGCTGTAACAGCAGCACGAGCACGGAGCCCACACGGAAGTGCTCGGCTTTACTGAAGCAGTGGTGGAAGGCGCTCGCGAGGCTCTCGAACGAGCTGCCGGCGCACGCCTCCTCCGACAGCAGGCCCAGCAGTGTGGTCAGCTCCTTCGGCGCCAGAGTCATCCCTCTCTCTCCTCAATAAACAGTACAGTTAAAAAATAAAATAAATAAACGAACTTCGGACTCTAGTTTGTTGGCTCGCGCGAAACCAAAACAATCAGGCTAACGCTAGCTGTTTCTTTTAATTAGAGCCGATTCAGCAAACGTCATTATCCCTAAATACTTTACTGCGATTTTAATAATGTCTTAATAACAAAGCAAATATTCCACAAAATACTAAAACAAAGCTTTAACATCCACTGTAGCTGGTCGACTCGAACGCAAACAACAAACGATTCACTATCGCCCACAATCCCTTGCGGTGGCAATGAAGCGAATTGTCTCACGGGAACTGTCGTTCATTAAAATAATTTTTTTACGTTCTTTTTTTTCAAACAAACATAAATATATACATTATTCTATTTATTAAATAGAATCACACGTTTTTGTTGCAATGTTATTCATTTGTAAATATATATGTATATATTTTTTTTTTTAAATTAAAAATTCAACCCGGAAGTAAACCGCTCCTAACCCCTTTTTGTGTTACCCACAATCCTTTCCTTCTTCCTTTTCGAAGTTCGTCGGATAGAGTGAGTAGCTAGTAACTGACGCTGGTTCACAAATCCACATTCATCTGTTATGTTTTAATTAATAAAACCCCACATCTTTGTTGCATACGTGTTTATTAGATTTTTTAACTGGCGCTGCTTTAGAAATTAGTGCTCTGTGATGACCGACTTGTATTAAAAACCCGAACATATTTAATGCTAGTCAGGTTGCTAGCTAACCATAAAGGCGGTAGTTGAGTTAAGCGCTGAAGCACTGTGTGTGTTAACTTTTTTTATGTGTATATATTAAATAACAATGATGTTTTTTTTTTTTTTTTGATTAACTCAGATGGCGCCGCTTAAGAAAGGAGGCGAGAAGAAGAAGGGGCGCTCGGCCATTAACGAGGTGGTAACCCGGGAGTATACCATCAACGTCCACAAGCGCATCCATGGCATGTGAGTGTGGACTGGACACAGTAGTCAGCACGTATACATGGGCAACAGTAATCTGATATTAACCTGATTAAGAAACTACCATATAAACAGTGATTATTGATTACCTTAACCCGACTAAAGTCCTACTTGCAGTAAACAGAAATCGAATTAATACCTGTGGAGTATTCCTGTTTTAGCTGCATCACCGACATGCATTACAGACATGTACACACCTTAATCACACTATTAACGTTGTGGAGCAAAGTTTTCTGAGGACACATGGCAGTGGTCATCCGTTTGACAGCAAATAAGAGAGCACGGCTGCGTCCCAAACGGCATCCTTACCTACTATGTAGTAGGCGAAATACATGTGTGTGTATATAGGCAAGTACACGGTTTCAGACACAGTCTGTTGCTTCAAGTAGTCATCTTTTTGCAAGTATAGCATGGCAAATAATTAACTGCTCTTGAAGCTTTTGTGATATTAAAAATGAAACACCCAAAACTGTATACGGTACCATAGTGCGGATGAACTGTATGTTGTTACGTGAATCAAGCTCTGTTCTGTAACGTGTAAAACAGGAACATGAATAGTCTAAAAGCGACTTATGTAAACACTAATCAGAATAAGGTCAATAATGAGATTACTGCTGTCCATGTAAACGTAGTCAGTGTGTGTATGGGGCACTAACTTTAGGCCATTCTCCATCTTACCTGCTGTAAATTATAGCTGAATTACTGCAGGTTCATGCCCTGAGACTGTGACGGACTT
Organism: Ictalurus punctatus; assembly: GCF_001660625.3. NCBI lineage: Eukaryota > Metazoa > Chordata > Actinopteri > Siluriformes > Ictaluridae > Ictalurus > Ictalurus punctatus. The sequence goes on along the minus strand of NC_030421.2, from coordinate 10,162,170 downwards.
CTCCAGGAAGTGTGTTGATTGTGATTACACTGATGTGGGTGTGTGATGGAGACAGTGACTGTGATACTGATGTGTAGCTTGTAGCTGCATTTCGATTAATCATGTGACGAATTGTAGGTTGTGAAGCTCTGACATCACACTGTTATACTCGTAAAGGCGTTTAACAGGATTTTATTAAGCATCTAAAAACAAAACATCGAGACCTCTGTGATCATCTTCAGATTCAGGAGTTTTGTGCTTGGACTACCGTGTGAATGAAGAGCGAGTCAAAGTCCAGATCTAAAGTGTTTCAGGGCTTCGTCTTTGAAAAACATTCTCGTCCAGAGCGAGTCCTGAATTTGATAAACATATAAATGAGAGTTTTTTTGTGCACTATTTTTTTCCGGAACCTACTTGAATTGGTGAAATCGCAATTGGCACATAGTTGTTTTGCACGCTCTTTTGCAGGGATGTTTATCGGTAAATGAGACTTAGCTGTACTCATTTTGAAAAATTGCAGGCTCCTCCGAATATTGCCAAGTTTCCTTGTTCTTGCGTTCACTTCTGAGATCGTTAAATCCCAGAGGGACCTAAGGTAGACATTTCCTCAAGTTCCCAACTTGGAATTTCAAGCTGAAGGACTGCTCCATATCGGAGATCAGATAGTTCTGATTACAGTAGTTTTCAGCAGTGGATCATTTATCTAGCTGGCCTGTTCCGCATGTTTCCAAAACCAGATTCTATCCAGACAGGAAATGATTCTAGCTTTGATTGTCCTTGGGCAAAGATTGAAGAAAATGTGCGTCTTTGCTAGGTTTTGTGTCAGTGCTCATCAGAGTTGAGCCGGAGGGAACTTTTGTACAGTGCTAAGGCAGTGATTCCTGCATATCTGTCTTACTCTGACCGGCACAGAGAAATTAAGCTAGGGCTCGTGTGTTCAATTCACCTCAGAAGCGCGACAGGCAAATGTTTGTGTCTCGAGTGACATAAAGCTACAACTAGTTTATAAGGTAAGTCGTTGAGGAGAGATTCCTGAGTAGGAATTATCTGTTTAGCAGGTGTTTTCTTTCGTTTTTCCTGTTCAGAAATTAATAGTTTATTGGAATCCCACTGACACTGCTATCAGGAGGTAGTCGAATGGCATTGTGGGTAATGTAGGAAATAGTGAAAATAGACTGACGTGTCCAAGAAAGGCACATGAGGAGGGAAATGGTGTTTAATAGTAACGTTCTTGTATTTTTAAACAAAAAAAATATTGGTGGGTGTTTGTGACATAGTGCACGTTTTATTGTTTTACCATCTTGATCACAGTAGAGTCCTGACTCTCAGTGCTGGTGTGTATGTGGTGTTGTGTGGAGATCTGGAGATCACATGGAGATCTAGTACATTAATACTGTGATGTATACCCACCAAATAATGATGTGTGTAATGGAAACATGGGGTTTTTTTTTTTTTTTTTTGGGTTTTTTTGCTCTCGGAAGATGCAGATTGCTTTATGTAGCGGAAGGGGCGGAGCTAACAGAGCCTCAGCAGGTTAGGAGCACAGCTCAGAGGGAAATGTATTTTGGTTTTAAACAGGGTATTACAGAGGAAGCATGAGGTGCCACACAATGATTGATCAGCTCTATTTAGTGTAAAACAGTGTTTTGATTTCAAATCTTGCTGAATTATAAATGTAGAGGTGTGAGATACTCGAGTTATACGGTGCACAGGTTCCCCAACCTTGTCCTGAACATGTGTTTTCGTTGATCCGAACACACACTCACTCACTCTAACTCAGGAATAAGTTAATTAGTTGAATCTGGTGTGTTGGAGCAGGGCCGTGGTGAATAGCGTAGAGGAATTTCACTACGTGAATGAAATTGTAGTGTGAAAACTTGAAACTGTTTTTGTTAATCAGATTTTGAAAGCACACCTCTAGGATCTGTGGGACATCATCTTTTGTGAGATGATAGGTTTTAGAAAAACTCATCGTCTGTCCTGCAGCTCCTTCAAGAAGCGAGCCCCTCGTGCCATTAAGGAAATCCGGAAGTTCGCCATGAAGGAGATGGGCACGCCTGATGTTCGCATCGACACCCGTCTGAACAAGGCCGTGTGGGCTAAGGGAGTCAGGTAACGCGCCACATCCACAACAACCTGATTTCAACATAAAGTTTTAACATGCTCAGTGTTGCTCCTGAGTCCCATCAGATATAATAGTGACTGATTATTTGCCGCCCGCCCCTGTGTGTGTGTCATCAGGAACGTCCCGTACCGCATGCGTGTGCGTTTGTCCAGGAAGCGCAACGAAGATGAAGATTCTCCGAACAAGCTGTACACACTCGTCACGTATGTCCCCGTCACCACATACAAAGGTGAGCGAGCGAGTTGAGCACACGCTGCTGATTGTAAGCTTTTAACTGACTTGGACGGAGTCAGGTATGAGATTGCGATCTCTGATTAGTCACATACATAAATGACCCAGAAGGTTAACAGAGTTGAGTGTCTCATTGTGATCGTCTCTAACAGCTCGTGAGGTATGATTTCTGTTCTGTAACCATGTTAAAACCGCTCTACTAATAACGTCTTGTTGAATTCTGACCTGAGGTGTCGTTACGCTTCGTACTTTGGCGTGTGAGATTCACTTAGAAAAGAAGATGGGATGACCGTTTGTTCATTTGTCATGTTTATATTTGTGGGGATTGTGTGCTGCAGTTAGTTTGTGTCCATCAAATTACAGTGGTGGCTTGGCAGTTAAGGCTTTGGGTTACTGATCAGAAGGTTGGGGTTTCAAGCCCCAGCACTGCCAAGCTGCCACTGTTGGGCCCTTGGGCATGGCCCTTAACCCTCTCTTCTTCAGGGGCGCCGTATCATCTGACCCCAGCTTCCTAACATGCTGGGGTGTGCAAAAAAAGAATTGTCACTGTGCTGTTATATATATGTAACAATAAAGACTCATTTATTATTATTATTATTGTCATCATCATAACTCCCATAATGAGAAATTAGCGTTGTAACAGCGGCAGGCAGATTGAAGGCATCTTGTACTTTACTGGCTTATAGATTGAAAATAATTTGTCTACAGTTCTCTAATTTGGCCTTTTCTTTTTCTTTTTTTAGGTCTCCAGACTGTCAATGTGGATGAAAACTAATTTACATATCGTGACCAATTGTAATAAAATTCTAAAAAGAATTTGGGTCTGCGTTGATTTGATGATTTTTTTTTTTTTTAACCCCTTTCGCCCCGACACTAGCGTTCATTGCGATTTAGCGGCATCTTATAGCATGTGGCGTGCTCCCGAAAAAGCCTGAATGCGTCACAGCTTCTATAGCAGTTATTTCTGAGTAGCTCTTTTTTTTTTCTTTTTCTTTTTTTCTTTGGAGGAAGACTGTGGATTGAGTTGAGGGGTTCTATCTACCCCCCAAAGAAGTCAGGCGTGGAGTCACTCGTGTGTCTTATCATTTGAGCCATTTGGAGAGCAAGTGCTCATTCACCTGGGGCTTATTTTTAATAAACGTTATATTTTATAAGTATGTTTCAGACTATTGTGTGTGTGTGAAATTACACATTGTGTAACAGAGTTCATGCTACTGCCATTTGTTTTTATTTTGTGCCATTTGTTTTTATTTTGTGCCATTTGGAGAGGTTTGGTGCCTTTTCTAAAAAAAAAAAAAAAAATTTTCTATTTCTAGAAGTCTGCAATTTTTAAAGACTTTGTGCCATTTTTATAAGCTTTGTGCCATTTAGAGAGGTTTTATGTCACTTGGAGACGTTTGGTGCCATTTGGAGAGGTTTTGTGCCATTTTGGAGAGGTTTTAAACGGTGTTTGGATAAACTTACAATTTTAGTGCTTAGAGATAACTTCCTCATATTTTGGGTGTTCATGGACAAGGCATCTTTGAGACCAGGAATGGGGTTGATATCAACATTTGCTGTGAAGATATAACATTTGTGTTAAAAGTAAATTAATTACCCCAGGTAGGCTAGGTAAAAGAAGAAATACTTGAAATAACTGCTGATTCTTAAAGTCTTAAGTGTCTACTTTCATATGAGCCATTAACCACTACTGTGGTGTGTGAGATCACAAAACAAATCAATGCTGAACACAGGTACCCCTAAAACAGACAAAAATGCCATTTTTGGCTACCGGTAAAAGAGGTTAAATTAATTTTTCCCCCCTGAAACTGTAATGTTGCCACCTCACAGTACCGGAGTCTCTGGTTCCTTCCTGAGCTCTGGTTACTATGGTTATGTCTTCAGGATGATGCACTTACCGAAGGTGAATATTGGCTTCCTGGTTCACCATGAAATTAGTGAGGAGTTTATACACCCCACACACACATTGTTGTTTTATAAATGTAACATTGTCTTAATAAAGAGAGCTACATTATCTGGAAGAAAGGCTTCAGCTGAGTGTGCTGATCTGTAACGTGCTATCTGCCTGATAAAAAGGACCAATGAGGTATGTCTTCCATACACGGTGCTCTCCACTAATCTTGGCACCCTTGGTAAATGAGCAAAGAAGGCTGTGAAAAATTGTTTAATCTTTTGTTAAAAAAATTCACAGAAAATACTCTGTGCTTGTGGATATGAAACACAGCACAGGTTTATCCAAAAAAATATCTTAAATATAGGTGTGCAACAATTATTGACACCCATATGAATTCATATGAGAAATATATGTTCCCACTGATATTTTAACTTTAGTACACCTGGGAACAGGAAGTTGGTCAGTGATGGTTTCCATCCAAGGGTTTTTTATTTTATTTTTTTGTGATAAAAGATTTAGCGCATTAAAATGTTTACCAATCTAGCTGACAGAAATGCAGATTAATAAAATTTCACGAGTGTTGACATAATCTTTTTTTGTTTGTTTAACTTTAGCATATAAACTATGTCGATACTTTAAATGTGGGGGAAAATGGAAATTTGGAAATGGTTTTTGTCACATGACAATTTATCAGTCCGGGGAAAAATAAGGATGTGTCTAGCACACTGCAAACCTGTGACACAAGATGTGGCAAGGAATTACGGTATGTGATTTCTTTGGCCTCCAATACATTCAGCAGCCCTTTCTTTAATAGCTGTGCACACTGTATATACATATCGACGGATAGCTGCTTTACTAACCCCGAAGGTTTCCCCCCTACACTGTACTCTGAGCAGAATGCCAGCTTGTACAGGTAGAGAGCGATCCGCTTTCTGGTCTGAAGCAACCTGCGATGGGCGCAGCTCTCCAACACTACCTCCACCATGGGCGGAGCTGGAGTGGGTTCTATTCAGCTCCGGAGTTTAATGCCCAAGACCAGCCCATTTTTTTTCGTGGTGGAAGACTTTGATAAAGTGACAGTTCAGTTTTACTATTTTGTTATATTTATTACTGATGTTTTAACAAGAATATAAAGATAAATAACAAATGACATAGTGAGTATTGTTTTCTGTTAGAAAAAGTCCAACTGTCACATGAAAAAAAAACACTTATTTGTATATAAGCAAAAAGGAAGTATTTCAGTAAGAAATTTACTTTTTTTCACGGTGACACGTGGCGTGAATGACCAGTTGTCATGGCAACATCAGGTCACATAATGACTTGGACACGTATAGAAATCAAAGATTGCACAAATTGGCCATGGACAGTGAAAAAGTGCAGGGGAGGAATTTACATTTTATTAAAAGTGCTGGGACACGTCCCCTGCGGATTGTACGCCCCTGGCTGTAACAAAGGTTTACTAAAGTGCTATAGAAATGAAAAAAATCTATTTACTGCAGAGTTTTTAAAAAAAAAAACGGTAAGTGCATGGGACATGCCAAGCTGTTTCAAGGACTCAAGTTCCCAGCTTGGCATGGGTGTTCAGGCGGTGTGGCCTCCCGGTGGGGTGCAATGCACCTCACCAAGCGCTTGATTGGGGCAGTGCAGGCCAGCCCCCCGGCGCGGTGCAGGTGGGCAATCCACCTCACCAAGCACCGAAAGGAAAGAGAAAACAAGCAATTTATGTGACATATGCTGAAAACATCCTGATTATAGTAGATGAAACAAAAATTCATTTAAACTGTCGAACAGGTTAAAGATGATGTGGGAAATGAGTCATGTGACTCATGAGTCACACTGCAAATGGCAATTCGAAATTGAATTTTTTAAACGTTTTATTCATGTTTTTTTGTGTGTGTTTTTATTTGCCGGGATGCATTATGGAAGTATTCCAACGTTCCATTGCATCATATATGTGTCTCTTAGTTCAACGATTTGTTCTTTACATGGTTTTCTCAAGTTGAAGAGCAGAAAATCAGGATGAAATAAAATGTTAATAAAAACAGAAACCACAAAAGAACCAAAGACAAAATGCTAAAGCTATAATTGCACACAATCCCACTGTAGATTCTGGCGATGTACCGTTCTTGAAAGAGTCAATTCTCTTAAACTTATTACAAAAGTCTGCAGCAATGAGTGGCTTTAAGTGACTTTAATCGGCTTTAATCACACTTTAATTGTGACTGAGTTTTGTTTAAGTCTCTCATTTGATGTCTGTTTGATTAAAGACTAATTTAATATTTTAAGTCCTTCACTAAAAATTCTGGGTTATTTTTGTACCCCAATGTTGGGTTAAGCATTTTGGGTCATTTAATTGGGTTATTTTCTCAGTCTTTACCCAGTTTTTTGGGTAGTTTTTGGGTAAGTGCCTGATACAGGGCCCTTCTATAGTTTCAAGAGCAATGCCTTCCATTCCTTTGTTACAGAGAAGAGAAAACACCAGCAAGCCTAGATTGGTTCTGTGTCAAATTGGATGGTGACTTCTAGGCTTGATTCTATGAAAACCTTGTGGGTTCATGTCCTGCCATATTTGTTTGCTTTCAGACGTGTGTTGCATGTAGATTTCAGCTGCTATCAACAGGAACTCTTTTGTAATTGCAACCTAATGAATCTGGGAGAAAAGGGAGATGCCATGCAGGGACGCAAAATTGCCCCTCAAGCATAGAAGAATGAAATAAATTATTAGACTTGATTATATTCTGAATTATTCTGAAATTATTGCCTCTAGTAAATTACGGTAAGTCCTTGTTACAGCAAATCTGCGACCAGGTTAGTACAGGCTAACAATTTGGCATTAAGTTAAGTGTCCTTAGAGTGTACAGGCCGTCCAGGATCGAACATGCCTAATACGGGGAGAGGGGGCTGTGCGGGAAGTAGCAGCCACTAGTGGGCGTAACGTGTGATAAGAATCCAGGGCATTATTGAAGGTATGAATAGTCCTTTTAAACATTGGGTCGTAGAAAAAGAAAAAGAGTGCTATTAGCCCTGCTGCAAAAATCACTCTACCCCCATATGTGTTACTATTCTGTGGAACTCGTCCCACCGGTCCCCTCCGGAACCGGTGGTAGGGGAGTGCGCAAGGATTCATGCGGAGACTGAAGTTCTGAAGTAAGCTCAGGTAAGTTCAACTGTGCTTCTAGGGACTGTAGCGTATCCGAGTCGATTAGGCTCAGAGGCAAAGCGGGGTCGTCAAGGTCCTGACAGAGTGGCAAGCGTAGACAGAAAATCCTCCTCCATTGGGGTTACAACTTCCTGTGGGCTGGTAACTACGACACCCGTCACTTCTACTCGGGGCGAGAGAACGGTAGGGCTACTGGCATCAGACTGAGACAGTTTATCTAGTTTTTCCACAGCCCGCCGCTTAGTCTGGGCTCGAGTGCCATAGGCAGGGCTCAAGGATGCATCCGAATCACTGTCACTATCAGTGAACACCACTGCCCCAATGGGCTGCCTTGTACTGACTAGTCCTGAGGTCGATGGTTGTTCGTCGGTAGTGTCTTGCAGTAGCGGTCCCTTACCTGGTTCGGCGCGGCTGCAGTGGTTCAAGTGATACCAGTAATTCCTCCCCTCAACTTTCACAGCTGTGGGGGTTGCAGCAACCACGGTGAACGGTCCTTCCCGACGTCCCGCAAGGGGGCTCTTTCTCTTGAAAACACGAATGTATACCTGGTCCCCCCGAGCCACTAGGCACATGTCCTCCCGTACCTCGTTCTCTCCATGGACTGCCTCACGAACCTGTAAATACAAATGTCTATGGATTTGGGTGAGGGTTCGCACATAATCCTGCATTTCGTCCTCCAATTGTGCCAAAGACGGCCCTGTGTATGGACCTCGGGTGAATGCCATAGGCATTGGGTGCCCAGTAAGCATTTCATGAGGAGTCGAGTGCATCATACGATTGTCCTGAATGCCAGTGGTAAGGCCTGTACCCAGTTTAGGCGAGAGCTCTCGCATATTTTTGCCAGTTTATTAACTAGGGTACCGTTCACTCGTTCCACCATGCCCTGGGATTGAGGATGATATACGCAGCCTAGCTTATGATCTATCCCCAAGGCAGATGCCACATTGTCAATGACGTTATTCACAAAGTGGGTGCCGTTGTCCGAACTCAGAAAATCTGGAATACCGAACCGGGGAATGACCTCGCGACATAAAAATTTAGCCGCGGCCCTTGCGTCTTCCTTGGAAGTCGCAGCTGCCTCCACCCACCTGCTGAAGGGGTCTACTATTACTAGAATGTAGCGCTTCCCTTCTTTCCGGTTGTCTGCTCCCATGTCTACATAATCCATCATTATATGCCAGAACGGCCCCGTCGGCGGGGGTATATGTCCTAAAGGGGCAGTAAAGTTCTTTCGCACATTGTTCTTGATACTGTTGGCTCGAATTTAGCCTATTACCCAAAAACATTTAAAATTCAACTTAGAAGCCAATACTCACATCTACCTCTGAGACCAGTTGGAGATAGAAAAAATACACCAGCCGTGAGTGAGAAGAAGCAAGGGTCCAGCTTTATTGTTCCATTCCACCACATGAGATCCACACCAATGAGAATTCTCAGAAGTGATCCCAATATCCTGAGCTTAAGCTCCAGTATTTATACTGTATTTACACACTAGATAACCCATAGGTTTCCAGAAAAGGCCTATTTCACTTACCCATAGAATTGAAACCAGGGGTTTTAATTTACACATAAAATCAGAACCCAGGCACTTCCAACAACCCAGGAAACAAAAACCCAGAGTTTCTAGTTACCTAGGTTGTCAAAAAACCAGGATTCTCATTTACCTAGGTTGTCAAAAACCAGGATTCTCATTTACCTAGGTTGTCAAAAACCAGGATTCTCAATTCCCTAGGTTAAAAAAATGACGTAAGCAAGACGACTAAACAACCGGGAGGGACCTTGGTCTTATCGTTATCTCGAGGGGGGGCAGCCACCCTTATAACTGGCTTTCTTCATGGTTCTCTAAAAATTAAGGCTTTCCTTGCGAGACGAGAATCTTCACCATCTGAATCATGAGTAAGTTATATTTTCCTTTTTTTCCTGTATTTCTCGTTTATAATTTATTTTCATATTTGCACTATATTTCTTAGTTTATATATATTTATACTACTTGAAAAGCGGTTACTGTACTTCCAACTTCTTAATATCATTACAGTTCTACTGTCCTGCATATCCTACAATTCTGTTTTTTATAGAGTTTCTCTATTACTATAAGTTTCTATTAAAGTTATTCATGTGTGTGTATGAGGAAGAGAGTGTGTGTGTATGTATGTTGTGTCTACCTGCCCGCCCTTGACGGTACGAGTGTGTGTGTTTTTAGCACTCCTCAGCTCGTACACTTCTTTTTGACTTTTTTACTATTACTGCTCTTAAATTGCTCGTAATTCCAATCCGCCTAATCCCGCTTCTATGTGTCTAGGTGCCGGTGCCCGTCGTCAGTCCCCTCTCTCTCCGTTACTGGACCTGGATCAGGGTTTGGACCTGGATCTGGACACTCATTACCAGCTTGTGCATCTCACTGCTGATATCATGATGCTACTTAACTATCTTCGCAGCACCCCCCCTAAGAATGGAGATCCGGGGTTCCCCCCTCTTCTTCGGTACAGAATCTGCCCCACGAACGTGCGTGTTGACGCCTCTACACAGTCAGACCCAGAACCCCCCTCCAGCTTCCAATCCGAGGATGATGATGTTGTCTTCTCCGATCCGGGCCCCGACCATCCGTCCCTCTTCTCACCCACCAGTCCGCCCGACTCTCAGTGGTCCGCTCACTTCACCCACCCTGATTTCCCCATGTCCCCAGGACGCACCCCATTTTCCTCCCCCTCTTACTCTCCTCCAGACTACGCACCCACCCGTCCTGTGAATTACCAATAAAATTACATTTTTACTCATACTCAATCTCCCTCGTGTTTATTTCATGTCATTTTTATCCACAACATTTCCCCCCTCTGAGGCTATGAAGCCTCATACAATACTTTAATTAAGCGTGGAGGAACTGATTCTGCCGCACCCCATGGCCGTCCCCCGCTAGCTGTCGGAGGATTACTCTAACGAAGCCATAATCCCTGCGCCCGTCCCCGTTCTCAAATGGGTCCCTTAAATTAACCACTTCTACGCAACACTGATCCGAGACATGTGTAGATGTACCTCGTTATAACTCTTAACCCTTAACTTACTTCTCCTTTTATATATATATATATCTCATTTTGAATCTAACTACTTTGATTATACCCTACATCGATTATAAGTGTGATTAACTGAGTTTCCCTAATCATTCATTACTACTACTACTGCCGTACGTATGAGTGGCCACTACAGTAACTAACTACTTGATCTACACGTCCCTATCTTTCTCAACTAGGCCTGTCAGCCCACAGTTTTGTATTTGTCGGGACCTGCAGGTTCTTGCTCCCCCTCAAAAACCAAACCCCAGTCTTTTGCAGTCAGGGGTGGGCGAAAAAACCTCCTACGAGGGAAAAATTCCCACCCTGCCAGCACTATGTGCTCGGCAGCACCATTATACTTTTCTGTGCCTGATTGCGTCACATCACAAACATTTTATAACATTTTATAACAATACTTGACAGTCTGTTGTATGCAGTATCTGTATCCCTCTGTATCTCTCTGTATGCTGGTTGTCTTCAGCTCAAGTACTTTACGTACTGTAGAGAGCCACCCTTTGGGGAGAGGTTAGGCTAGCACCCAGGGTATGGATCTTCACATCTTCTCATCCTGTCTGCCACAGAGCAGACCCCCCTTTGACGCTTCGTACCGGACCTTTACGTGTTCCCCACCATCGTCATTGGAGGATTGAGCATCCTCCAGGGGTTCGCATGTCCTTGTAGTCCGCTGTTGCCTTGTAGTCAGCATTCTCTCCCACCTCCGGGTGAACACCTCCGAACACCTCCGAACACCTCCCCCCGTTGAGGCGGTGACGCCTCACACATAACACTGATAACACTGCACTTAGCTGTGTTCCTGTGAATATATAGCTCCATACATAATAGTTAGTGGTCTTATATATGTTTTTCGATTCAGCTGCAATTACTCCAGCGGCCGTCCATCATAAGGAACAGACACAGACATGGGTCGACCCGTAAGCATTTCATGCGGTGTTAGATACATATTGCTGTTAGTCTGCATGTGATAGGTCATTAGTGCAAGAGGTAGAGCATCTATCGAACTACGTTTAGTATCAGCACAAATTGCATCCAACACAAATCAGGGTATGCCAGACCTATCCCTGGTCAAGGAAAAAAAATAAATAATCTTGAGCACACTTCAGGTGACCCTCCATCGTTGCCTGCAAGTACAGAGATCATTCCTCTACCTTCCCCCTCGCACACTGGCTAAGATCATGGGCAGCTGTAATACATACAGCAAGAAGTGCAGTCAGAATTCAATTAAACTATTTGTTCGATAAGTGGCATTCCAATTCTTTCCTAGAACCTCATCGCATTCAAGCAACTCCAAACAGACGACACAATCCATGGGCCTAAACGTCAGTATTTATATTATTTTTTATTTATTTTTTTATTATATATATATATTTTTTTTTTTTAACAATTCTACCCTTAACCAGGGTGCATTCTTTAGTGATAGACTTCAATTCAGCCAATTGGGCAGAACAGGGTGTTCATAATGTTTGTGAAATTTCAGACCCAAAACTTTTAAGCTCAACGAAATACGAATTTCGGCTGGGCAATCGTGAGTGTTCTCAGTGACTGGCTCCACAGAATTAATTACACCACTACAACACTACAGTTGGTGAGTTAGGCACACTAACAGGTTTAAGAATTTTAGTTCGGGTGGCACATCGATTAACCCCATATCCCCATATCATGTTCTTTTGTTGGTTCGAATTTAGCCTATTACCCAAAAACATTTAAAATTCAACTTAGAAGCCAATACTCACTTCTACCTCTGAGACCAGTTGGAGATAGAAAAAATACACCAGCCGTGAGTGAGAAGAAGCAAGGGTCCAGCTTTATTGTTTCATTCCACCACACGAGATCCACACCGATGAGAATTCTCAGAAGTGATCCCCATATCCTGAGCTTAAGCTCCAGTATTTATACTGTATTTACACACTAGATAACCCATAGGTTTCCAGAAAAGGCCTATTTCACTTACCCATAGAATTGAAACCAGGGGTTTTAATTTACACATAAAATCAGAACCCAGGCATTTCCAACAACCCAGGAAACAAAAACCCAGAGTTTCTAGTTACCTAGGTTGTCAAAAACCAGGATTCTCATTTACCTAGGTTGTCAAAAACCAGGATTCTCATTTACCTAGGTTGTCAAAAACCAGGATTCTCAATTCCCTAGGTTAAAAAAATGACGTAAGCAAGACGACTAAACAACCGGGAGGGACCTTGGTCTTATCGTTATCTCGAGGGGGGGGGCAGCCACCCTTATAACTGGCTTTCTTCATGGTTCTCTAAAAATTAAGGCTTTCCTTGCGAGACGAGAATCTTCACCATCTGAATCATGAGTAAGTTATATTTTCCTTTTTTTCCTGTATTTCTCGTTTATAATTTATTTTCATATTTGCACTATATTTCTTAGTTTATATATATTTATACTACTTGAAAAGTGGTTTACTGTACTTCCAACTTCTTAATATCATTACAGTTCTACTGTCCTGCATATCCTACTATTCTGTTTTTTATAGAGTTTCTCTATTACTATAAGATATTATTAAAGTTATTCATGTGTGTTTATGTATGTTGTGTCTACTTGCCCGCCCTTGACTGCACGAGTGTGTGTGTGTGTGTGTTTTTAGCACTCCTCAGCTCGTACACTTCTTTTTGACTTTTTTTGACTATTACTGCTCTTAAATTGCTCGTAATTCCAATCTGTCAATGTCCGCCTAATCCCGCTTCTATGTGTCTAGGTGCCCGTTTTTCCTTCTTCTCCCTTATGTTTATTTTATGACATTTTTTATCCACAACATTTCCCCCTCTGAGGCTGTGAAGCCTCATACACTACCTTAATTAAGCGGGTATCTGTGGAGGAACTGGTTCTGCCGCACCCCATGGCCGTCCCCCGCTAGCTGTCGGAGGATTACTCTAACAAGGCCATAATCCCTGCGCCCGTCGTCCCCGTAATCCAATGGGTCCCTTACATTAACCACTTCTACGCAACACTGATCCGAACAGGAGCTGAGGAGGTTTTGTAGACCTGGTGGGAGACGTGCTAGTGTTGTGCGCCCCGGGGTCTCATAGTAGATTGGCAGCTGGAGAATGGGCCTTAGGACCCCCCTACATCCACTTTGCGCCGGACATGTGTAGATGTACCTAGCCATAACTCTTAACCCTTAACTTACTTCTCCTTTTAACTATGTATATATATATCTCATTTCGAATTTAACTACCTTGATTATACGTTTGTTTGCCTACATCGATTATAAGATTAACTGAGTTCCCCTAATCATTTATTACTACTACTACTGCCATACGTATGAGTACACTACAGTAACTAACTACTTGATCTACACGTCCCTATCTTTCTCAACTAGGCCTGTCAGCCCACAGTTTTGTATTTGTCGGGACCTGCAGATTCTTGCTTCCCCTCAAAAACCAAACCCCAGTCTTTCGCAGTCAGGGGTGGGCGAAAAAACCTCTTACGAGGAAAAATTCCCACCCTGCCAGCACTATGTGCTCAGCAGCACCATTATACTTTTCTGTGCCTGATTGCGTCACACTTTTTTTTGCCCATCACATTACATGTCATGTCACATATCACAGCATTTTATAACACTCGGCATAACAGTCTCTATCGGCAGTATCCCTCTGTATTCCAGTTGTCTTCGGCTCAAGCACTTTACGTACTGTAGAGAACCACCCTTTGGGGAGAGGTTAGGCTAGCACTTACACCCAAGGTATGGATCATCACATCTTCTTCTCACCCCTCAGGGTTCAGTAGATCTGCAACACAAATGAACATATAGAAAACACCAATAGGTCCCGTTTGCCATTACCTTGCCACTACCTTGTACAAACGGGTCCTTGCGCCCCCTTTCCCATCAGTCCTGGCTCATGTCCCGTCTCATGTTCTCGTAGACGCTGGTGTTGCTGCTGTCACTGCTCATTGACCCCTGTCTGTCGCTGCTGTCGCTGCTCATTGTCTCCCGTCGCATGGTCTCAATCACCACCCCCCATTGAGGCGGTAACGCCTCACCCTTAACAACATACTGGCCAGAAAAGGAGGCTGAGGACATCACCATCCGCCGTGCGCAGGGGATCACACAGCAGGCCACCAGAGCCATAAGGAGAAGGAGGACGAACAGGGACGCTCCCAAGCGGGTCAGGGCAGCAGTCCAATCTCCAGAAAGAAACCAGGAGAGCCACGGCGGGAGGCGTAGACTAGACCCAAAGCCGGAGTTAGCCGCTTGCTCCATTTGGAGGGCTTGTAGTTGGCCCAGGACCTTGGAGAGGGCTCCCTCAGAACCAGTGTGCAAAGGGATTGCAGCACAGCACTCGGGACCAATCATTGTACAGACACCTTCCTCCGGGGCCCGCATCTGGTCCAGGACAAAACGGTTCTGAGCAGCCATGAGGGAAGTGGCATGGAGCTGATCACGGACCAGTCCGAGAGCACTCAGCGAGTAGTTAATGAAGCGTTGCTCGTTGTACCACATGTAATTAATCCATGCCACGTTGCGGTTGATCTGCACGGCCGGGAGCAAAATAGACGCTACACCACTGCCAACGGCCTCCATGGCTCTGTAGCGAGCAGGAACGCCAACGGGGGTACCCCCAAAGTCAAGATGGATGGTCTCATCAGCAGCCCAGTCAGAATAGTTCGCTGCATCAGCATCACGGACATACTGAGTCCATAGGGCCACGTCGCGGCGTGAACGGGACCGGCCGGATGACGGTCGGTCAGCCACCAACAAAACACGGGTCTTACCATCCAACCTAACCGGGGCGCAGCATCCCTGCCACTCCGCAGGCAAGGTCTGGCGTACACGTTGGCCCCCGCAAAACCAGAACACATCCGCAAGGGGAACAGTACCACCACTAAGATCAGGTAGGGGAATTACCACGTTGGGGGTGCATGGGGGTGAATCACAAACAGAGGGGGTTTCAATTTGCAAATCATTAGCGAACAGGGAGACATTACATCGGGCAGACACATTTCCCACAGGATATACGCCAACAGAGGAGCAGAGGCAGATGGGAAAGAACGAGGGCAGAGACGGTTGGACGCGGACAAAAGTCGACACTTGAGTGGTTACAGGGTGAAACAAGCATGAGGAGCTTGCATTGTGCATCCACGATGGGCCAAAATCAGCCGAAAGGGCCCCAAGGAGGCACACAGTAGGACACAAAAAATCAACAGAATAGGGGTTGGTGAGACATTCTGTGAGGTTCCCCATAGGCAGCATAAAATGGGGGGTGAGGCTACGATCATGACATACGAGACACGAGCGATCCGTCACAGATCGAGCAGTGTGGACCATCCATGCCATATACATGTTACTCTGCTCCTCCGTGAGCGAGGTGTTAGCGGTAGAGATTGAATAATATTGTAATTTCATTAATTTATGTGCGATCGGAGTTGACATCGGGGCAATGAGGAGGGGGTGGAGAGCCCGGGATGCGAAGGGTGACCCTGTACTATCATGGTAAGAACATGCCGTAGCCGAGCAAAGGAACGGTAGCCACAGGGGGCCAATCGTGGGCAGCTCGAAGGAGCACCTACTCGTCCGTGCCCTACCAGTAATTCTAAGATGTCCTACGCGAATCTCCACAGACCGAGCTGGGGAGAAAGTGAATGAGGCCAAATAGGGACTTCTCCCAATCAGGGACTCTTCATGGGCGAGTCTAAGGAGAGCTAACGCGCACATCGAGCTACGGGAACCTATAGTGGAGCCAGGGGCCGTCCAGGATCGAACACGCCTAATACGAGGATAGAGGGTTGTGCGGGAAGTAGCAGTCGCTAGTGGGCGTAATGTATGATAGGAATCCAGGGCATTTCTTTTAAACATTGGGTCGTAGAAAAAGAAAAAGAGTGCTATTAGCCCTGCTGTAAAAATCAGTTTACCCACATACGTGCTACTATTCTGTGGAGCTTGTTCCACCGGTCCCCTCCGGAACCGGGGGTAGGGGAGTGTGCAAGGATTCATGCGGAGACTGACGTTCAGGAGTAAGCTCGGGTAAGTTCAACTGTGCTGCTAGAGACTGTAGCGTATCTGAGTTGATTAGGCTCAGAGGCAAAGCGGTGTCGTCAAGGTCCTGACAGAGAGTGGCAAATGTAGACAGAAAATCCTCCGTTGCTGGGGTTACAACTTCCTGTGGGCAGATAACTACACCCGTCACTTCTACTTGGGGCGTGAGAACGGTGAGGCTACTGGCATCAGACTGAGACAGTCTATCGAGTTTTTCCACAGCTCGCCGCTTATTCTGGGCTCGAGTTCCGTAGGCAGGGCTCAGGGATGCACCCGAATCACTGTCACTATCAGTGAACACCACTGCCCCAATGGGCTTCCTTGTACTGTCTAGTCTTGAGGTCGATGGTTGTTCGTCGGTAGTGTCTTGCAGTAGCGGTCCCTTACCTGGTTCGGCGCTGCTGCAGTGGTTCAAGTGATACCAGTAATTCCTCCCCTCTACTTTCACAGCCGTGGGGGTTGCAGCGACCACGGTGAATGGTCCTTCCCGACGTCCCGCAAGGGGGCTCTTTCTCTTGAAAACACGAATGTATACCTGGTCCCCCGGTGCCACTAGGCGCACGTCCTCCCGTACCTCGCTCTCTCCATGGACTGCCTCACGAACCTGTGAATACAAAGGTCTATGGATTTTGGTGAGGGTTCGCACATAATCCTGCATTTCGTCCTCCAATTGTGCCAAAGACGGCCCTGTGTATGGACCTCGGGTGAATGCCATAGGCATTGGGCGCCCAGTAAGCATTTCATGAGGAGTCAAGTGCGTCATACGATTGGTCTGAGAACGCATCTTCATCAAGGCCAGTGGTAAGGCCTGTACCCAGTTCAGGCGAGAGCTCTCGCATATTTTTGCCAGTTTATTAACTAGGGTACCGTTCACTCGTTCTACCATGCCCTGGGATTGAGGATGATACACACATCCTAGCTTATGATCTATCCCCAAGGCAGATGCCACATTGTCAATGACGTTATTCACAAAGTGGGTACCGTTGTCCGAACTCAGAAAATCTGGAATACCGAACCGGGGAATGACTTCGCGACATAAAAATTTAGCCGCGGTCCTTGCATCTTCCTTGGAAGTTGCAGCTGCCTCCACCCACCTGCTGAAGCGGTCTACTACTACTAGAATGTAGCGCTTCCCTTCTTTCCGGTTGTCTGCTCCCATGTCTACATAATCCATCATTATATGCCGGAATGGCCCTGTCGGCGGGGGAATATGTCCTAAAGGAGCAGTGAAGTTCTTTCGCACATTGTTCTTGATACACACTTCACATCTATTCAACGCATAGTCCACCATACTGGCCAGAAATGGGGACCACCATTCCTGACGGATTTTTCGGATAGTTTCGGTTCTATGGGCATGATCCAAGCCATGGGCTTCTTTGATCAAGAGCGGGAGGTAACTGGCTGGGGCTATACACAATCCTTCTATGCTGCGCCACAATCCAGTACCCGCCTCTTTTCTCGCCCCCCGTTTTATCCACGCCGATACTTCAGCCACACCTGCGGTGTTCTGCAGCTCCACCAAGTGGGCCACATTGTCTACCTGCGGATGCCGCATCGGACTTTCCCCAGGCTGAGTTAGGGCCATCATCTGCCCCGGCCCTACGGCAGCTTTCTTAGCTGCCTCATCCGCCAGTGAGTTCCCTTTAGTGATAAAGGAGTCATCGGTCCTATGTGCCCTGCATTTCACTACAGCTAATTTTGCGGGCAATGTCATAGCATATAGTAAATCTGAAATCGCTTCCCCGTGGGTCACGGCGGTCCCATCTGCCCGCTGGAATCCCCTTTGAGCCCAGATTGGTCCAAACACATGGCAGACTCCATGAGCATAGGCTGAGTCCGTATATATATTGCAACTCTCATTACGGCCCAAATTACATGCAGCTGTCAACGCCCGTAGTTCAGCTAGCTGGGCCGAGCAGGGTTGGGGGAGCGGAACACTCATCACTACCTCAAACGTCGCCGGGTTTCGTCGTGCTTCTACTACTGCCAACCCAGCCTTATTGCCCGTATCAGTACGATAACAGGAACCGTCCACAAAATACGTATGCTTAGCATTATCAATAGGGCAGTTCTCCAAATCTGAACGCGCTTTCAAAAATATCTCTGATACCGCTACGCACTCATGGGGTACACCATCTATCGGGGTTACCAGTTTATCGGCCGGATTCACCGTGGTGCACCGTTCTATGGTGAGCTCCGGGGCTGACAGAATGGAGTCATATCCTGTTCGACGGGAGTTCGTTATCACAAAGGTCTGACTCGTTAGGAGCGCATGCAGTGCATGGGTCGTATATAATGTAACTGGGTGCCCCATGGTGATTGAGGACGCTTTCTGATATGCAAATGCGGCCGCTGCCAAAGACCGATAACAGGGGGGCATCCCTTTTTCCACGTTATCAAGAGCCGTGCTGTAATAGGAGATGGCCTGTTTCCCCATCCCTTGTTGCTGCTGAGTTAGGACGGCCGATGCGTACCCCTTTCTTTCGGATACATAGAGGTGAAAAGGTTTGCTATAATCTGGGTTAGCCAATGCAGGAGCGGTCATTAAGGCCATTTTAATATCTGCGAGTGCAGCTAGAGCTTCAGGAGTCCAGACGAGGGGGGCATTTGGCTGTGATTGGTCTGCTGCCTTAATCATATCCCGTAATGGTTGGACACTTAGCGCGAACTCACATATCCATGGACGACTGAACCCCGCCATTCCTAGAAATGCCAACATCTGTCGCACGGTGGTTGGCTGTGGGGCCTTGCGTATGGCCTCTACATGCTTTGGCGCTATAGTACGGCTTTCTCCCTCTAACACACGACCTAGGTATTCCACCTTTTGTCTACAAAATTGCAACTTTTCTTTACTTACTTTGTGGCCATTTTCGGCCAACATTCTTAAAACCTTTAGAGAGTCGTGCTGGCATTGCTCTTTGGACGCACTACAAATCAAAAGGTCGTCGACATATTGCAAGATGGTGCTACGGCACTCCAGGGCTGAGAGGTCTTGAGCCAGTACCTGATTAAATATGGATGGGCTTTCACAGTATCCCTGCGGAAGTCTAGTGTATGTGTACTGCTGCCCTTCGTATGTGAAAGCAAACAAATGCTGTGAGTCTGGGTGCAGTGGCACGCTAAAAAATGCTGAGCATAAATCTATGACAGTATACCATTTGGTCCCTTCTGGAATGTTCGACAATAGGGTGTGTGGGTCTGGCACTACTGGTGTTTCCGGTATCACAATTTGGTTAATAGCACGCAAATCATGTACTAGCCTCCACTTCTCTGAGTCAGGTTTTCTAACTGGAAAAATGGGGGTATTGCACTGACTTCGCGTGGAGATTAGAACTCCGGCCTCTACCAATCCGTGTATTGTGGGCCGTATGCCTTCTCTAGCTTGCACTGACAACGGATACTGTTTCTGGTAGGGCAACCTTGCATTCTCTTTTACCTTAATTTGAGCTAGGTCGGCGGATTTAACCAACCCTACGTCGGTCGGATGTTTTGTCCATAGCTGTTCTGGAATAGTTTTCAGTATTTCCTCATTGTCCTGATCTTTTGCTGCCTTAACTGCCATTTGTAAACCACTCCGGTCCGTGTTCGTGCATATGCAGACACTAGTGGCCACGGTGGTATCAATTGCTGTTACTGAGATTCGCACAAACTTTCCATCAGGCGACTTGTGCAAGGATGGATTGGTAGTTGGCTTCCACTCTTGTACTTCTTTTGCCTGTCCTATCATTGGCTCTACCTCTTCCCGTTCCAGGCCTTTGGTGACCATGAGTGTGACATGGGGCGCTGTCCCTTCCAGCTGATACCAGTTAGCGATTCTATCTGGGAGCTTTATAATAGCCGCCACTCCCTGTGGGCCGCTTATTATTTCCATGGTTTTAATGTCCATTACTTGTCCCTGTTCCATGTCCTCCCAAAGCTGAGCATATTCCTGGTCTCGTCCACCGTCATCATTTTTAATAGTGCAATATAAAGGGGCCTCCACTTCGGTGCAATCGGGCCGCATGTACTGTAACCATGGTTTCCATTCTGCGTATCTGTGCCAGAGTTCCGAGTTAGCTGGATCGAACATCTCTAGCCAGTATACCATCCTCACATTACGGGCGGTGCTAGGTGGCTCGTGCAACAGTAAGAATTGTGTGGATATTGATTTGGGGAACGTCACCCAAATCCCAGTCGCTTCGCACTGTATCTGAGCTCCCAACTTACACAGGGCATCACGTCCCAGTAAGTTAACAGGCGCTCCTGGCGAATATAACAGTGGTGCTTGTATTGTCACACCATCCAGAGATAGTTCTTGAGGCTCGGTGAATCGTAAGGTCTGTATTTTTCCTGAGAAGCCCATAGTTTGAATAGCCTTACAGGTGAGGGGGAGCTGTGAACCTTCTTTCCCTATACTTGAATATGTAGCTCCAGTGTCGATCATAAAAGGTGCTTGCAAGGTGTTTCCGATCGTCACTGTAACAGTTGGCTCTTGTTCTGGATGCAGTGTGGTGACGGACTGCATGAGCTCCCCCCCGGGCTTCTCTCGGCCTCCTCAACTCTGGCTGGGTCCCGGCTCCCCATAGGGGCCATACATGGGGCCACCTTGGGGTACTGGGGGTAGCGGTTGGCACCGAGGTGGCATTCCATAGCTCTCCGGTGCTCTCGGTCCAAGCACCTGACCTCTTCTTTCAGCCCTATCCACGCGGTCTCCCCAAGTTGGTCGTGGGACACGTGGACAATTTCTCCTGAAGTGGCTAGGATCACCGCATCCCCAACACCCTTCAGTTGCCATATCTGGCCTTGGCAAAACTCGACCCCGTCCATATCCTCGTCCCCTCCCCCAGGCAGGTGGCATTCCCGGGTGCATGGGGGCCCTCATATGATATATGTAATCCATCTGGTCGGGGTGCAGCATAGTAGTTATGTGTGGGACTTGCTGTTGTGGGTGGGCTTGGTATCCCTTGGCCAACAGCATAGGGTCAGCCTGTGCTGGGGCTGACGCTTGTGGATGGGGCACCATCACTGCCGCTTGTTTAATGTGCTCCCTCCTCCGTTCCTTCTCTTCCTGTTTAGTCCTGGTCAGTTCGCCGAGCTGTGCTTTATAGAGTTGGCTCATTAGGGTTTCAGTAGCATCTTTAGCTTCTTTTTTCAGCTTCCTGTGTTGCTCCATTCCATTGCGTTGAGCCCCACCACTTCCTCTAACTTCTTCTGTACCTCCCCAGGGAGAGCCTTCTTCAATAGCAGTTTGAACAGTCCCACACTTGCCACTGAATCGTCCCATTTGGCACCCGTTTCATCCCTCCATTTATCTTGAAACTTTTGTATGAAGGTTATCACGTTTTCTTCGTCTTTCAGTTTTATATTTTCAAGCTTCCCAGGGTCCATCTTAGCCGGATACATACTCCTCACAGCATCCCATATTTCTTGTCGGTATAGGCCAAACGGGATGGCATCAGCCTTGGGGTCGTCTATCAAATCCCTGTGTTCTGCCCCATCGAAAATTTCTTCAGCCCGTCCCTTGCCCACTGTTTGGCAGAGAATGGCTTTGATATCGCCTATCGCCAGGTGCTGTCCTGATGTTTTTTCTTCAAACTGTGTAATCCATTTCTGCCCCCCTTCACACATGTTGGGTAATCGTTGGATCAGGCCCGTTAGGTCCATGAAACTCCAGGGTGCATAATGTAGGGCTTTTCCTTTAACCATGAGGGGCATCTGAGTAAGGCTGGGCTCCGACTGGGAGCGGGCATGCGCCAAGCACGCTGTGACACCAGGTTCGAATCTCACTGGGGGCCTCAGGCTTTCCCTGTTCCGTAGTGTTCTAGCTCCTCTAAGCTTCAAATCGTCCAAGTCCTCCTCCTCATTGACGTCTTGTTCAACTTTTCCTTCGTTGTCTGTTTCAGTCCCCTCGCTCTCAGTCCCCACTTGGTCGTCCAGTTCCATGTCTGAACTTACTTGCTTCTTCTTCTGCTGGTGATATATTAGGACTTTTGAGGCCTTACTCAGGCTTTTCACATGTTTTCCTGCTGACTGGTTCAGTGCTCTTCTCGACCTTTGTGATTTTGACTCTCCCAAACGCGGCTTGTGCGCATACTTATTCTTCACAGCAGTCGCCATTTGGAACGCTTGACCTGCGAGATTTTTCAATTCATCCATTTTACCCACGCCGTATGATATCCCGTCCTCTAGCCGTCGAATCCTGCCCTCCAATTCCTTATCCTCCTCGACAGCATATGGGGAGAGCACCACATCCCCCTCTATACGGACCATCCGCCCCACATTGTCTCTCGGCTCACTTTTTCCTCCTCCTTTGGTATGTGGAGCCCCTCGTGCTCCGTTTCCACCCTCGTGCCCTCTCTCGCTCCGACAACTTTCTTGATTGCCCCTGGTCCCATGCCCCTCCTGCTCCTGTATTTCCTCTAGTTCCTTGTCTTTTTGCTTGTGCACCATCGGCCGTGACCCTGGCCTCGGGGTGCTAGTGCTGGGGGGAATCTCCCTGTGCTCCGGCCACCCCGGAGTGCGGGTCCAGTTTTTCATATACTCCTGTAGTTCCCTGTCCCTCTCCTTGTTGCCTACCTGTGGGAGGTCCAGCCGTGGGCTTTCGCTCTCGACCGGGGTTCTATCCTCGTATCCGGCAGCTCCTTCTTCCATTTTGATACGTTCTCCATCCTCCCGCATGCGATGCCTCATTCTTTGGTATCCGGTGAATGTTCCCTTTATGTCCACCTTAGTTTCCTTCCATTCATCTTCTCTGTCTTCCAGGTCTTGCATCATGTAGAGCCCGGCGGGTGGGGCACTTCCGACAGGTCTCACTGGAGGGCGGTACTGAGGATTATATGAGGGCGGGGCCTCGGCCAATTCCTCCTGAATGGCTTCTTTTATCTTTTTTCCTAGGCTTGCTTCCCTTTCTTCTTTCTTCCGTATCACCGCCTCTGCTCGTTCTCTCTGCCGCCTATCCTTCTCCTTCTCTTCTTTCCCTGCCTCCACAAACCAGTCCACTATCTTCTCTGTCTTCACACATTTCTCCCTCACTCTCAAGCCTTTTTTCTGTTCATTCCATACAGCTAATCTCTCTTTCATTATCTGGCATAGCTGTTCATCAAAAGTACCTTCCTCGGGTCATTTCCACTCACCACTAGTCTTCTCACTCCATTTTTTACAATAATGTCTAATGTCCTTCTCATCTGTACAGTGTTTGCTTATCACCCTCTCTATCGGGCTCATCTTTTTCTTACATTCAGCCATAACTCTGGTCGTGTCTCACACCTCTCAGCCCTTAAAGTCGGTCGTACACACCCCCTAAATCCACTAAGTTATGCCTCACAGCCAAATGTTTTCCTCCTACCTTGTCCTGTTGTTCCCGCCTGCTTAGCCTATCTCGTACCGATTTACGCCCGCTTTTCCCTTCCGTCGGTACTTGGCCCAGCCAGCCTCCCTAGGGACTCACATACACTCAGAGTACATACATTCAATTTACTTATGATGATTAATTAATTAAGTTAAATGATTCAATTACTCTTATAAGTTTTAAGTTTAACTTTAGGTAATTCACACAGCCTCACACAACAGACAATTCTTACAATATATTCTTTACAATATTCTTAGACATAATATTTACCTATTCAACATTACCCAATTTATTATTATAAAATAGAAATGACCTGGTGTGATAAACGTAAGATCGATGTGTGAGAGAGCAATTTCCCCAATGATCCGCACTAAGAGAGCATCTCCAGCCTGGCAATCCTTGTGCCACCAAATCCATTGTTTTCCATACATAAATTTCAGCCCTGTAAGCGCCCCATTCTCCTGAGCCGGGACCCCCCCAGCAGCACCCCCCCCCTTTTCAGTCACATGTAAGACACAGTCTTTGTTGTAGTTTTGCCAGCCATAGTTCAGGTGCAAAGCATAAGTTCATTCAATGTCAGGCTTGTCCAAAGAACACCTGGATCTCAGGATGTTGTCCTTTAGTGAGCAATCAGTGATCCACTGCAGACCATACTTGATAACGTCCAGGAACATTTGTTGTGCTTTTATGGGGCGGAGGATGACCCCAATCATGTCCTGACGGCCTTGGGAGCGTGCAAGGGAGTCTATGACCACAGAGGAGTACACCACAGGGGAGCCCACAGCCCCCGAAGGAGACGCTTCCAGGTGTACTACCGATCTAGGAATTGTTAAGAGGAATAACGGCCTTGAGCTCTCACATGCAGTCATTTGGAAAAAGCGCTGATCAATAATAATATCATGTGGAGTGGAATTACCGTTACAGGTTACAATTGGGACATCTTATATATATATACATATATATATATATTCTATATACATCATACTATAAATAATGGTTACTGGGTGGGTTGGTTGTATCGCAAAACTTGTCGCTTTTGTTATCACAGCTTGCTGTAATAATGCTAGACTAAGTGGGCATGTGATGTTTACAGATCACTCAAGTTCGATATAAACACATCACAAGGCCCTGATTGTGTGGAGTCTGTATTTCTAAACGACTTAGCAGTTGATATTATTTCATCTCTTTCAATGTATCATTTTAATCTTTTATTAGACAAAGGGGTTATACTAGAAA
This sequence comes from Ictalurus punctatus, assembly GCF_001660625.3. Taxonomy (NCBI): domain Eukaryota; kingdom Metazoa; phylum Chordata; class Actinopteri; order Siluriformes; family Ictaluridae; genus Ictalurus; species Ictalurus punctatus. Next base: position 10,137,158 of record NC_030421.2, on the reverse strand, counting down.
TTTGGAAATCAGTTTTCTTATTTATTTATTACATTAAATCAGGGACACCCAACTATATTAGATCATTACAATCCAATAACACGGCCTCCTCGCCTATGTCCCTTGTAGAAAGCTTTTTCAGTAAACCGTTCACATGTTATCAGTCTGCAAGAAGTCTAAGGTCATACAAACATATCAGCACACCTGTTGTTTTGAAAGTCTTAAAACAATGTCACGGTTCCCTCTGCACTTCCCTGTCTGTTGATTTAGAAGAGGCTCTCAACACAGTGAATCAGGAAATATTGCTGCAGAGATTAAATAATGTTGGTCTATCGAATCATTTAAAAAAATTTACTAAAGTAATCTCCACTGCTCTAATCAATCGAATAACACCTCTCTCAAAGGGGTTTTTCTACTCTCATGTATAGTTATCCCTGTAAAATAGTTCTAGTCCGTGTATTTTTTTAAAAGTACAAACCCAATTGACAAAGATACATTCTTATCCCTTCCTGTTTTTCATTTACCAGCAAGATATTGAGAAAGGAAAACAAAATTCCTTTAGTCTGAAAATTTGTGGTGCACACTACCCGAACATATTAATATTCCATCTGTGCTAACGAGTGATAATCCCAATAAGATAGAACTAAAATAGAGTAAATGAGGTTGAGATCTAGATATGCATTTACAGTCCTCTAACCACTTTTATCCCACTAATTTTCATTCAAACCAACCTAGTAAATTTGGTTCTATGTGTACAGCACTAGTCTGTAGTCTAAATGGTATACATGCATGTACATGCATTTTGTTTCTTATTAATTTATAACTGTATCAAAATACTGTACTCAAAATATCACTCAGATCCTTCATACATGACATTTAAATGTTGCTCACTTTCGAGGAATGTGAATATGTATTTAACTTAGTCTAATAAAATTTATCATCTGTGAGCTTTGTTTCAATTTACCACCAAGTTGTTACCTTGGCTGAATGCACAATTGTAAGAAGCATAAAATTCGCCCTATAATTTTATCCATTTCATTTAAACTGTATTTGACCATATTAAGGTAGTGTTAAATCTACTCATATCACAAACCACATTTCCCATCCTTCACTGCGGTCCACAAACATGGCTGGCTGCCATGGACTGCAAATCCCAGATCACACACACCTGCATCCAGTTCACAGCTCTCAGTTTTTATCAGTTCTCAGCTGCTATATAACGTATTATCAATTCAATTCACTTCACAGGTTCTCGAGTTTGTGACCACTGCTTTGTATTATTTAAATATTGTAACTCGTATACTTTGTATGACATATCCATAGCACACCGTATAGCACATATGTATATACATATACACACCCACACATATATATATTTGCATAACTACTCTATTCTATTTACCAATCTACGGTTCAGGAAAAAACACTTCAAACTACACTATTGTAAAGGGACCGTAATTAAACTACCTCCCAAACTCATATCAGCACAACATGTCGGCAAAAGTAAGTAATCAAATCATCACCTTGTTCTAATGTTACTGATTCAGATATCACATCTGTAACAGGCGTACAACACATTATAAAGAATTTAAAATGTGCAGACTACTACTGCCATCTGATCTTACTAATTACTTATCATTGGACATATACACAGCATTTAAAGAGAAAACATGCAGAAATTATTCAGCATTATACAACACGAATACCACACGCCAGAAGAATTCGCACTTACACTGCTTAAGATATTGTATAGACACGTACCCATATAGGAATCACCGATACAAATTAATTATGGTTACTCCAGCTCTTGTTAGCGAGTCAGTTCATGAAGGTAGACTGCTCTCTAAAACCAAATGTTTAGGCTCAACACTATCTCAACAGGGAGGATGTGACCTAGCCTGATACGGACCACATTGTGATCAGCCTGAGACTGTTACCTCGGGTCGGTTTTACTTTTCAGGGTTTTTTATTAATATCACTCAAAACGAACAGGTTCACATGTCAGCTGATCAATTTTATCATTAGTCAGGCAAAGATAAAGATGTCTGTGCAGAAGAAACTAAGTGGCACAATGCACACCACATAAACTATTACTAAAGTTCTCTTCGGACTGATAACATCAAGACATGCTGATTGATTTTAATTTTTACAGGAATATATCCACGTATATATATACACTTTGATCTTAATGTAGAGCGTAAGATAAAGGATTGGAAAAAAGGGGTAAAAACAGAAATCTCTCGCACGCGCTCTCTCCCTCTCTCGCGCGCTCGGTGGTTTAGATAAAGTTCTCATTCAGTTTACAAACATGGAACCATACCGACTTCCAATTACCGTTAAAGGCACGCAAGCTATTGACCCGTCACAATCTATATATAGGACTGTACGCAGTCTAGATCATGATCAGTAAATTATACAATGAAGTTGTGTTCTTCCGAACATCACCCTCTGGTCTGAACAGGAACTCTTAGCCCTGTGGTATAAGGCGCCCCCACCCCAGCTACTCTACTGAACCAGTGTTCTCTCGACCCAATGGTAGGGGAGTGTGTAAAGATCCCTGCGGAGACCGGAGCTCAGGGGGCACGGGGACGAGGGGAGGTATTCTTAACTGCACCTCAAGGGCCTGCAGTATACCCAAATCAATAGTGCTCATAGGCATGGGGTCATCAAGGTTATCAGATTGCCAGAGAGTGGCGAGTGTTGATAACAATTCTGCCTCTGGTGGGGTTACCAGCGGGACGGCAGCTACGTCTCCCGCTTCAGCTCGGGGGGAGGTAACAGGGTCAATATCATCGTATGGAGAGGAGAGGAACGAAGAGCCTGTTGAGCTACCGGCATCCGACTGGGCCGGTCTATCCAGCCCGTCAACAGCCCGTCGTTTAGCCTGGGCTCGAGTGCCGTAGGCCGGACCCATAAATGAGGTATCCGAGTCGCTGTCGGTTAACACCTCCGCCTCCATGGGCTGCCCTGTAGTGGCAGGGCCCGGGGTTGTTGGTCCTCCCCGTCCCGTACCTGCTCCGGTCCAGACGCACTGGTTCAGGTGGTACCAATGATCTCTCTCTTCAACTCTCACAGCCGAGGCTGTTGCAGCGACCACAGTGAAGGGTCCTTCCCGACGTGCCCCGAGGGGGCTTTTCCTCTTAAACATACGAATGTGTATTTTATCCCCGGGTGCCACTAAACGTACATCCTCCCGTACCCCGTCCCCACCATGGATTGCTTCTCTAACCTGTGAATATAACTGTCTGTGAATTTGAGTGAGGATTCGCATATAATCCTGCATTTCGCCCTCCAATTGAGCCTCAGACGGCTCTGTGTATGGACCTTTGGTGTATGCCATAGGCATTGGGCGCCCAGTGAGCATTTCATGAGGAGTCAAGTGCGTCATACGATTGATTTGTGATCGTATCTTCATCAATGCCAGTGGTAAGGCTTGGACCCAGTTTAGGTGTGATTCATCGCATATTTTTGCCAATTTATTAGTTAGGGTGCGGTACCCTGGATCCATCGCGCTTTGGGACTCAGGAAGATATACACATCCTAGCTTATGATCAATCTTCAAGGCCGATGCAACATTCTTAAGGACGTTACTTATGAAGTGTATGCCATTGTCTGAACTCAAAAAATCAGGGATACCGAATCGAGGTATGACCTCACAACATAAAAATTTAGCGGCGGACTCCACATCTTCCCCAGAAGTAGCAGTCGCCTCCACCCACCGGCTGAAGCGGTCCACTATTACCAGAAGGAAGCGTTTCCCATCCACCTGTAACTCCGCTCCCATGTCTATATGAGTCATCATTAGATGCCGAAACGGTCCCGTCGGCGGGGGAATATGTCCTAAGGGGGTGGTGAGGTTCTTTCGCACGTTGTGGTTGATGCACACAGCACATACATTTACCATTTGGTCCACTTGTGAGGCCAGCTGAGGGGACCACCATTCCTGACGGATTTTCCGGATCATTTCAGTCTTATTGACATGATCCACGCCATGGGCGTCTTTGATCAAGCATGGGAGGAGGCTGACTGGGGCTATACACAACCCTTCCACACTGCGCCATATCCCCGCACAGTCTTTTTGAGCCCCCCGTTTTAACCAGGACAAAATTTCACTTACTCCTGCATCGTTTTGTATCTCTTTCATGCGGGCTCCATTGTGCCCCTGTGGATGCCGCAGCCGCCTACTTTCTCCGTCCTGAGTTAGGAACCTCCCCCGTCTAGGCCCTGTGGCAGCTTCCGCAAAAACAATATATTATTATTCTCATTTTTGGGGCTTTTACCTAGACATCACATTCGTAATTTATAGCATAAAAATAAAGGGTCCAAATGGACTAACTCACTCATTTCTCAATAATGGCCCGACAATATACACTTTTCTCCCACCTTCAGTTTTCCTGTTCCTGGATCACACAATCTGGGAATATGTTGTTATATATTACAGGTCTAGTAATTCTTATTTACCCAATGGGCAGTCGTACAGATATCTAAAATATGTACCATTGGCGTGCATGCTCTAAAATATGCATATATTTATATATATATATATACACTTACATATTAATATTATTTTTTCCTTTTTTTATTTATTTATTTATTTATTTATTTATTTATTTTTTACACTTATACAGCAGTTATGGATATCAAATTAATTATAACACACACACAGTCTAGCGACTCACCGAACGTATGTACCGGATTCGAAATATTCAAAGTCCGCAAGATATCTCACAATGCTCCGCATTACCCAGCCCACTCTGAAGAACTCACACACACCGAATTGTCTTACCTTTTCCCCCTTTTTTTTTTTTTTTTTTTTTTTTTTCCCTTGTCCTTCCACACAGACGCACAGATAAGAACGGACAGGAACACACACACATACACCCCTCCTTTCTATCACCAACGCAGGCACGCTCACATACACACATTGTATTCCACATTATTACACTTATTTATGTTACTACATGAAGTTTTCAAAGTATTAAGCACTTCCATACCAGCTCCGTACGCATGGAGCTTATAGTCATACAAATTAAATCCAACTTTCTCCAAAAAAAAAAATTTTCTTTTCTCTGAATCTTATCCAACTTATCCAATACTTCAGGTATGGAGCTCATGTTCAGAGCACTAATAAATACATTTTCCCTGTTTCCAAAACTTACACGCTCTCACACCACACTCATATTATAAGCACATACATTATAAGCACACACATTTGTTAGTACATATTCCATTCATACACCGGGCATGCTGTATTGCACGACCCGGACCTGGGCCCAGGATTTATTCCCCTCTCTATCCAGCCCTGGAATCTAATCTATCTATCTTTTATCTAATCCTTTTCCAGCGGTATTAGGGGTCCCCACCAATGCAGCCGCCACTAGACTGCTAGTCTAGTCTAGTAGCCGGTATCTGGGGTCTGAGGCCTCATTTTCCACCTGCTTTCTATCCAGCCCTGGAGTACTTCTCTATTTCTCTACTCTTTTTTCTACCTTTTTTCCCTTCCTCCAGCGGTATTGCAGGACTTTCACTCACACCATTTCTTTATTACAATTATAAAAAGTACAGTCTACAATCTACACTTCTCTTACCTCTTCTCACTCACTCCAGGTTCTTTTGGAGACCCACTTAGTCTTTCTTCCCACCCCGGGGCTTCTCAATCGTAACAACAGACCACTAAAACAGAGCTTTGACATAACAGGCGTCTGCAATGCCTTTTCCTATACGGCCTGTCTGTTGCTTAGAGAGCGAAGTCCCACGGGAGAGATTCCAGACATATAGATCTTAGCCCAGTCCCATCTGGGGTGCCAAATGTTGGCTCGAATTTAGCCTATTACCCAAAAACATTTAAAATTCAACTTAGAAGCCAATACTCACATCTACCTCTGAGACCAGTTGGAGATAGAAAAAATACACCAGCCGTGAGTGAGAAGAAGCAAGGGTCCAGCTTTATTGTTCCATTCCACCACACGAGATCCACACCAATGAGAATTCTCAGAAGTGATCCCAATATCCTGAGCTTAAGCTCCAGTATTTATACTGTATTTACACACTAGATAACCCATAGGTTTCCAGAAAAGGCCTATTTCACTTACCCATAGAATTGAAACCAGGGGTTTTAATTTACACATAAAATCAGAACCCAGGCACTTCCAACAACCCAGGAAACAAAAACCCAGAGTTTCTAGTTACCTAGGTTGTCAAAAAACCAGGATTCTCATTTACCTAGGTTGTCAAAAACCAGGATTCTCATTTACCTAGGTTGTCAAAAACCAGGATTCTCAATTCCCTAGGTTAAAAAAATGACGTAAGCAAGACGACTAAACAACCGGGAGGGACCTTGGTCTTATCGTTATCTCGAGGGGGGGGCAGCCACCCTTATAACTGGCTTTCTTCATGGTTCTCTAAAAATTAAGGCTTTCCTTGCGAGACGAGAATCTTCACCATCTGAATCATGAGTAAGTTATATTTTCCTTTTTTTCCTGTATTTCTCGTTTATAATTTATTTTCATATTTGCACTATATTTCTTAGTTTATATATATTTATACTACTTGAAAAGCGGTTTACTGTACTTCCAACTTCTTAATATCATTACAGTTCTACTGTCCTGCATATCCTACAATTCTGTTTTTTATAGAGTTTCTCTATTACTATAAGTTTCTATTAAAGTTATTCATGTGTGTGTATGAGGAAGAGAGTGTGTGTGTATGTATGTTGTGTCTACCTGCCCGCCCTTGACGGTACGAGTGTGTGTGTTTTTAGCACTCCTCAGCTCGTACACTTCTTTTTGACTTTTTTACTATTACTGCTCTTAAATTGCTCATAATTCCAATCCGCCTAATCCCGCTTCTATGTGTCTAGGTGCCGGTGCCCGTCGTCAGTCCCCTCTCTCTCCGTTACTGGACCTGGATCAGGGTTTGGACCTGGATCTGGACACTCATTACCAGCTTGTGCATCTCACTGCTGATATCATGATGCTACTTAACTATCTTCGCAGCACCCCCCCTAAGAATGGAGATCCGGGGTTCCCCCCTCTTCTTCGGTACAGAATTTGCCCCACGAACGTGCGTGTTGACGCCTCTACACAGTCAGACCCAGAACCCCCCCCCTCCAGCTTCCAATCCGAGGATGATGATGTTGTCTTCTCCGATCCGGGCCCCGACCATCCGTCCCTCTTCTCACCCACCAGTCCGCCCGACTCTCAGTGGTCCGCTCACTTCACCCACCCTGATTTCCCCATGTCCCCAGGACGCACCCCATTTTCCTCCCCCTCTTACTCTCCTCCAGACTACGCACCCACCCGTCCTGTGAATTACCAATAAAATTACATTTTTACTCATACTCAATCTCCCTCGTGTTTATTTCATGTCATTTTTATCCACAACAATACACACCTCACATCTTTTCAACGCATAGTCCACCATACTGGCCAGAAATGGGGACCACCATTCCTGACGGATTTTTCGGATAGTTTCGGTCCTATGGGCGTGATCCAAGCCATGGGCTTCTTTGATCAAGAGCGGGAGGTAACAGGCTGGGGCTATACACAATCCTTCTATGCTGCGCCATAATCCAGTACCCGCCTCTTTTTTCGCCAACCGTTTTATCCACGACCGATACTTCAGCCAAACCTGCGGTGTTCTGCAGCTCCACTAAGTGGGCCACATTGTCTACCTGCGGATGCTGCAGTGGACTCTCCCCGGGCTAAGTTAGGGCCATCATCTGCCCAGGCCCTACGGCAGCTTTCTTAGCTGCCTCATCCGCCAGTGCATTCCCTTTAGTGATAAAGGAGTCATCAGTCCTATGTGCCCTGCATTTCACTACAGCTAATTTTGTGGGCAATGTCACAGCATATAGTAAATCTGAAATCGCTTCCCCGTGGGTCACGGCGGACCCATCTTCCCACTGGAATCCCCTTTGAGCCCAGATTGGTCCAAACACATGGCAGACTCCATGAGCATAGGCCGAGTCCGTATATACAGTGCAACTCTCATTACAGCCCAAATTACACGCAGCTGTCAACGCCCATAGTTCAGCTATATGGGCCGAGCAGGGTTGGGGGAGGGGAACACTCATCACCACCTCAAACGTCGCTGGGTTTCGTCGTGCTTCTACTACTGCCAACCCAGCCTTATTGCCCGTATCAGTACGATAACAGGAACCGTCCACAAAATACGTATGTTTAGCATTATCAATAGGGCAGTTTTCCAAATCCAAACGCGCTTTCAAAAATATTTCTGATTCCGCTACGCACTCATGGGGTACACCATCTATCGGGGTTACCAGTTTATCGGCCGGATTCACCGTGGTGCACCGTTCTATAGTGAGCTCCGGGGCTGACAGAATGGAGTCATATCCCGTTCGACGGGAGTTCGTTATCACAAAGGTCTGACTCGTTAGAAGCGCATGCAGTGCATGGGTCGTATATAATGTAACTGGGTGCCCCATGGTGATTGAGGACGCTTTCTGATATGCAAATGCGGCCGCTGCCAAAGACCAATAACAGGGTGGCATCCCTTTTTCCACGTTATCGAGAGCCGTGCTGTAATAGGCGATGGCCTGTTTTCCCATCCCTTGTTGCTGCTGAGTTAGGACAGCCGATGCGTACCCCTTTCTTTCGGATACATAGAGGTGAAACGGTTTGCTATAGTCTGGGTTAGCCAATGCAGGAGCAGTCATTAAGGCCATTTTAATATCTGCGAGTGCGGCTAGAGCTTCAGGAGTCCAGACGTGGGGGGCATTTGGCTGTGATTGGTCTGCTGCCTTAATCATATCCCGTAATGGTTCAACCCTTAGCGCAAACTCACATATCCATGGGCAACTGAACCCCGCCATTCCTAGAAACGCCAACATCTGTCGCACGGCGGTTGGCTGTGGGGCCTTGCGTATGGCCTCTACATGCTTTGGCGCTATAGTACGGCTTTCTCCCTCTAACACATGACCTAGGTATTCCACTTTTTGTCTACAAAATTGCAACTTTTCTTTACTTACTTTGTGGCCATTTTCGGCCAACATTCTTAGAACCTTTAGGGAGTCGTGCTGGCATTGTTCTTTGGACGCACTACAAATCAAAAGGTCGTCGACATATTGCAAGATGGTGCTACGGCACTCCAGGGCTGAGAGGTCTTGAGCCAGTACCTGATTAAATATGGATGGGCTGCCCTTCATACGTGAAAGCAAACAAGTGCTGTGAGTCTGGGTGCAGTGGCACGCTAAAAAATGCTGAGCATAAGTCTATGACAGTATACCATTTGGTCCCTTCTGGAATGTTCGACAATAGGGTGTGTGGGTCTGGCACTACTGGTGTTTCAGGTATCACGATTTGGTTAATAGCACGCAAATCATGTACTAGCCTCCACTTCTCTGAGTCAGGTTTTCTAACTGGAAAAATGGGAGTATTGCACTGACTTCACATGGAGATTAGCACTCCGGCCTCTACCAATCCGTGTATTGTGGGCCGTATGCCTTCTCTAGCTTGCGCTGACAACGGATACTGTTTCAGGTAGGGCAACCTTGCATTCTCTTTTACCTTAATCTGAGCTAGGTCGGCAGATTTAACAAACCCTACGTCGGTTGGATGTTTTGTCCATAGCTGTTCTGGAACAGTTTTCAGTATTTCCTCATTGTCCTGATCTTTTGCTGCCTTAACTGCCATTTGCAAACCACTTTGGTCCATGCTCGTGCATATGCAGACACTAGTGGCCACGGCGGTGTCAACTGCTGTTATTGAGATTCGCACAAACTTTCCATCAGGTGACTTGTGCAGAGACGGATTGGTAGTTGGCTTCCACTCTTTTACTTCTTTCGCCTGCCCTATCATTGACCCTACATCTTCCGGTTCAAGGCCTTTGGTGACCATGAGTGTGACATGGGGCGCTGTCCCTTCCAGCTGATACCAGTTAGTGATTCTCTCTGGGAGCTTGATCATAACCGCCACTCCCTGTGGGCCGCTTATTATTTCCATGGTTTTAATGTCCATTACTTGTCCCTGTTCCATGTCTTCCCAAAGCTGAGCATATTCCTGGTCTCGTCCACCGTCATCATATTTAATAGTGCAATATAAAGGGGCCTCCACCTCTGTGCAATCAGGCCACATGTACTGTAACCATGGTTTCCATTCTGCGTATCTGTGCCAGAGTTCCGAGTTAGATGGATCGGACATCTCTAACCAGTATACCATCCTCACATTATGGGCGGTGCTAGGTGGCTCGTGCAACAGTAGGTATTGTGTGGATATTGATTTGGGGAATGTCACCCAAATCTCAGTCGCCTCTCACTGTATCTGAGCTCCCAACTTACACAGGGCATCACGTCCCAGTAGGTTAACAGGCACTCCTGGCGAATATAACAGGGGTGCTTGTATTGTCACGCCATCCAGAGTTAGTTCTTGAGGCTCGGTGAATCGTAAGGTCTGTATTTTTCCTGAGAAGCCCATAGTTTGAATTGCCTTACAGGTGAGGGGGAGCTGTGAATCTTCTTTCCCTATGCTTGAATATGTAGCTCCAGTGTCGATCATGAAAGGCGCTTGCAAGGTGTTTCCGATTGTCACTGTAACAGTTGGCTCTTGTTCTGGGTGCAGTGTGGTGACGGACTGCATGAGCTCCCCCCGGGCTTCTCTAGGCCTCCTCAACTCTGGCTGGGTCCCGGCTCCCCATAGGGGCCATACATGGGGCCACGTGGGGGTACTGGGGGTAGCGATTGACACCGAGGTGGCATTCCATAGCTCTCCGGCGCTCTCGGTCCAAGCACTTGACCGCTTCTTTCAGCCCTATCCACGCGATCTCCCCAAGTTGGTCGTGGGACACGTGGACAATTTCTCCTGAAGTGGCTAGGATCGCCGCATCCCCAACACCCTTCAGTTGCCATACTTGGTCTTGGCAAAACTCAACCCCGTCCGTATCCTCGTCCCCTCCCCCAGGCAGGCGGCGTCCCCGGGTGCATGGGGGCCCTCATATGATATATGTAATCCATCTGGGCGGGGTGCAACATAGTAGTTATGTGTGGGACTTGCTGTTGTGGGTGGGCCTGGTATCCACTGGCCAGCAGCAAAGGGTCAGTCTGTGCTGGGGCTGCCGCTTGTGGATGGGGCACCATTACTGCCGCTTGTTTAATGTGTTCCTTCCTCCGTTCCTTCTCTTCCTGTTTAGTCCTGGTCAGTTCGCCGAGCTGTGCCTTACAGAGTTGGCTCATTAGGGTTTCAGTGGCATCTTTAGCTTCTTTTTTCAGCTTTCTGTGTTGCTCCACGTGATGGGTCACATGTGCCAGAAATGAAGCCCATTCCATTGCGTTGAGCCCCACCACTTCCTCTAACTTCTGCTGTACCTCCCCAGGGAGAGCCTTCTTCAACAGCAGTTTGAACAGTCCCACACTTGCCACTGAATCATCCCATTTGGCACCCGTTTCATCCCTCCATTTATCTTGAAACTCTTGTATGAAGGTTATCACGTTTTCTTCGTCTTTCAGTTTTATATTTTCGAGCTTCCCAGGGTCCATCTTAGCTGGAAACATACTCCTCACAGCGTCCCATATTTCTTGTCGGTACAGGCCAAACGGGATGGCGTCAGCCTTGGGGTCGTCTATCAAATCCCTGTGTTCTGCCACATCAAAAAGTTCTTCAGCTCGTCCCTTGCCCACGGTTTGGCAGAGAATGGCTTTGATATCGCCAATCGCCAGGTGCTGTCCTGATGTTTTTTCCTCAAACTGTGTAATCCATTTCTGCCCCCCTTCACACATGTTGGGTAGTCGTTGGATCAGGCCCGTTAGGTCCATGAAACTCCAGGGTGCATACTGTAGGGCTTTTCCTTTAACCATGAGGTGCATCATCTGACCTGGGGGTGACCACCCAACCTGATTAAGGCTGGGCTCCGACTGGGAGCGGGCATGCGCTAAGTACGCTGTGATACCAGGTTTGAATCTCACTGGGGGCTTCAGGCTTGCCCTGCTCCGTAGTGATCTAGCTCCTCTAAGCTCCAAGTCCTCCTCCTCACTGACGTCTTGTTCAACTTTTCCTTCGTTGTCTGATTCAGTCCCCTTGCTCTCAGTCCCCCCTTGTTCGTCCAGATCCATGTCTGAACTCACTTGCTTCTTCTTCTGCTGGGGGTATATTAGGACCTTTGAGGCCTTACTCAGGCTCTTCACATGTTTTCCTGCTGACTGGTTCAGTGCTCTTCTCGACCTCTGTGATTTTGATTCTCCCAAACGGGGCTTTTGCGCATACTTATATTTCACAGCAGTCACCATTTGGAACGCTTGACCGGCAAGATTTTTCAATTCATCCATTTTACCCACGCCGTTTGATATCCCATCCTCCAATTCCTTATCCTCCTCATATGGGGAGAGCACCACATCCCCCTCTATATGGACCACCCGCCCCACCTTGTCTCTTGGCTCCCCTTTTCCTCCTACTCTGGTATGTGGAGCCCCTCGAGCTCCGTTTTCAACCTCGTGCCCTCTCTCACTCCTACGACCTTCTTGATTATCACTGGTATTATGCTCCTCCCGCTCCTGTATTTCCTCCAGTTTCTTGTCTCTTTGCTTGTGCACCATCGGCCGTGGCCCTGGCCTCGGGGTGCTAGTGCTGGTGGGACTCTTCCCGTGCTCCGGCCACCCCGGAGTGTGGGTCCAGTCTTTCATATACTCCTGTAGTTCCCTGTCCCTCTCTTTGTTGCCTACCTGTGGGAGGTCCAGCCGTGGGCTTTCGCTCTCGACCGGGGTTCTATCCTCGTATCCGGCAGCTCCTTCTTCCATTTTGATAGGTTCTCCATCCTCCCGCATGCGATGCCTCATTCTTTGGTATCCGGTGAATGTTCCCTGTATGTCCACCTCGGTTTCCTTCCATTCATCTTCTCTGTCCTCCAGGTCTTGCATCATGTAAAGCCCGGCAGGTGGGGCACTTCCGACAGGTCTCACTGGAGTGTGGTACTGAGGGTTATATGAGGGTGGGGCCTCGGCCCATTCCTTCTGAACGGCCTCTTTTATCATTTTTCCTAGGCTTGCTTCCCTTTCTTCTTTCTTCCGTACCACCGCCTCTGCTCGTTCTCTCTGCCGTCTATCCTTCTCCTTCTCCTCTTTCCCTGCCTTCATAAACCAGTCCACTATCTTCTCTGTCTTCACACATTTCTCCCTCACTCTCAAGCCTTTTTTCTGTTCATTCCATACAGCTAATCTCTCTTTCATTATCTGGCATAGCTGTTCATCAAGAGTACCTTCCTCGGGCCATTTCCACTCACCACTAGTCTTCTCACTCCATTTTTTACAATAACGCCTAATGTCCTTCTCATCTGTACAGTGTTTGCTTATCACCCTTTCTATCGGGCTCATCTTTTTCTTACATTCAGCCATAACTCTGGTCGTGTCTCACACCTCTCAGCCCTTAGAGTCTTTTCTACATGCCCCCCCCTAAATCCACTAAGTTATCCCTCACAGCCAAATGTTTTCCTCCTACCTTGTCCTGCTGTTCCAGCCTGCTTAGCCTATCTCGTACCGATTTATGCCTGCTTTTCCCTTCCGTCCGTACTTGGTCCAGCCAGCCTCCCTAGGGACTCACATACACTCAGAGTACATACATTCAATTAATTAAGACGATTAATTAATTAATTAAGATAATTCAATTAATCTTATGAATCTTAAGTTTAACTGTTTCACTCAGTCTATGATAGTATATGATTCTACGTTCTGCGTTGGAGCTATTCAAAGGTTGTATATTTGATCTGCTGTGGCTTGTGTGCTGTTTGTGGGTAAATATCTTGACCTATGTTTGTGGTTTATCATAGGTTGAGGATCCTCACATTCCTCAAACCAGCGGTAGGAGCAGCATTCTGGCAGAAACAACATATATCCATATGCCAGATCAGCATCTGTGCAGGATGCCTATGTCTAGGCTACTTTAGATGGAGCTAAGCTCTTCAAAGGAGGATCTCCAGGAACAGGGTTGGTGACCACTGGTCTGGGCTATCTTTTTCTGAATCTGACACCACAGACTGTGCATTTCGTGACTGGTTGAACGGATGCCTTAATATGTCATCAATGTCTGCATGCCGTTGGCATAAATCTTAGCTTGATTAAGAGTCAACAATCAGTTCATCAAGATGGCATTTAAAGCATGGGGTGCTGTGTCTTAGTTGGTTAAAGTGCCTGTCTAGTAAACAGGAGATCCTGGGTTCAAATCCCAGCAGTACCTGATGCAGGACCTTTCTCTTGTTTCAAGAGCAATGCCTTCCACCCCTTTGTTACAGAAAGTAGTAAACACCAGCAAGTCTATATTGGTGAGTGCTTTGCTGGCATGGAATTTAGAAGAATCTGAGATGAAACACCTTTGCTTCTTTTGAGCTCGGCTCTGTGGCGCAAAGGATAGCGTATTGGACTTCTAGGTTCAGTACTGGAGCTACTCAAAGGTTGTGGGTTCAAGTCCCTCCAGAGTCGTTCGCATGGGTCTGGCTTGTTGTTTTTTTCCCCATACAAGAGAGGATATCCTGTTGAATATGGCAATTCCCTACTCTCCATCTTAGATGGAATGCTTTGTTGGCCCCAGTTGAAAACAACGTCATCAAAGTTCCCCATGTTTCTACTCATTTGTCCAAAATGACACTGAAGCTGTGCTAAATTTAAATTCCTAGAAAATACCCATGACATGGATTCATGCCATAATTTGTGCTCACACACACAAACCTCAAACTAGCATTCTGCTTAGAAAATATTCAAAACATGTGCTGAGTACCCTCAGAGCAATTACTGTCAACAGAATTTTGGTGATATGTTTGTAAAGACTATGGGTGGAGATCAGATAGTATATTTGATCTGCTGTGGCTTGTGTGCTGTTTGTGTCTAAATATCTTGACCTATGTTTGTGGTTTATCATAGGTTGAGGATCCTCACATTCCTCAAACCAGCGGTAGGAGCAGCATTCTGGCAGAAACAACATATATCCATATGCCAGATCAGCATCTGTGCAGGATGCCTATGTCTAGGCTACTTTAGATGGAGCTAAGCTCTTCAAAGGAGGATCTCCAGGAACAGGGTTGGTGACCACTGGTCTGGGCTATCTTTTTCTGAATCTGACACCACAGACTGTGCATTTCGTGACTGGTTGAATGGATGCCTTAATATGTCATCAATGTCTGCATGCCGTTGGCATAAATCTTAGCTTGATTAAGAGTCAACAATCAGTTCATCAAGATGGCACTTAAAGCATGGGGTGCTGTGTCTTAGTTGGTTAAAGTGCCTGCCTAGTAAACAGGAGATCCTGGGTTCAAATCCCAGCAGTACCTGATGCCGGACCTTTCTCTTGTTTCAAGAGCAATGCCTTCCACCCCTTTGTTACAGAAAGTAGTAAACACCAGCAAGTCTATATTGGTGAGTGCTTTGCTGGCATGGAATTTAGAAGAATCTGAGATGAAACACCTTTGCTTCTTATGAGCTCGGCTCTGTGCGGCAAAGATTAGCACCTTGGACTTCTACGTTCTGCATTGGAGCTATTCAAAGGTTGTGCGTTCAAGTCCCTCCAGAGTCGTTCGCATGGGTCTGGCTTGTTGTTTTTTTCCCCATACAAGAGAGGATATCCTGTTGAATATGGCAATTCCCTACTCTCCATCTTAGATGGAATGCTTTGTTGGCCCCAGTTGAAAACAACGTCATCAAAGTTCCCCATGTTTCTACTCATTTGTCCAAAATGACACTGAAGCTGTGCTAAATTTAAATTCCTAGAAAATACCCATGACATGGATTCATGCCATAATTTGTGCTCACACACACAAACCCCAAACTAGCATTCTGCTTAGAAAATATTCGAAACATGTGCTGAGTACCCTCAGAGCAATTACTGTCAACAGAATTTTGGTGATATGTTTGTAAAGACTATGGGTGGAGATCAGATAGTATATTTGATCTACTGTGGCTTGTGTGCTGTTTGTGTCTAAATATCTTGACCTATGTTTGTGGTTTATCATAGGTTGAGGATCCTCAATTCCTCAAACCAGCGGTAGGAGCAGCATTCTGGCAGAAACAACATATATCCATATGCCAGATCAGCATCTGTGCAGGATGCCTATGTCTAGGCTACTTTAGATGGAGCTAAGCTCTTCAAAGGAGGATCTCCAGGAACAGGGTTGGTGACCACTGGTCTGGGCTATCTTTTTCTGAATCTGACACCACAGAATGTGCGTTTCGTTTCTGGTTGTGCCCAATTATAAGGCAAAGTGTATTTCTTAGCTTAATTTTATTGGTCTCATTTCATCCTGTTCATTTCACATGTTTAAAAAGAAAAAAAAATATTTGTCATTCTCATGGGAAATGATCAGAGTGCAGTTATTGGACAACTAAATTATAAATCGTTATTTTTCACATATTTATTCTTCAGTCTTAAAGTATTATTTAACAAATAACTAACAATAAATAACAACAATGAAAAAGCAATGTTTTCCCTTTAAAACTATTCAGGGGTCAACATAACCACCCTTCTTTTCAGTAACTGCCATGAGCCTTCCATCCACTAAATCAGTTTTAGCTGAAACAGCCACCACATCCTCCCAAATGCTTTTCAAACAGGCGAATTGTCTTCCTTCACTGTACATCTCACACTTGAAAATGGTCCAGAAGGTCTTCATAGGATTTAAGTCAGGTGAGGAAGAGGGCGAGGTCATCATTCTGTTATCTTTGATACCTTTTCTGGCAAGCCAAGCAGTACCTCCTGCATAAAAATCATGGCCTTCTTGAATGCTGCTGACTTCTTCCTGTACCCCTACTTGAAGAAAATTCCCTTTAGAAACTAGCAGTGAGTTTGGGCATTGTCCATGTTCTACCTGAAAAGGTTCAAAGAGTTAATCGTTCATGAGATCAGCCCATAGCAGTAGCCCTACTTCACCTTGCTGGTGCCACACTTGAACT
>NC_030421.2:10070300-10112800 GCF_001660625.3 Ictalurus punctatus | reverse complement strand
ATTCTGTTCAAAGGTGAACAATGTGGTCAGGTGCAGAGTGAAAATCTGTTTAGTTTTTTTTTCATATTTTGTAATAGGAACTCTTCAAATAAGTAGTCATATGGTATATGGTGAATGGACAATTACAGTCAAGGCTAAAGATATTGAATCTCACTTTTTTTGTAGCATTTCATGCTACCATGTGTTTCTTTTTGGAAAGTCAATTAGGGCGTCTGCTTTGTCCAGAAATAATTTTAAAACCAATAGGTTTAGAGACAGATTAATTTGTGCTTTACTTCACTATATCAAAATTCTAGTGAGTAAAATGTTTACATGCACCAAGTTTACATGCACCAATTACATTTATGTAATGACTTTTAGAAGCTTCTGACTGGAGAATCATAATTATCATAATTAAGAGTTAACTGGGAGTGTATTTGTGGTTGTATTTAAAGACCAGTGCATTTGTTGCTCTTGATACCATGGGAAAATACAACCAACAGGGAAGGAGCAAATAACTGAAGGTACCACGAGCATCTGTATAAACTGTAATTTGTAAATGGTATGCAAATATAGAAACTTTAGGACCACAAAGACACAAATTAACTCCCAGGGATGAATGAAATCTGGTCTGATAGGTTCAACTGAATCCCAAGACAACATGAGTTGGAGGCATCAGGTACTAAAGTATGTACATCCATTAGAGAGTCCTACATCTCCATGGCCTGAAAGACCTAAAAAAGCCAGACTGAAGTATTATGGTGATCAGCAGCCTTTTGGAGGAGTGTTCTCTGTTTAGATGAAAAACGATTTGGCAGTTTGACCATAATGATCAGTGCTATGTGTGGAGCAAAAACAGAGTGGCTTTTTATCCAAATAACCCCATACCAAATGTGAAGCAGCGGGGTGGCAGCATAATCTAGGAATGCTGAAGCAACACCTCAAGACATCATCCAGAAAAGAAAAACTTTGTCACAACTGAGTCTTTCAGATGGCAATTTGGCAATTTGGAAATGCCAATCAGCCTACAAAGCATGTCTTCTGCTTGGCTGGAGAAAACCAGAGTACCCGGGAGAAATCCCTGAAGCAAGGGGAGAACATGCAAACTTGCCGCACAAAGGGCGGAGGTGGGAATGGAACCCCCAACTCCAGATGTGCGAGGCAAACCACTCGGTGCCTGCCTCTCATTTTTATATTTTGAAACGTTCTCTTATGGAAAAAAAAGCAGATACTCCAATTGCAGAAATGTATGATAACATGAAATGTGTGGAGTTGTGAAAAATTTAGTTTGAATATCTTTAGCCTAGGAGAAATACAGTTTCTGTAACAGAACATTAAAAAATGGGAGAGATAATAAGACAACAAATGGTCTCATTTTATATCAGCAGGTGTGGCCAGCTCTTTCCTCGGGTAGCGCAAAATGTCATCAAACCAAGATACTGATAAGGGAGTATACACCACAAAATATTTAAAAACTTTACCATAAATGTAATTCATGTAAATGTACATTTATATGAAAATGCATATTATGTTACCAGGCCTTACTTATTTGTCATTGTCTATGGGTTATTACTAAAATGCTGCTAAATTTGTAGCATGTGAGGTCAAACAGCAAAACAGAACAGGAACATACCGGTATAACATGTAAGAGAGGATCCTTTTGATGATGACCTTGAAGTACTTACATTATCTCACAAAAGTGAGTACACCCCTCACATTTTTGTAAATATTTGATTATATCTTTTCACATGACAACACTGAAGAAATGACACTTTGCTACAATGTAAAGTAGTGAGTGTACAGCTTGTGTAACAGTGTAAATTTGCTGTCCTCTCAAAATAACTCAACACACAGCCATTAATGTCTAAACCGCTGGCAACAAAAGTGAGTACACTCCTAAGTGAAAATGTCCAAACTGGGCCCAGTGTGTCAATATTTTGTGTGGCCACAATTATTTTCCAGCACTGCCTTAACCCTCTTGGGCATGGAGTTCACCAAAGCTTCACAGGTTGCCACTGGAGTCCTCTTCCACTCCTCCATGACGACATCACTGAGCTGGTGGATGTTAGAGACCTTGTGCTCCTCCACCTTCTGTTTGAGGATGCCCCACAGATGCTCAATAGGGTTTAGGTCTGGAGACATGCTTGGCCAGTCCATCACCTTCACTATCAGCTTCTTTAGCAAGGCAAAAGTCATTATCATGCTGGAATACTGCCCTGCAGCCCAGTCACCGAAGGCAGGGGATCATGCTCTGCTTCAGTATGTCACAGTACATGCTGGCATTCATGGTTCCCTCAATGAACTGTAGCTCCCCAGTGCCAGCAGGACTCATGCAGCCCCAGACTATGACACTTCCACCATCATGCTTGACTGTAGGCCAGACACACTTGTCTTTGTACTCCTCACCTGGTTGCTGCCACGCATGCTTAACACCATCTGAACCAAATAAGTTTATCTTGGTCTCATCAGACCACAGGACATGGTTCCAGTAATCCATGTCCTTAGTCTGCTTGTCTTCAGCAAACTGTTTGTGGGTTTTCTTGTGCATCATCTTTAGAAGAGGCTTCCTTCTGGGACGACAGCCATGCAGACCAATTTGATGCAGTTTGCGGCGTATGGTCTGAGCACTGACAGGTTGACCCCCCACCCCTTCAACCTCTGCAGCAATGCTGGCAGCACTCACACGTCTATTTCCCAAAGACGACCTCTGGATATGACGCTGAGCACGTACACTCAACTTCTTTGGTCGACCATGGCGAGGCCTGTTCTGTGTTGAAGCTGTACTGTTAAACCGCTGTATGGTCTTTGCCACTGTGCTGCAGCTCAGGGTCTTGGCAATCTTCTTATAGCCTAGGCCATCTTTATGTAGAGCAACAATTCTTTTTTTCAGATGCTCAGAGAGTTCTTTACCATGAGGTGCCATGTTGAACTTCCAGTGACCAGTATGAAGGAGTGTGAGAGCGATGCCACCAAATTTAACACACCAGCTCCCCATTCACACCTGAGACCTTGTAACACTAACAAGTCACATGACACTGGGGAGGGAAAATGGCTAATTAGGCCCAATTTGGACATTTTCACTTAGGGGTGTACTCACTTTTGTTGCCAGCGGTTTAGACATTAATGGCTGTGTTTTGAGTGGACAGCAAATTTACACTGTTACACAAGCTGTACACTCACTACTTTACATTGTTGCAAAGTGTCATTTCTTCAGTGTTGTCACATGAAAAGATATAATCAAATATTTACAAAAATGTGAGGGGTGTACTCACTTTTGTGAGATACTGTATATATTACACTGAAAACAGACGGACATTAACTGCTACCCTACTGCATATCGACACGTCTCTATCACATTTCCTTTTCATTTTCTGATTCTGTTTCTGATTGTCTGGAGAGTTTGAAATACCTCAACTCTGTGCAACAAAGTATCACATCTATGAGTACTTTAAAATAACTCGTTGGGCTGAAAGATTTTATCTTGGATTTTGCTGGCCAGGATCTTATCTGATCCAACCAGGACTCACTTGTTTCATATGAGGGAGGGGCTTCTCCAGACCTTTGTCTTTCTCTTTGCCCAAATCCTTCAACATCTGCTTCAGCTGCTCTTCATAGCTTTTCCCCTCTCCTGAAAAACAATTGCAAATCCAAAACGTTTTAATCCAAATCCTCATAAGGATTCCCATGGTAATTGTCATTTATTTGAATTTGATTGGGTGAAGAGTTCCATGCCTTTTGTTTCTCCTTTGGGAAGCCTTTAAAATTCAAATTGTTGTTTTTTCAAGCAAACAGACACAGAGGAGTGATAAAGCAGGATATAAGGCAGCAGTGCCAACTCCAGACCTGGAAGTCAGGCACAGTTCAGTAATTTCTCTGCTCTAACACAAATCCACAGGACTGTAAAGAGCTCTAGGATTTGTGTGAAGTACCAAGAACGGCTCTGTATGTTCATGTTGTTCAATATGCAGACTATGTTTTACTTAGTCACAACTTTCTGCATTCTATTGAAAACTGAACTACTTTTCACTATGATCTGCATGAGCTGTGAAAGCTCAATGACAAGATGCTAATTCCTAAAGCGAGGGCCACAGAGCAGTCATAATGGAAATTAAAATAAGATTTCACACCAGAACTAAAGTGGAATTTTTTTTTTTGTAAAATTGAGCATTTACTGGTTTATTTATACAGTAAATATTATTCATTAACATCCCCATTTAAATATTGAATTCTGACAAATTTTAATATACCTTCAGACAAATATGAACCCTTGAGTTAATAAACATTATTTTGGGGGACAGAGGAAAAAAAAACTGTCCAAATAATCCTCTTTTCCAGGAAACTGTCTATTATACCAGAATGTTTACAACTCAACATTTACTACTGAAGGTCACTGTGGTTTATTTTTTTTCTTTAAATCAAATGTTACTTAATGCTCAGTACCATTGGGCAGGTTGACGCAGAGAGGTCTGGTGGTGGAAAGAATGGGAGCCTTCATAGGAGAAGGATTGCCTTCGTTCTCAGTCAGGGCTAAAAGCAACAAAGAACAATGGATGGAAAAAAAAATGTGTTTGCAGTTTTAAGGGCTTTCATTATAAAACAAATAGAATTTAGATTATTAAAATCATCTAACACACTACATTTCTAGTGGGTTCAGTCAATTTTTTTGTTTATCTTTTATATGAAACTGAGGGTGTACTAACACTAGGCGATCTGTACCATACCCAAGCATGTTTGACCCCTAAAGTCTAGTTCGTTTGACTAGTGTGATCGCTCATAACGTGCCTGGGCAAAGTACACTGAACGTTCAGGTGGACTCAGGCATGATCCGCATCTACTGTGATCGCTAATGTAGCCGAGCATGGAACTTTTCAATTAATTCGAGATTATTTGACTTTATAACGGGTCTGGTTCTCACCTTATTGATGAACGGGAATTGGGGGTGGGGATTGGGGGGGCAGGAAAGCTGCAAATTCCTCTCTCAATGTCAGTTGCCACAGTAAAAATCTTCTGATTCATGCTCCACGATTAAGTCAAAATCGCTGCGCTGCATAAATGACGAATCTAGTAGTTATGTGAGAGGGCCGTGTGTCAACGCACCACAAACGACTCCAAATAAGCACCAAAGTAAGTAACGTTACAACAATGGAGTCCATTAGTTAGTCAGTTACAGTTACATTTATATAGCGCATTTCTAGAAACTCAAAGCGCTTTACACAGTATGGGCGGGGTTGGGGGGGGGGGGGGGGTATTTGTGGGGGAATCTCCTCAACCACCACTAGTGCACAGCATCCACCTGGATGATGTGACGGGAGCCATAGTGCACCAGAACACGCACCATACACCAGCTATTAGTGGAGAGGAGAGAGAGCCAATTCAGAGATGAGGATTATTAGGGGGCCATGATAGAGAAGGGCCAATGGGGGCCATTGTGCTTGTCCTATGACGCAAGTGTGCTCAGGCCCGGAATGGTAAGTGCAGCGTGAGTGCAAGACAGCAGGGGAATGGGGAGGGGGGATAAAAGTGCTTGGGCACGGTACAAAGCAAATGGGCCTAGTGTGAGTATGCCCTGAGAATTATGATTTGAAAAGGGTTGTATTTATCTTGGTAATTTACTGTATTTATGTTAAATTAATTTATATTAGTAAAGGTTGTTTGTTGTACAGCTGGCATCAGTGCTAGCTTTTACATTTATCGAGTGATTAAACTCACCAGGTGGAATGTGAAGACGGTAGAGAAGCCTGACTTTCTCATTCAGCTCTTCACAGTACAGGGTGTCTACATACACACACAGGGGGGGGTCTGTTTATCACAATAATCTCCTTCATTTTCTTAGTCACACGAAGAAAGAAAAAAACAGCATCTTTGGAATAAGGAATAAAACATGCTGTTATAGGAACATAAGCAGTGATGGAATGTATTTACATTTCACACACACAAACATACACACGCACCAATCCAGCAGGTGAACTGGCTGAATGTGATATGGTTTTGTCCATCTTGGTCCAGCAGGTTGAAGGTTCTCTGTGCCATTGTATCCATGTGTGATCCACACTGCCAAGGCATCAACAGCTGGTAGAGGCTCTTAAACTGGGCTCGGTCCACTTGGTATTGTTCAGGAGAAGCAGAACACACTCCGTCTCCCCAGTACAGGTTAATGAAATGTTCTGTCTTTTAACAAACACACACACAGAGTCCATTTATTACAAGTGCTTTTTTCATACAGGAAACAGGCAAACAGTAATTAATAACCAGGCAATATCAGACACACCTTAAAGAGGTCGTAGAGTTCTGACAGATCCTCCTGAGAGAGAGAGACACCAGGCAAGACAAGCCGCAGCTACAGCAACACACAACATACTGTATGTAACTAGCAAATACAGTGCACTCCACTAATATTGGCACCCTTGGTAGATATGAGTAAAGAAGGCCATGAAAAATTTTCTTTATTGTATGATATTAATGAGAGCAGAGTATTTTTGTGATTTTTTTAACAAAAGATCAAAAAGTTAAACAATAAAGACAATATTTCACAGACTTCTTTGCTCATATTTACCAAGGGTGCCAATATTAGTAGAGGGCCCTGTATGTTGATCAACAATAAAGTGCAAAGTCTGTTCCTGACACAGCTCATTTGCATTTAGTGACACTCACAAAACTCCATAAAGATCAAGGGCACAGACCACTGGGAGCATGAAATGAACAATAACAAGAGTAAAGGAATTTTGACACACTACTATGCCAATACAAATATGTAATCACATTTAATAATAATAATAATAATAATAATAATAATAATAATAATAATAAGCATGTTCTAATGACTCTATATGGTTTTTAAAATAAATTTTTCTTAAAAAATCTAAAATTGCATTTGACTTTGTTTAAAATTTCTTCCAGAGTGAATAAAAAAAAGGTTTCTCAAGGGATTAAGACCAGTACAGTCTAATAAAACATATAATGGATTCTGGCAAAAAGTACATGTTGGTGAGTCTTCTCCTAATATTAAAAACTTGTGAGTCATCCTAGAGTGAACTATTTGACAGCAAGTGTAGACGATCTGGTCCTACCGATTTGAAAACAAAAACGTTTCTTTTGCCAACAGTAGGGCTGATTTGATGGAGTTTATTCATGGTGCATTGGTCTCACTCAGTTTGCCATTTATTGTTAATGTATCAATTTATTATGGGTTTTAGGTTAGGCCAGTATTGGACACTTTTTGAAATCCGCTGATAATGCTTCTTTTGCAGCAGTGTCTGATTCTCCATTTCCCAGGATTCCACAGTGTTCAGGTGCTCAGCAGAAGTAGATATAAAAAATTTGGTCCTCCAGATCCAGCAATTTGCAAAGAATCTTTACAAGCGTTGGGTGATCATGTTTTAAGGATGACATTGCTTGAAGACATGATTTTGAATCTGTAATTATCAGAAGGTTTTTCTGCTGCATAGTTTTTATGAAGTCCAGTGCTAAGACAATAGCGTTTGCCTCTGCTGTAAAAACTGAGCTGTGGTTGGGGATGGATATTCCTTTTTTTTGGTGATTGATCACGAATGCAGATGATACATGATCTTCAGATTATAGGGGTATGTGATGGATATATTTCTCTAATGTAGAGGAGTTGTTGTTGCAAGTCATTTGGGTGAGTTTCAGATTTTTTGATTCTTGTTAGGTCGGAAATTATATTTGGTTTTTTAAAGTTCCAGGGGGGTATTATACAGAAGTGTATCTGTTCCAGTATGCTCATATCTACTTTGAGATTTTATAAATGTGGTTTGATCTGTAATTCAAAAGCTTGGATAGGTCTTGGTATAACTATACAACTATGGATTCTCTGTTCAGTGTTATTCATGTTTTTGCCTCTGTAGCAAATGACAGTCATCCACATAAAGACTGCAGTGGATATCCGGTCCTGATGGCTTTTGCGATGCCGTTGATTTTGATACTAAAACTGTAACTAATAAAATGCTTCCTTGTGGTACTCCAAGTTTTGGGTCAGAAAGGGTATTAGCTACTCTGACTTTAAAATGTCTCTTTGATTTAAAAAAAATAAAAAAAAAGCGCAATAAAAATGGGTAAGTGTCCTCTAAAACAGGGGTTCCCAAACTTTTCCAGGGCAAGGCCCCCCAAATGGCATTAACATTTGACGGAGGCCCCCCTTTTGCAAGATGTCTTTAAAACACAATACAGTATTTAAAAATACAGACTTCTGAATATATCCGCCTTTTTTATTAATAGTTACATCTTTACATTACATAGGGAATTGATCGTGTGTGTGTGTGGTTGTCTGAGAGTGAGAAAGAGAAAACATACTAGTGGGAGGGATGAGCATACCAAATTGTTCAGGCCCCCCGGGCGCCCCCTGGCGGCCCCCACTTTGAAAACCACTGCTCTAAAATCAAGTTGATATAAATTCTTTAAAATACCAAACTTCCAAGTGGCGTCATAAGCGTTCTCAAAGTCGAAAACGATGGCCACTGCATGTTCTTTTCTGATGAAAGACTCTCGTATGTACAGTACCTCACAAAAGTGAGTACACCCCTCACATTTTTATAAATATTTGATTATATCTTTTCATGTGACAACACTGTAGCAAAGTGTCATTTCTTCAATGTAAAGTAGTGAGTTTACAGCTTGAATAACAGTGTAAATTTGCTGTCCCCTCAAAATAACTCAACACAGACATTAATGTCTAAACCACTGGCAACAAAAGTGAGCACTTCCCAGTCAGTCTATACATGTGCCTTTTACTTTTACTTACTTTGTGAAGTAAAAGACCTGCTTTTACTTCACATTTCATCTGTGTTACTGCTCTGCACCTTGCTGTGGGCACCAGAGTTAGGAATTACTGAATAAGTGAAATGAGAGCTCATCATAATCAGTTTACCTATGATTAAAGAAGATTTTGATTCCTACATGTTCCATATTTCCATATGTGCCAATAAATAGGGGTGTGTCTCACACTCCAGAGTAGCGATGTCCCTTTTGCCTAATTTTAATATTGGAATATGTGAATGGATTTTGGGTGATAGTGGGTGTCTTTAATGTGTGGTAATCAAGTATTATTTTTCCAATGCAATTAACTTTTCTTTCTGTTGGTGGTTTGTGTATTTGAAGCATGCACTAATGAATAAAACACCGAGGACATGCAGTTATAGGAAAATAGTCAACAATCAACAGATTAATTTCCAATAACAGCAACGATTGTATGTTTTGGTTAAATAAAAATACTTTTCTGAATCTATTTATTATTAGATTAGATCACGTATTAGAACAAGTACATTAATATAAACCTGTGATTCGTCTCCTAATACTGTCAGGATGGCAGGAAATAGAAAATGAACAAACACCACCTGACCAATCAGATTAGAGAATTCAACAGCACTGTAGTATAAAACCTAATAAGAGACAGGGATATTGAACATACATCAAAAGCTTTACTGAATATAAATATTTGAATACTGGCTCCTCAAATGTGTGTGTGTTTTTTTTTTTAAATATGGTACATAATGTGTGTGTGTCTGTCTCACTGTGTTCTCTTTAGAGGTGTCCTCATGGGCCTGCAGAACTTGGATTCTGTGTCTTGATCTCATCCTTTCCAGCTGCTTTACCGTCAAGTCCCCAAATTTCTACACACACACAAACCTGATGAACATTAAATACATAAAAC
The DNA here is from genome assembly GCF_001660625.3 of Ictalurus punctatus. Taxonomy (NCBI): domain Eukaryota; kingdom Metazoa; phylum Chordata; class Actinopteri; order Siluriformes; family Ictaluridae; genus Ictalurus; species Ictalurus punctatus. The sequence goes on along the minus strand of NC_030421.2, from coordinate 10,103,157 downwards.
AGGTTTAAAAATGTTTTTTTTTTTTTTTAAATGGATGTTAATTTATGGTTGGTACCACACACACACACCTCATATGCATCATTGATGAGAGCACTGATTGGTGTGTGTCCTGCAGGCCCCATCTCCTCGGAACTCACACACGACCCCTCGTCGTCTCGGACATGCTCCAGGAAACTAAACATAAACACACACACACACACAAAACAGTTCAAATCTGTGATGTGTGAGGTCAGTAAAAACATTAAATTATATTCTTTTAAATTATATATACATCTTCACGTTATGGAAAAAATACTGTACTAAAATATACTGTGATATTGAGGAAATTAATATTTTATGTATTTTATTTAATAAATATCTGCTCTATTATCTAAACTGAACCCTTACATTCTAAACTTAACATTAAAAGTGTAATATACAACAAAAAAAACAAGTCCACGTTGGATTACTTGGTAGTGGTTCCATTACATAAATATAGACTTGCTCCCATATTTACAGTAAAAAAAAAAAATCATAACTATGTGCAATGTATCAATGTTGATCTAGAGAACGATTAAAAAAAAGATACATCACACTATCTCTAGAGTGTACTGAGAGCCCAGTAAGCTTAAAGAGCAAGTATACGCCAATCAGTCCTAACATTAAAACCACCTGCCTAATATTGTGTAGGTCCCCCTTGTACCACCAAAACAGCTCTGACCCATCAAGGCATGAACTCCACAAGACCTCTGAAGATGTGCTGTGGTATCTGGCACCAAGACGTTAAGAGCAGATCCTTTAAGTCACATCCCACAGATGCTCGATTGGATTGAGATCTGGGGAATTTGGAGGCTGAGTCAACAAATTGAACTCTTTGTTGTGTTACTCAAAACATTCCTGAATAATTTTTGCTGTGTGGCAGGACACAGTCTTCTGCTGAAAGAAACCACTGCCACTAGGGAATACCATTGCCATGAAGGGGTGTACTTGTAGGTCTACAATGTAGGTAGGTGCCTTCTTCCTATAGTGCATTCTGGTGCCATCTCTTCACCAGGTAAGTGACGCACATGCACCCGACTGTCCACATTAGCTCCCCACGCACATCAATGAGCCTTGGGTGCCCAGGACAGTGTCGCTGGTTCATCGGTTGTCCTTCCTTGGACCACATTTGGTAGGTACTAATCACTGCATACCAGGAACAGCCCCATAAGAGCTGCCGTTTTGGAGATGCTCTGATCCAGTCATCTAGCCATCACAATTTGGCCCTTGTTAAAGTCTCTCAGATCCTTATGCTTGCCCATTTTTTCTGCTTCCAACACGTCAACTTCAAGAACTGACTGTTCACTCGCTGCCTAATATATCCTACCCCTTGACAGGTGCCATTGTAACAAGATAATCAATGTTATTCAAGTCACTTGTCCGTGGTTTTAATTTTATGGCTGATCGGTGTATTACTTAGAGTAATTTTGTAAATAAATTTGCGTGTGTGAGTGAGAGAGAGAGTGAGTGAGAGAGAGAGAGCGCGAGATCTTGTTTGGATTGGTTAGAGGGCTTAAGTGATGAGACCAAGGTAACGATATATTTTGTATATACTGTACTTAAAGTTTCCCAAAACAAATCTATCAGAATGTGTTTGTGTGTACCTGGTCAGTATCATCAGAGACTGACCATCGTCAGTGCTAGCACAAATTTCATTGACATTAGCATCGAGCACAGCAAGGCCCAGCTGGAAAATGATTTTGACGCCATGGCAGAAGAAGCAGTCGAGGATGCGCAGGCCGGTACGGAATGGAACAGTGCTGAGGAATAGAGCAAGAAACCAGGAGAGCGAGAGCGATGAAAGAGCGGTAAGGTCTGGAACGCGCTCGGCCAGGTGGGGCAATCGCTCACGGATCAGCTCCTCAAACACAGAACGGTCCACCTGAGCACCTGAGAGAGAGAGAGAGAGAGAGAGAGAGAGAGAGAGAGAGAGCGTGAGAGAGAGAGAGAAATAAACATCTTAATTACTTGCTCTTTTATAATGAACCACGTGCCACATTTCTGTACGATTACCCCTACTTTTGCCACCAAATTAAATTGAATTAGATGCACATAAACTTACACACCACACACTGATTTATCTTACTACGTTTGGTTCTTTTTTTTTTTTTTTTTTTTAATAAAAGCTGCAGTTAAAATAAAAGCAGTTTACCTCATCACCACCTCACACCCCAACAAATACAAGGCACAACATTTGCAGATAAACACACAACTGTGCAACACTGTAGTGGCAACGCTGAGCAAAACCACATATTGATCAGCTCTGCTATAAATACCACAACCACTGAGCTTTTCAGACGTACACACTCACACACACTCACCAATGACTCTGCGGTTGAAATAATCAGGCAGCATTCTCTCACACACTGTGACCAGCAGCCAGAATGCTTCTTCCTCTCTCGTGTAGAGCAGCAACACTGATGCTAAGATGTTCATAGACTGGACGCACAAGTACATGAGGTCAAATACATTAGAAGGAGAGATCTGAACACGGTTTCTTATGGAGTCATCTTTCAATATTACAATTACGATGTTTTCTTTTAATCACAGTGGAGGCAACCTTCAATTCATGCAATGCGTACAACAACTGGAGAGCATCCACAAAGAGTGGGAGGACAGACTATATACTGCCACGATATACAGTGCATCTGGAAAGTATTCACAGAGCTTCACTTTTTCCACATTTTGTTATGTTACAGCCTTATTCCAAAATGGATTAAATTCATTATTTTCCTCAAAATTCTACAAACAATACCCCATAATGACAACGTGAAAGAAGTTTGTTTGAAATCTTTGCAAATTTATTAAAAATAAAAAAAAAGCACATGTACATAAGTATTCACAGCCTTTGCCATGACACTCAAACTTGATTGGAGTCCACCTGTGGTAAATTCAGTTGATTGGACATGATTTGGAAAGGCACACACCTGTCTATATAAGGTCCCACAGTTAACAATGCATGTCAGAGCACAAACCAAGACATGAAGTCCAAGGAATTGTCTGTAGACCTCTGTGACAGGATTGTATCGAGGCACAGATCTGGGGAAGGGTACAGAAACATTTCTGCAGCATTGAAGGTCCCAATGAGCACAGTGGCCTCCATCATCTGTAAATGGAAGAAGTTCGGAACCACTAGGACTCTTCCTAGAGCTGGCCGCCCGGCCAAACTGAGCGATCGGGGGAGAAGGGCCTTAGTCAGGGAGGTGACCAAAAACCCGATGGTCACTTTGACAGAGCTCCAGCGTATCTCTGTGGAGAGAGGAAAACCTTGTAGAAGAACAACCATCTCTGCAGCACTCCACCAATCAGGCCTGTATGGTAGAGTGGACAGACGAAAGCCACTCCTCAGTAAAAGGCATATGACAGCCCACCTGGAGTTTGCCAAAAGGCACCTGAAGGACTCTCAGACCAGGACCAAGACAAAGACTGAACTCTTTGGCCTGATTGGCAAGCGTCATGTCTGGAGGAAACTAGGCACCACTCATCACCTGGCCAATACCATCCCTACAGTGAAGCATGGTGGTGGCAGCATCATGCTGTGGGGATGTTTTTCAGCGGCAGGGACTGGGAGACTAGTCAGGATCGAGGGAAAGATGAATGCTGCAATGTACAGAGACATCCTTGATAAAAACCTGCTCCAGAACGCTCTGGACCTCAGACTGGGGCGAAGGTTCATCTTCCGACATGACAACGACCCTAAGCACACAGCCAAGATAACAAAGGAGTGGCTACAGGACAACTTTGTGAATGTCCTTGAGTGGCCCAGCCAGAGCCCAGACTTGAACCCGATTGAACATCACTGGAGAGATCTGAAAATGGCTGTGCACCGACGCTCCCCATCCAACCTGATGGAGCTTGAGAGGTCCTGCAAAGAAGAATGGGAGAAACTGCCCAAAAATAGGTGTGCCAAGCTTGTAGCATCATACTCAAAAAGACTTGAGGCTGTAATTGGTGCCAAAGGTGCTTCAACAAAGTATTGAGCAAAGGCTGTGAATGGTTTTTTTTTGTTTTTTATTTTGAATAAATTTGCAAAGATTTCAAACAAACAAACTTCTTTGACGTTGTCATTATGGGGTAGTATTTGTAGAATTTTAGGAAAATAATGAATTTAATCCATTTTGGAATAAGGTTGCAAAATAACAAAATGTGGAAAAAGTGAAGCGCTGTGAATACTTTCCGGATGCACTGTACAACAAGAAAGGTGAAAAATCACTGCAGCATGTCTTTTTTGTCTGAGACAAGCAAAGTGCTACCATTTCTTACCATAGAAAACATCCTCATAGAGTCGCAGGCTGGCTTCAGAAAAGCCAGAAGTACATCTAGAATTATATTTTCCATTCAATAAATTCAGGAGAAGCACAGACAGTGAAACAAGGACGTCAGAGGATAGCAGAGCGAAATAAACAACCACCAGACAGATCTGTTCAGGAGTCTAATGGCCTTTGGGAATTAACTGTTCATGAATCTATTAGACTTTCCCCAGATATTCTTTCAGATTCTGCAGGCTTTCGTTATACACTGATTGAACAGATAACCAGAGCCAGACATTCACTTCAGTCAGTGGAAGTAATATCCATCTTGGCTTGAACTGACAAATGGAAAAGAAAAAAGCCAGTGGAAGGACTGTTTATGTATTTGTGTGTGTGTGTGTGTGTGTGTATTAGCATTCTTGTGTACCTGGCAGTACCCGATGCCTGGGTTGCGGAAGGCGTAGGCGTTGAGTACGCGACGCAGCGCTGCGATGCCTGTCTCGCTCTGAAACGCAGCATGTTCAGGCAACGAACGCCGCAGGTCTCTCTCGATCTCGTCACTCGTCTGCTCGTTTGTCCTCTCCTCCAGCAAATCAGAGTAAGAACGTGAGTGGGTGTTCATAGAGGACCGTGCATCTGGAACACACAGACACAAACACAGACACACAGATAGACACAGACAGACGCACGCGGACACACACGCACGCGGACACACACGCACGCGGACACACACGCACGCGGACACACACGCACGCGGACAGAGACAGACAGACAGACAGACACACCTTTGTTTATTACTTCTCATCTGTCTCTTTCGATTTCCTATCTCTTTCACACACAATTTTTACTGGTCTAGCTCTCTTACCTGAAAAGGTGAGCCACATCTCTCCACGCAGAGACTCTGGGATGCCCGCAGCCACCAGTTTTTGTGTTTTTTCAGTGTGGAACATGTGAACACCGCGTCCGAACTCTTCAAAGTGCTCGTCCCACAGCTAAAACACACACACACACACACACACACACACACGAGCAGCTGGATTAGAGAACAAGTATGGATGCTGACACTAAAGGTCACACGGGTGGCAGAAGAGTGTCCTAATGCACTTTATAAGAAAGGAACATGCAGGAGAGTGTTCACTGGAGCAGTGAAAAGTTCCAGAGAGGTGGGAGTTGATGTGGCTAATGCTCACGTTCCAATTATTTCTTTTCATTTTTTAATTTTTTTTTTAAGTAAAATGTTTGGCAACCGAAAACATTTTGAACATTAATTATAACAAAGTATAATTCATAATTCCCTTGGCAAATGGCAGCATCTGATACTCACGCGCCTGCGTTCGGAAGATTCCGATTGGCTGGTCTGGAATGTTGTGATTAACGCTTCCTCGAGAATAATGGGATGGAGCGTGTCGTCCGTGTCATAGCAAAATGTGTAATAAGGGGTGGAGGAAATCTACACACACAAACGCACAATTAGACTTATTTAAAAAAAAGTCATTTTTTTCACATTTGTTGCACAACAGGATTAAATGATCTACACTGCTCTACAATACCAGAGTCCTTTTGCGGTCGCTGTGCCAGTGCAACACTTGGAGACAGGTGTTCAGATTGTCCACCAACTGGTCTCGTCGCTTCACTTCGATTAGCTGGAAAGCCCGCTTCGAACGCATGCTGATGATCACAGGGTTTGGCAGAGCACCAGTGCTTTCTGCTTTCTCCACAGACTGCACCTGGTAGCACATTGTAACACCTGTTACAAGCCCTTACACTTGCAGCCCTTCTAACACACATGGATATTAGAAGGAATAAAACAATTCAGGTCATACTGTTATAGGAAACTTATCAATGACAGAGTGAGCATTTTCCTATACCGTTTTATTTCTTTTATAACAGTAACTATGTTGTGGAACACCCACGATGCAAGTTATTTCCTGTTCTCACTTTCGTCTAAGCAGCTATAAACAGCCATTCGTTCACCAGACTCTTTTTTTTTTTTTCTTCTCCCGAGAAGTTAACCAGGAAAAAAATATACAGCTTGTCATGTTACTGAGTAACCAGAAAGTGTAAACTCTTCTGCCCTGAAGACTTTCCTGTGTACACTGGAGACTCCTTCCACAAACATTACACAAACGTCTCCTCACAGAAAATTTCACCGCATCAACTATTAAACCAATAACATCACATATTCTTAATTATTAGTTTATAATAGTCTATGAGTGAATGAGCTGTTACTATAGAAATGATAACATATTAGAATGAGCACGGTAATATAAACCACTTGTGTTACAGCTGGAACGTCCGAGCTGCTGCTGTTGAACGTTAATTAACAACTTCTGGCCAATCCGAACCAGGAATTCAGCAGTGCTGTGATATAAAAACTAATGAAACACAGACCAAACACATCTTCAGAGCTACTGTCAATTAGAGGCCGAGTAAAGACCAAACACTCCTTTCAAACGAGGTCCAAAGAGGTCAAAACTTTTACTATAATTACATTTCCATGCAAATACATTATATAAATGCCACAGTGAGGGTCCAAATTTTTAAATCTTCTTCAAAAGTGTAGAAAAAAAGTTATATTTGTCCATATTTTCAAATAAAGACTTGTCTGTACCTCGGCTAGCGGGATGAGGAGGGTGCAGTGCCCCTCCTGAAGGCTGCTGAAGGCCATGTAATTTTCCGTAACATAGAGATTCCCAGCCGTGTGACATCGGGCGTGAGGCGTCCAAGCTGCACATCGCATCACTTCTTTTAGCGTCTCAGAACGCGGGAGGCCGAAGAGTGACAGAACGTACTGGCGCATGGCCTGCTGCTCCAGTGCCCTAATACACACACACACACACACATTTTATGGCCTAGATTTTAAGCATGGCTTCACTGCAGCCATTTTATAAATACACATGTGGCACTTTCCACACATACTTCAACCAGACATTGGCATACACACTCACTACTTTAAAGGAGGTATTTTTACTCTCTTTCTGTTTACTTATTTCTGTTCCTTATTCACCCTTTCTCTTCCTTATCTTTACATCCTTCCTTTCCTTTGGAGGAAGTGAAGCAAAAACAGAACCTCCACACCGAAGTTGCTTGCACAAGTATGTGTGTACGTCTGATTAATGTCACATTTTGGCACTAAGAGAAACGTCTACATGTGGGTTTGTGTTACCGTTTAGTAATATTGGAGTCCGGTTCCATTTTGCCATTATCAAACAGTCTTCGCAGTGCCATATCGCCCAGCTGAGTCATGACGGTCATCACTTCATCCACATCAAGAAACATGGAGAATTCACGCTGCTTTTGGCGCGTTCGGACTCGGATCGCGTCGTTGATGAGACCAAAGGTCGCACGCTCCAGAGCCGTGACTTCTGCCCACGGGATCAACAGCTTCACTGCACATGAAAGAAATGAAACGAAGTCTGGAACGAGTAGCTCTCAAAGTTTCTTTTCGGATAACCATGAAGCCATGCATTTAAAATACAAATGTTATGATAACACAGTAAAATACAATAAAACATTAGAAACCTACTTTGATATAAGTATTCAATACTGGCACATGCCTAACCTGATTAGACACCCTGAGTCTGAGGGTTCTGAAGGGTGGAATGTAAAAATAGGCCATTATTTAGACAAATATACCAATAGTCTATTATTTTATTCAACCCCTGCATGTAAATGTATGTAAAGATATCCTGTATATGTTGCATATAAAGCTGCAACAACTCGTCGACATAATCGAGTACAATAGCAAAGCCGCTTGGGGAAGCAGCAGCGCTGCTACTATAGCACCACATAGTGTTGTGCACAAAACTGTTTTCAGGCCCAACACTGCTAAGACTGTGGGCAACGTCTTTGGTTAAACATTGGGGGGAAAAAATTATACAGTAATTAAATGATTGTCCAGTCTGGCCTTATTTAACAGCCTATTCAAGTGCTGTATGAAGGAGCAGGTGCATCATGGACATATGGACAGCTGGTATGTGATCACAAACTGAAATAATTTTGTTTCACTATGCCACGTACACTCATGTGAAAAAATAAGTACACCATATGGAAATTGTTGGCTTTTTTTGACATATTTGGACAAACAAATATTTGATCATCTTTGAAACAGTGCCTATTAATAAAGTTGATATACTTGAACAAAACCACAAGGAAAATTAGCTTTTACAATCATTTATTCAACAGAAATATCAGTTTGACCTCAAGCAGTTCGTCACCCCAGCAACTCACAAGGCCAACAAACAGCTCAACCTCATCCTCACACGTAACTGCACCACAAAAAATTTTATTACTCCTCTCCACACCTCTGACCATTTCTTTATCCAGTTTTCAATTTCTCTCCCTGTCTCCACCTTCTATCTCCTTTCGTCGCAATCTTCGCTCTCTTTCCCCCCCTCACACTTCTCCATTGTCCCAACCTCACTTCCCTCTGATAGCCCCCTCTCTTCACTGGACTTAAACACCACAACTTACATGCTATGTTCCACTCCAACATCTTCACTTGACGGCATCCGCCCCCTAACTTCAAGGCCAGCTGGCACATCACCCCCTAGCCCTTGGCTCTCAGAAGCTCTGCATAACAACCGGGCCAAGCTAAGGGAAGCTGAAATGAAATGGTGTAAATCTAATGATCCAACTGACCTAACCAATTACCAAACACTTTTCTCCTCTTTTTCCTATAGCATCTCCACTGCTAAAACCATATACTACCAGGAGCAGATTGGCAGCTCTCCCAATACACCTTTTCTTCTCTTTCCCTCCGCCCCCTTCCCCTACCTCTTTCACTGCAGACGACTTTGCCACTTTCTTTTCCAACAAGGCTACATTAATCAGGAACCAGTTCTCAACCCCTGACATGCATAGACCGGCTCTTCCTCCATGTAACTCTCAACTGTCCTCCTTCTCTCCTCTCTCAGAGACTGATGTCTCAAAACTCCTCCTCTCTAGCCATCCCTAAACCTGTCCTCTTGACCCTATCTCTTCTCACTTTCTTCAGTCCATCTCTCCCACACCATTACCTGTATTCATACACATCTTTAACACATCCCTCTCTACTGGCACATACCCTACCTCATTTATGCAGGCCTGGATTACCAGGTTACAAAAAACATCACTTAACCCTGTTGCAGTTGACAACTACAGACCGGTTTCCCTCCTCCCTTTTCTTTCCAAATCCTTGAAAGAGCTGTTTTTAATCAATTTTCCATTTCACACAGAACAACCTCCAGGACACCAAGCAGTCTGGCTTCAAAAGCAATCACTCCACTGAGACTGCTCTGCTTTCTGTCACTGACTACGTTTTCATGGACAGCATTAATCTAATTATTGACCTTACTCTGATTAAGATAATAATGTGATTAAGGCGTTTACATGAGTCGATTTTAGAATACTCCTGTTATGTTCCCGTTTTACATGTTTTAGAACATAATTAGATAAACAGCCCGCGTCGTTACGTCACCGCGCCACACCGTCCGACGTCCCTCCAGAATTTTACGTATCAACATACAGTTCATCTACGTTATGGTACCGTATACAGTTTTGGGTGTTTCTATTTTTTTTTTTTTTACGAACGCTTTAAGTGCAGTTAATTATTTGTCATGCTATACGTGCAAATAGACAATTGCTTGAAGCCGTGGGCTGCATCCCAAATCGTGTAATTACCGTCTATATAGTAGCCGAGATACATGTATTTTTCCCCACTGCAGGCCTATAGTAGGCAAGTATGCGATTTGGGACGCGGCCGAACTCTCTTGTTCGCCGTAAAACTGCCGTGTGTGATCGTGTCCTGTCGCAAAATACGGTGAAAACTCTCACACGACGTTCATAATGTGTTTAAGGTGTTTACATGTCTGTAATACACGTCCATAATGCGACTAAAACAGGAGTACTCCACCTGTCTTAATTAGATTATTGCTGACTTCGATTATGACCTTAATTAGATTAAGGTAAGTAAAAATTGCTGTTTACATGGTAGTATCTTAATCAAAGTATGGTCTTAATCTGATTACGAGTGGATTATTGTTGTCCATGTAAACGCAGCTACTGAAGCCTTACGACTAGCAAGATCAACCTCAAAATCATCTGTCCTCATCCGACTCAACCTCTCTTCTGGTTTCAACACTGTGAATCATCAGATCCTCCTGTCTACTCTCTCCAGCCTAGGCATCACCATAACGGCTCTGCGCTGGGTGGAATCATATCTCTCAAACAGATCCTTAAAAGGTATTGTGGAGGGGAGGTATTTCTGAAACTCAGCATCTCACAACTGCCGTTCACTAGGGGTCAGTTCTGGGTACACTGCACTTTTCCATTTAAACTACTACTCTGGGGCAGGTAATTGAGTCTCATGGCTTCTAATATCATTGCTATGCTGATGACACCCAGCTCTAATTTGTCCTTCCAGCTTGATGATCCTTCTGTCTCTACATGAATCTTTGATTGCCTGTCTGACATCTCAAACTGGATGAGGGAACACCACCTTAAGCTCAACTTGGCAAAAACTGAGCTTCTTGTCATCCCAGCCTGCCCCTCAATCAACCACAACCTCACTGTACAGCTCGGTTCAACCACACGCAAACCAACCAGGACAGCCAGGGACCTTGGGGTGACTTTTGAGGATAGCTTGACCTTTACAGACCACATTTCAACAACTGCAGGATCCTGTAGGTTCATTCTGTATAACATCAAGAAAATCAGACCATATCTCACAAAACAGGCTACATAGCTACTAGTCCAGTCTCTTGTCATATCAAAACTGGACTACAGCTATGATTTGTGATAGGTTAACAACCCACGCTTTGTAGTGCCTATAAAAGTGTCTGCTAAATTAATAAATGTAAATTCTGTGGAAAATGTAAGTACATGCTTGGCCTCAGAAGCTAGAATTGCCCCCTTTAGCAGAAATAACTTCTTGTAGGCGTTTTGCATAATTGTCCACCAGGCTTGCTGGAATTTTTTACCTCTCTTCCATGCAATATTCATTCAGTTGCATGATGTTTGAGGGTTTTCTTGCATGTACTGCCCATTTCAAATCCCCCCCCAACATTTCAATGGGATTCAAATCCAGGTTTTCACTTGGCCATTCCATAACCCTCCATTTCTTCTTTTTTGAGCCATTCCTTGGTGGATTTGCTAGTGTGCTTATGATCATTATCCTGTTGAACGGTCCACTTTCGGTTCAACTTCACCTTTTGGACAGATGGCCTCATATTACCTTCAAGCACTCTTTGATATGATGCAGAATTCATAGTTGAATCGATGAATGCAAGCTGTCCAGTCTTTTTGGCAGCGAAGCAACCCCAAACCATAACAGTTCCACCACCGTGCTTCACAGTTGGTATGAGGTGATAAATGTAGGGGTGTACTTACTTATTCCATGTGACCGATCTGTTTTTGCTCATTTAAATTGTGAAAATGATAACAAAATGTAATTTGGATAGAGTGTATCAACTTTATTAATAGGCACTGTTTCAAAGAGGATCAAATGTTTGCTTGTCCAAATATGTCAAAAAAAGTCCAAATTTCCATGGGGTGTACCTATTTTTTCCACATTCTCCAAAAACCGGATCCAACTGTGAGAAAAACACACTCAGCTATCCAGATTATACAACATCTTATGACAGACAAATTTTTTATCGCTTTTTTAAAATGACTCCTTAGCCGATGTAATCTTTGCAGGAAGATAGCAAGGTAAGAAAATATTATTATTTAGGTTTTATTAGAGTAGAGATTTCAAAGTTTATTATTAGCAGAATCAGTCAAAACCTGATTTTGTTTTAGCTTTTTCTAGACAGAGTGAATTCTGATGGTTTTTTTCAGACCATCATACTGCTTTTGACATTTTTGCTTTTTTGTTTTCTAATGGAAGATGTTTTGTTTCTGTTTGTTTTTGTTTTTTTTAAGTGAAAGTCTTATCTGAATGCTGTTTCATTTTAATTCATTTAATGGTGGAGAGTTTGAGCTTTTCCCACACACGCTTTAGTTTAGACCCATTGCCCACCCCACTCACAGCCCACACACATCACTAAGACAGTTTTACTAAACACTAAATTCAAACTGAATGATTTCATTTGTAACATACTGTACAGGCTTCTTGTTTACACTACACAAAGACAAACTGAGCTTTCAGACTGGATGTGGAATAATGGTGTGTCTTTCTTGAACGATTCGTTAATTTTGAAAGGATCTTTAGTATGACTCGGGAACAATGAGTTGTCTCAGAGAGTGATTCGTACATTTTTGACTGCGCATGCGCCTTAACATCCCTATAGGTTCTGTACAGGAAATGGAAATGATTATTTCACCTCTCAAGTCTTCGGGTTCGAGTCATTCGTTCATCACGTCACAGCCCCACTGCATTCAGCCTATGGGGTGGTCACGGGATGAACTAATGACTCGGACCCGAAGACTCGAAAGGTGAACTAATAATAATAATAATAATAATCTTTATTTTATAAAGCGACTTTAAAGCAGCTTTTCAAAGCACTGTACATAAAATCACAGTCCACAGAAAAATAAAACAAATAAAAGTTAATAAGAAAAAAAACAACAACATTAATAATAAAAAATAATTATAAAACAATAGAAAAAGACATCAGCAGTCGAATGCAAGTTTAAAATAGTGGGTCTTGAGAAGAGCTTTAAAAGTGCCAAAAGACTGGGCTTCCCTGAGTTCAGGAGGAAGAGTGTTCCAAAGTGAAGGAGCATAGACAGAAAAAGCCCTGTCACCCATAGATTTTAGGTGTGTTTGAGGAACAGTTAACAGATTACACTGTAAGGAGCACAGTCTGCGATTTGGGGTGTAAGGGATTAATAAGCCAGATAAGTATTGCGGAGCCAATCCATGTAATGCCTTGTATGTCAACATCATGCTCTTGAAATCGACACGGAATCTGACCGGGAGCCAATGTAAGGACTTCAAAACGGGAGTAATATGGTCACATTTCCTGGTTCCCGTCAGGATCTGGGCGGCAGAGGTCTGAACATATTGCAGTTTGTTAATTGCAGTTTTAGAAACTCCGGCTAAAACGGCATTACAGTAATCCAGCCGTGTGACAACAAATGAATTAATCAGCTTTTCAGCAACAGATAAGTTTAGCATTGGGTGTAGTCTGGCTATATTTCTGAGGTGAAAAAAGGATGCCTTCACAGTGCCCTGAACTAAAAAAAATCAAAAGTGAGGCTGGTGTCAAAAATTACACCAAGGTTCCTCATCTTACTTTCGGACTCTAAAACAGAGCCATCAACAATCATTTCTGTTTCCAGGGAACAGACATGACAAATGTGACGTGACAAAAGAAAGAATGACTCGGATTGGGAGGTGAGGTGAACAAACAGACTGCATAGTCTGAAGACCAGCTAAGCAATTAATTAATAATTTCTGTTTGGCCTTGGTTGCGTTAGCCTGTAGTTTTTTTTTTATTCCAAATGTGATCAACGTTTGCGTAAGTACTAGATGTGTTGGGGAATTTAACATTTTAATTATATTCTGCTGAAATTAACGAAATGACTAGAAAAAATATTTGTTCATTTTGCTGAACAAGATTCAAAGATCCGAGTCAGCAAAATGATCCGTACTTCATCACTAATGTGGAAATAAGGATTAATGTTTTCACATGAACTTTAATGCAAATTTTCAACCGTTAAAAACGTGAATGCGGGTGAGCAGTACTCTCTCTTCTTTCCATGTGCACCTGCAACAACACGGAAGAAAATGCATATTTCCTCCAACCATAGCTAGTGTACAAGTTAACACTGGTGGAAAAAATCATCACTTAATAATGTGTACCATTTACCATACGATATCTACCTATGATTATTGGGCGTATTTAGAGAAACAAGAGCACTCACCCTCTTTTCCAAGCAAGAACGAGTAGAAAGCCAGGTGATTGGTGGAGAGGTAGATCCAGCCCTGACGAGGCACTCTGCCTTTCCAGCAGCAGCAGGAGTAATGAGCAACCAATTTTTCTTTCAGCGGGAGGCCAAATCGCTGCTCGAATCGCATCATCGCCTCACGGAAACGGGTTGGGTCATCTTCCAGCGCCGCCTGGCCAACGAGCACTTCCTCGGCAATCAGGCCCTGAGATTTCACACACACACACACACGCTAGTTCAGTCTTAGCCAATTCTTTGATCTTGCACACTTCAACTCATGAACTAATTTGTAGGCTCAGTCAGGCCGTTTCTCACAATGGGTAAAGCAATATGGCAAATATATCACAAAACAACAAGACATTTTCCTCCAGACAGCAAAACAGTAGTGCAATGTCTAAAAGACCATTTAAAAAAAAAAAAAAAAAAAAAAAAAAACCCCAGTGTGAATCTTTTAACAAAACTCAAATTATTGTAAAATAAGATACTAGCTAACAAACTGACTAAAACTAGCTAGACAGTTCCATAGTTTTGCTGTATATTAGGTAGCTTCCTGGGCTCCTATGTTGTGTAAGTGAAGATTTAAAGACAGGCGGTGCATTTGTATAAGTCTTTGTGCATGCAACATTTGTTTAATGAGCAATCACTCGATGGCTCGTCGGTTTCAGTAAAAACGCAAGAACAACTCTTTCTTTAAGAGAGATTGCGATAAAAGCAAGCGGTTGGCACACTGACCCACAGCCTGTCACGCTGCTTTAAACTAGCTAATTATCATCATTATCAGCCATAGTGTGTGTGTTGTAGTGAAGGTGACATGTAAGAATGTGTTTGTTAAAATCTGAATCTGAGTGAGAGAGAACCTTGACTTTGCCCTGCACAAAGCTTGCAGCATCCTGTTTGTTCTCAAATACCGACATGTACGGCAACAAGTTCTGGTCCAACCATTTCCAGTGTTTCTGCACTTCTTCAGCTGTGGCTCCTGTACGCGCACACGAACACACGCACACACATTAAACACTATAGCTATACATATAAATTATGAAAATTGTGTTAAAATCATGTAATAATGATCATTTTTTTATTACACTAATAATATTCATATTATTAAAATCTCATACCACTAGCAATGACCCAGCCGCTCTGTGAACCCGGAACTTGTAGAAGGATCCTAAATGGAGCGACTCGTGCATTTGAGTCCAACACGGTGTCCAGTGCTCCCACCAACATACCTACACCCAAAGCAACCAGATATTACAACTACACTAATCCATTCAGCAATAGCTAACCAGAAAACAGATAATGATGAACAGCCAAATAAACAGACAGACCATCAGACAGACAGACATTCAGGCATACCGATAGTTAGCCAGACAGAAAAACCATGAGAAAGTTACAGTGAGGGAAAAAAGTATTTGATCCCCTGCTGATTTTGTACGTTTGCCCACTGACAAAGAAATGATCAGTCTATAATTTTAATGGTAGATTTATTTGAACAGTGAGAGACAGAATAACAACAAGAAAATCCAGAAAAACGCATGTCAAAAATGTTATAAATTGATTTGCATTTTAATGAGGGAAATAAGTATTTGACCCCTCTGCAAAACATGACTTAGTACTTGGTGGCAAAATCCTTGTTGGCAATCACAGAGGTCAGACGTTTCTTGTAGTTGGCCACCAGGTTTGCGCACATCTCAGGAGGGATTTTGTCCCACTCCTCTTTGCAGATCTTCTCCAAGTCATTAAGGTTTCGAGGCTGACGTTTGGCAACTCGAACCTTCAGCTCCCTCCACAGATTTTCTATGGGATTAAGGTCTGGAGACTGGCTAGGCCACTCCAGGACCTTAATGTGCTTCTTCTTGAGCCACTCCTTTGTTGCCTTGGCCATGTTTTGGGTCATTGTCCTGCTGGAATACCCATCCACAACCCATTTTCAATGCCCTGGCTGAGGGAAGGAGGTTCTCACCCAAGATTTGACGGTACATGGCCCCGTCCATCGTCCCTTTGATGCGGTGAAGTTGTCCTGTCCCCTTAGCAGAAAAACACCCCCAAAGCATAATGTTTCCACCTCCATGTTTGACGGTGGGGATGGTGTTCTTGGGGTCATAGGCAGCATTCCTCCTCCTCCAAACACGGCGAGTTGAGTTGATGCCAAAGAGCTCCATTTTGGTCTCATCTGACCACAACACTTTCACCCAGTTGTCCTCTGAATCATTCAGATGTTCATTGGCAAACTTCAGACGGGCATGTATATGTGCTTTCTTGAGCAGCGGACCTTGCAGGCGCTGCAGGATTTCAGTCCTTAACGGCGTAGCGTGTTACCAATTGTTTTCTTGGTGACTATGGTCCCAGCTGCCTTGAGATCATTGACAAGATCCTCCCGTGTAGTTCTGGGCTGATTCCTCACTGTTCTCATGATCATTGCAACTCCATGAGGTGAGATCTTGCATGGAGCCCCAGGCCGAGGTAGATTGACAGCTCTTTTGTGTTTCTTCCATTTGCGAATAATCGCACCAACTGTTCTCACCAAGCTGCTTGGCAATGGTCTTGTAGCCCATTCCAGACTTGTGTAGGTCTACAATCTTGTCCCTGACATCCTTGGAGAGTTCTTTGGTCTTGGCCATGGTGGAGAGTTTGGAATTTGATTGATTGATTGCTTCTGTGGACAGGTGTCTTTTATACAGGTAACAAGCTGAGATTAGGAGCACTCCCTTTAAGAGTGTGCTCCTAATCTCAGCTCGTTACCTGTATAAAAGACACCTGGGAGCCAGAAATCTTTCTGATTGAGAGGGGGTCAAATACTTATTTCCCTCATTAAAATGCAAATCAATTTATAAAATTTTTGACGTGTTTTTCTGGATTTTCTTGTTATTCTGTCTCTCACTGTTCAAATAAATCTACCATTAAAATTATAGACTGATCATTTCTTTGTCAGTGGGCAAACATACAAAATCAGCAGGGGATCAAATACTTCTTTCCCTCACTGTATAATGACAATAAACTTAAATTAAACTAAACCTTTTAAGCAACTTGCACCAGTTTCCCCTGCCCCTGACACACAGTGGAGCATTTTGGATATAAACACAAGTTTGTCCTCGTGCATCAGTTTAATTTCTACGGTGTTTAAAATGCTCCCCTTAGAGGACTTGGAGGTTACACACTTTCTTCCTCAGTCACGAGACGATTTCTCCTCTGTCTGATGGTGACTGAGGTCATGTGGGAATAAAAGGTAATGCTGACAGAAAGTAAACTGAAGAAAGTCATTATCGGTGACTCTGGGTGTTTGCTAATGCTAGCATGTGTATGACGTCATGGGCAGTCATGGCTTATACTTCCGGTTAGTAAAAAAAACCTGCTAGTGTTATATTTGAGATGATATTACCTTTTTAAAATCCACACACTAGACAGTAGTGCAGAGTGCATAGTATAAGTGTACAGTGCTTCATTTGGGACGCAACTTTTGTATTTACTCTCCGAAGCATGTTTTCTGAACAGAAGTAACGTAATGAGTAAAAATGCCCTGTGCCGTGCGCAGACCAACTAATCGATAATGAGATTCGTTGACAACGATTTTCATAATCGATTGTATCGATTAGTTGTTGCAGCTCTATTCCTGTTATACCACAGTAATTTGCCTCGGTCACTGGTCGCTGTGTGTACATCACATCACTGAGCATATCCCAACACAGGGCGTGTGTGGTTTTAGTCATAAAAATATTACACATGTGGAAAACATCAGATTCAGGAGGCCTCTGATCATTGTGAAGCAAGATTAAAGGTTGACATGCCCCATAATTTATTTATTTTTTTTTTTTAAATATTCTTCATGAACAAAAGGCACAAGAGGTCACATTTAGTGGCTAATACGAGTCACACCGTTCACATGAGGGCTGTCCTAATTTGACATTTCCTGTCTACAAAGCAATCTAACATCTTGAAATGTTAGCATTAAACAGCTCATGGGGGAATCTCACTTTCCTATTAGGAGCTCAGATGCCAGTAGTTTATGGAAAATAGATTATTGAAAATAGAAGAGAGATACTCTGGACCACAACACCTCCAGCAAAGTCACAAAAAAGCTCTACAAGTCACAAAACCTTTAGATTTAAAAAGGTTTTCGCCCCACATTTGGCTTTAGATTAGCCAAATGTGGGGCGATGCATGAAGGCATGGAGACAAAGAAGAAAGGAGCTCCTGTTTGACTTTTCCAGAGGTACAAAAAAAAACCTGACATTTGGCTTTTCTGAGAACAAATGAAGGAATGAGGACTCAGGAGCGAAAGAAAGAGAAAGAAACTGAACCACTCGTGAACCACACACTCTCGTCATGGAGAAGTGTGTGGACTTTCCGGGAATGCAAAAGCTGGACAAAAGTCTCGTGCTGAGAAAAAGCTTTTGTAAACATTCGGCATATAGTTTCACCACATATCCACCAAACGCAGGAACAAACAAAAAAAAAAAGTTGTTTTTTTTTCCTTCACAAAAGCACAGTCTCCTGAGGGTCACAGCTCGTTGCTATCTTAAGCAAATGCACTTGCCCACGCCGCAACAGGTGTGAGTTCAGCTGCTTTGTGAGACTGAAACAGGAAGATGAAGAAACTATTTCCCAAATTTGGTTAAAAATAACTGTTAACAGCTTTTGCTTGTTGTCTCCGTTTACATTACTTCATAAGTTTAACCAATAAATGAGTAAACGAGTCACATGGTATATAGGCAATACATTTGATGGCCTTTTTTTTCATCTTTATTACACTTCCTTGTCACAGGACAGTCTGCATTATACAGCTTACCATAAGCTCAGAGGAAAGAAAGAAGGAAAACATGGGTTTTCAGTATCTGGAAATATGAGTTTGGAGTTTCGAAACCTCTCGTTCACACACTCACTGACTGACTGACTCACTCTCTCTCACTCTCCCCTTTTTTTTAGTCTGTAAAATCAGGGCAGCTGTTGTGAACATGAAACTGTAGACTTTCCAGAATACAATTCTCAGGATGCAAACGCCTCTTCGAATGCCAAAACACTTTTTTGCATTAGATCCTTTGTTCAGATTTGGTATAGTGTTCTCACAGGGGTGGATGATTGATTGCGTTTGTTTGTTTGTTTGTTTTTTTTGTTTGTGTGTGTGTGTGTGTGTGTGTGTGATCTGCATAGATACACAACCAATCCTGTTTTGCAGTTTTATACCCAAACCTTTGACACAACAGTCCCTTGTCCTACTCCTTCTCAGCCACAAAGCAAAGAAAAGAAAAAGAAATTAGCATATTATTCATATATTCATAGACCTCACTCTATTTGTTTTAACCTTATATTTAAACATATTATATAGTTATAGATTTCCATACTATATAACAGACCTTAATTTCTTCAGTATGTTTGGAGCGGTCAAGTCACACAGTTGCATAAATAAAGACCATTTTCAGCAGGTTTAACTGGTTAAAACCGTTACCTGTGAATTTCCCCCCGGTGTCTCCATGTCCCCTTCTTCGCTGCAGGAGGAAATAATCGTTAGATCTGTCCGTGATCCAGAGATTCAGCGCATTTTTCAGCGACACCTCGGTCGGATTCAGCCACATCTCTCTCAACACACCAAAACACCGGAGGAACCCAGCCGCCTACGTCACGCACCGATACCGGAAGTAAATTCCCTGCAGTCTTTTCATTCGTATGCATTGTTTACAACCTACTTTTTAGATCATTTCTTGTGATTTGCGCCCAGTTTGACGTCCAGTGTGTAGTGTGAGAAATATAATTGTTCCCCCCGAGGAGTACGCTGTAGGTCTGTTTGCTTACTTGTTTGTTTGTTTAGTCGCGCCGTATAAAAAACACCCTCTCCCGTTAGCTTTAAATGTGCTTTAAATCTACCGTTCAGTCTGGCTTTTCCGCATTGGTGTCCTTTGGCGATATTCCCTGACTTTACACAGATAAAGACTAGACTTTACTTCCATCAGATAATCAGTAATCTTCCAAGCTAGCTCTATAAATTCCCATCTTGATTTCGTTAGGGTTTGAGAGTCGACTCCACAACTTTGGATTCGGCTCCAGGTTGATTCAGCTAAAGTGAACTGAAAGAAATCAGGGGAGTCGTCTGCCTATCTGACAAACATCTCCAATAAATATAAACAGTCTGAAAATATTTCACATTTGAAAACAACGCCAAGAATGCTAAAGTCTGCCTTTTCGAAGGAAATTTAGAAATGACGTTACTAGCTAAAATAGCGATCGAAGATTGCGTGTTTAAGTAGCATATTAATGAATGATTTCTTGTCATTCGTACTAGACGTCATCATAGTGCATCATGTCACTCTTAACCTGTGGTTTGATTTCTATTTTTATTTTTGTATCAGGACAATCCATACTGAACCGATTCTTCGAATCGACTCCCAAAACCACACAATCGGAGTCAACACCAATATTCGTGGAAACATGGAAGAGCCCAAGGGTTTTAAACAGGACCGAATGCCCGGATGTGAGGAGGCTATTTGATTGGTCCAGATAACTCCGAGGTTTTTCTGGGAGAAGCAATGTATTTTGGTTATGGGTTTCTGTGGTAAATCACAATGTTTAGTGTTCATTAAACCTACAGCGTTCTGTAAAATTCCTGCACATATAATTTACCACTATTACCTTAAATTGGTCTTACCATTACCTTAGATTGGTTTTAAATAAACAAGAAATCCCCTGTGTAACCGTTATAGTAAGGGTTAATCTACCACACTGATCTCAGATAAGAGGTGACTGGAATAAAGTTGGTTGGACGTTCGATATTCGCGGAAATGCGGAAATTAAGGGACCGTCTCTAATGTTACATACGACATTGTTATACACGTTTCTAACTTCAATAGCATTTGAAGGGAATGATGTACAGTCACAAAACCAGTGTTCTTCTAGGTGTCAGGTATGAGAAACACCTTTTAGATTTTTGATATTTCTCAAAATAAACTATTAAATCACATTTAAATTAGACATGAATTTCACTGCAGAATGGGCCCATACACAAAATATACCATTTTTTAAAGCTTAATAGCATTTGAAGGGAATGACTTACAGTCACGTGTGAGTGTGTATGTGATTGTGCCCTGCGATGGACTGGCACCCTGTCCAGGGTGTACCCCGCCTTGTGCCCGATGCTCCCTGGGATTGGCTCCAGGTTCCCCCGCGACCCTGAAGAAGGAGTAAGCAGTAGAAGATGGATGGATGGACTTACAGTCACAAAACCAACTGCAAAACCAAAGTGTTCATCTAGGTGTCAGGTATGAGAAACACCTTTTAGATTTTTGATATTTAACCCTACACTGCATGAACCAAAAAAACCTTCACGAATGCATAAAGGGGGTTAAAATGACCCGTACTGGATTGAATGGTTTTCTTCAAAAAATAGATGTCCTATTAATATAATAATTAAAAGAAATGATGATCCACAAATGTTTTAATATTTCAAACATTTTTATTTGTTTTCTTTTAATTTATTTATGTACATGTTTAGATTGTGGATGGGAGCCAAAGGAATTCAAAATTAATTACATAGGCAACACTTCCAGTTAACCTTTTGAGCCCTTTTGAACTGCTTCTCTGACATAGAACGGCATGCCACATGAAACCACCTCTTGCAGCAGTGACAATCAATCTGAAAAATGATCATAGTAATCTTATCAAATTGCTCAGTAATCAATTAGTTTCTCTCTCAATCTCACACTCTCTCTCAGTCTCTCTCTTTCATTCACTCACTCTCTTACACACACAGCATACACTTGGTGTGTCCCATGGGGCATGTCAACACAAAATGGTGTGCCCATAAAAATGTTATAACCATTGCTACATTACCCACACAAAATGTTTTTGCACCACCACCCGGGGATTTTGAGGCAGCACATAATGAGCAGTAATGTCCCCTCTTGAATACTGAAAACATGCAGTTATATGTTAGCTCTGTTATATGTTAGCTCCATTCTGGTTTGTTGTCTAGGTACACTGCAGGGTTCTTACAAGACTGAAGTAAATTATTATAAATTATTGTAAATTATAATTATTATAAGATAAACTCTTTGTTTTCTTTATGTCATACAATTTAATGAGGAAATCCTACTGTGAAGGGTTCATTTCCTAGTTCATAGGGTATTTTCCCGATCACACCCCCACTCTTCTATCCTATATTGCCTTGTCAATTTTCTACTATCCCTACCCCAATAAAGCAAAAAAGGCCCCAAAACCAATAAAAACACATTCTTGTAATTTAAACTACTTTAAGGTTAATCTTTTTAAGCATATTTTTACCAAATGTTAGAACAAAATCCAAACAATAAATGTTGTTGTGAATCTTTTTTTATTTAAGAGACCCACTTTGCTAGTCAATTTAAACAAATGTTCTGCATTGTGCTCTCCGTTCTCTTTACAGGCCATATAAATATAATGATATTATTAGAAAGGCAACATTATCCATTTTCCTTTAGTGCTTAAAACACAAAATGTTTGGAAAAAAGTGTGTCAAGCAAATCAAAATGATTGACAGGATAACATTAAGCATTAAAACATTATTACTATTTCTACTAATTTCCTATATATGTAGTATATGGTAATTATTGTCTTTACATATCTTATTCACTTTACACTTAACAATTACTGTGAATTGCTTGCTACTTATAGTAAAAGTTAATAAGTAAAATTATTGTAAGGATTTGACAGCATTTTTAAAAAAATAAAAAACTTATGAGAAGACTAGTATACTTACACAATGTAAAAGACTGTCATTTTATTCTTACGAAAATAATTGTTAAGGATCCAGAGATCTGCAAGAGCTATGCCAAGTCTCTAGAACACCAGGGACAATAGGAGGGATAGAACATAATTTTTTCAAAATATATTTCTAAATTGTTACATTTTCAAGATACTGGAGAGCGTGACAGTTTGGACCAAAATCTAATTTTTTGTTTAATTTACTAAAGATCCGGTGATAGAAAAGGACACAAGGACACAGCATATCATTCACTGTTCAATACCCTGTGACAAGAAAACGCATCAAAAAGAAGTGGGCCTCTTCACACAGTCATACTTTTTTTCTAATTTGTAACCCATCTTTGTAAGTACAGTATATAACAAACTAAAAATATTTCTGAAATCTAGTGGCTGCATGCATGGATTTTACTTCTTCATCATGTTCTGCTGGGTCTACCACAAACACCTGGCTGGATGCTGCATGAATGAAACTACAAAACAAAGTTTTGTACTTTGAGGTTGGTTTGAAAAAGTCTGGCCTGAAAGTTAAAATTATGGATGGATGGATGGATGGATTAATGATTTAATTCATTCATTCATTCATTCATTCATTCATACATACATTCAACTATTCCAGACTCTTGTGTGTGGTGTAGACACAGTGAAAAGCATATGGCCTTGTACGGGTTAGTCCATCCATCCATCCATCTTCTATACCGCTTTATCCTTTTCAGGGTCACAGGGAAACCTGGAGCCTATCCCAGGGAGCATCGGGCACAAGGCGGGGTACACCCTGGACAGGGTGCCAATCCATCGCAGGGCACACTCACATACACATTCACACACCCATTCATACATTACGGACACTTTGGACATGCCAATCAGCCTACCATGCATGTCTTTGGACTGGGGGAGGAAACCGGAGTACCTGGAGGAAACCCCCGCAGCTACGGGTTAGTTTATATTTGAATTTTGATGGTTGGTGTTTGAATAGTCTTGGCTCATCTGCACATTTATTCAATGTGATTTTTCAAGCCAACCAAATTATGAACATAGAATAGAGTAATATAACAGTGTCTCATGTATATTAAAAAAGGATTACAAAATGTGTTCACCAAAAATATCCAATGATTCCCGTTGACATTCAGGAAACTTATCATTCCCTCGTAGTCATAAAAGTCCACCTGAAATTAAAAAAAATAAAATAAAATAAAACACTTATGACATTTCATTGTTACTTAACTGTAAACTAAACTATTATGGATACATTCACACACTTAAAATCTGTATGCTGTGTTTTTTTCTGTAAAGCTGCTTTGAGACAATGTCCATTGTTAAAAGTGTTATACAAATAAAATTTAATTCAATTCAATTATTAAAGATAAGTAAAGATAAAGATAATGAACATGCAGTTGTTGAAATAAACTGCATGATACTGTAGGTTCATTCTGTATAAATATGTATAAATATGTATGTATAAATATGTATATGTATAAATATGTCAGGGCGCACGGTGGCTTAGTGGTTAGCACGTTCGCCTCAGACCTCCAGGGTCTGGGGTTCGACCCGCCCACACAGCCGGGGCTGTGTGTGCGGAGTTTGCATGTTCTCCCTGTGTTGTGAGGGTTTTCTCCGGGTACACTGGTTTCCTCCCCCAGTCCAAAGAGATCAGTGGTAAGCTGATTGGCATGTCCATAGTGTATGTGATTGTGCCCTGGGACTGGCACCCTGTCCAGGGTGTACCCTGCCCTGTGCCTGATGCTCCCTGGGATAGTAAATGGTAGAAGATGGATGGATAAATATGTCACAGTAAACAGTCATGGTTCTAAAGCAGCACTCTAAAATGCTTAATGTGGTTTAATGTACTGAAACAATGACCAGGGAAAACAATTTTTCTCACACATTTCTATTGTCATAAACACTATCTACTGCTAAGACAACGGCACCATAATCCAAGTAGAAAGACAATATTTTTACGTT
Organism: Ictalurus punctatus; assembly: GCF_001660625.3. Taxonomy (NCBI): domain Eukaryota; kingdom Metazoa; phylum Chordata; class Actinopteri; order Siluriformes; family Ictaluridae; genus Ictalurus; species Ictalurus punctatus. The sequence continues at coordinate 10,078,333 of NC_030421.2, read as the reverse complement.
AAGCGTTTTCTCCCACATAGAAACCTGGTATACAGAAAACGCTTAATGTATTAAGGCAGAAAGACCAAATTCATTGTACACCTTATTGGTGATGCATACTATGTGTGTAGTTCTAGAATTGGGGGTACATTTTGCATCTCCCTTTTGTCCTTTTGTCATTTTCCAAAAAAAAAAAAGCTTTATTGAATCAGTTTGGAATAATAACACGAGTTATATAAAACATTCACCAATAATAATGCTTGATGTGTATTTTAGGGACAACATATACAGAAAATATTAACTAAATGACTCCCACCCCATCCATTATTGACTGTCATCAGCTCCTGATTCATACATTCAACTTGAATTAACAAAAAATAATTAGGTCTAATTTTCAGGTTTTTTTTTTTTTTGTCTTTACTCAACTTACTCTCAGTTATAAAATCAATTGGATAGAATACATTTTCTGTATTATATGTAATTTCGGTAATAAAAAAATATATCATTTGTATCTGTCCCTGTGTTCTGGTTAACTCTGTTACCTCTGTTATAAAACTGCATAAAATATTTTAAAAAGCATAAAGCACACCTACACCCAGTGACATCACTTCCTCTGGTGGGGAAACTCTGGAAGGCAGTGAGGTTTATCTTGCTTCATCATTCATTTTTTTGCCCAAAATGTTGAGGATAAACCAACAGTAGATTAATTATTTGTCAAATCTGTTACTGTGATATTGCAGTGAATCTCTGATTCAAATTTTAAAAACAATAATATGATGAAAATCCATAAAATTCTGTTTTTAGACATGCCGTGTGGTATCTGGTTGGTGGTTTACACATGGAGTTATGGTACAAAATGTTGGAAAATGTCAACTCTATTATCATCAACTCTGTTAATGGTTTAAACAATTTAACGATAACAGAGTTGACGATAGTAACGGAGTAGCAACAGAATCAAATTTTCCCATTCACATTAAAATTTTTTGCATAAAACAAAGGTAGCCTGAGTAAATACACAATAAAAATTTTTATTGAAGCAAAAAATACAACAAATAAAAACACCTATCACCCATGTAAAAAACTAATTGCCCCTTCAACTTCAAATCTGGCAGCAATAGCTGCAACCAAATGCTTCCAATAACTGGAGATCAGTCTTTCAGTCACTTCTAGGACTAGGACTTACTCCTTTATTTTGGATCATTATCTGCCTTTGTTTTACCTTAGATTTTGATATGGGCAAATACTTATTCACAGCACTGTAGAACCACATTAGAACACAATGAGCATGACTCAATTCCCTCAGGGGCACCGGTGGATATCTGCTATCTCAGAGAGAGAGAGACCTTGACACAACATTCACAATAGTATGACATGGATGCAATAGTAATAATAAACCAATAATATAAATTTGAGTGCAGTACTTTAACTTGCCACTTGTTTTTACAATGTTGTATTATAACTTTTATTTAATTAAAGAAATTGAAAGAAATTCTAGAAATGATGACGAAGAAGCTGATTGAAATGCATCAGTTTAGGAAGGGATACAAAGCTATTTCAAAGGCTCTGGTACTACAAAGAACCACAGTGAGAGCCATTATCTACAAATGGAAAAACTCTGCACAGTTGTAAACCTTCCGAGAAAGGGCCGACCTTCCAAAAAAGAGCACAGCAAAATACTCATCTTGCAAATCGCAAAGAGCCAAGGAAAACAAAGGACCTACAGGGCTCTCTTGCATCAATAAATGTAACTGTTCATGACTCCACCATTGGAAAGACACTGGATAAATGGCATTCATGGAAGAGTGGAGAGGTGAAAACATCTGGGTTACACATGTAACCCTGTTCCCTGAGAAGGGAACGAGACATGGAGAGGGTGGGTTGACTTTCCATACCGGAAGGAGGAGACGTGACGTGAGCTCCAAAATCCAGCAGAGAGTTGTACCTGGACGCCAGGGCAACAGATAGAGCCATGCTCGTTTCCGGCTCCTCCTCCAGATCCATACGGGATCCCCAGGACCGCAAGGCTCTGAAACCCAACTCCCTTTGGCCGAAAAGAGAGCGAGCCATGAGCGGAGCCGCCTGCCTGAAAAGCATTCATAATGCGCGCAGTCAGCCCCCTCAAGGGCCGCTGTGGCATGCTCTACTCCAAACACTTCACACAGAAAGTGTGTCCCCCATAATGAAACAGGAGCAAGGTGTGACACACTTCCTGAACCCTCTCTGACTCATACTTTACTTTTTTTTAAAGGGACAGGAAAGTAAAGCGATATATACTCAGGAAAAAAGAACCATGCTCTCACACACAACTGCTTTTATTTCCAGCAAACTTCTTAACATTTGTAAATATTTGTATTAACATAAAAATGTTCAATACCTGAGACATAAACTCAACAGGTTTCACAGACATTTAACAAACAGAAATAGAATAATGAGTCCCTGAACAAAGGGGGGTCAATATCAAAAGTAACGGTCAGTATCTGGTGTGGCCACCAGCTGCTTTAACCTGTTTTACCGGTAGCCAAAAAATGGCATTTTTGTCTGTTTTAGGGGTACCTGTGTTCAGCATTAATTTGTTTTGTGATCTCACACACCACAGTAGTGGTTAATGGCTCATATGAAAGTAGACACTTAAGACTTTAAGAATTAGCAGCTATTTCAAGTATTTCTTCTTTGACCTAGCCTACCTGGGGCAATATATTCAGAAATTTTTTTTTTTAATTATTAATTATTATTATTATTTTTACTTTTAACACAAATGTTATATCTTCACAGCAAATGTTGATATCAACCCCATTCCTGGTCTCAAAGATGCCCCAAGTACTTGTCCATGAACACCCAAAATATGAGGAAGTTATCTCTAACCACTAAAACTGCGTAAGGTTATCCAAACACAGGTAAAACCTCTCCAAAATGGCACAAAAAGTCTCCAAATGGCACAAAGCTTATAAAAATGGCACAAAGCCTTTAAATATGGCAGACTTCTAGAAATGGCAAACTTTTTTTTTAAGGCACAAAATAACCTCTCCAAGTGGCACAAAATGAAAACAAATGGCAGTAGCATGAACTCTTTTACACAATGTGTAATTTCACACACACACAAAAGTCTGAAACATACTTATAAAATATAATGTTTATTAAAAATAGTGCCAGAGCCCCAGGTGAAAAAGCACTTGCTCTCCGAATGGCTCAAATGATAGACACACGAGTGTCAACTCTCCTCTGACTTCTTTGGAGGGTAGATAGAACCCCTCAACTCAATCCACATGGTTTTCCTCAAAAAAAAAAAAAAAAAAAAAAAAAAAAAAGAGCCACTCGGAAATAACAGCGGTGTACTTTATTTTATTTTTTTCGGAAATAACTGCTCCAGAAGCTGTGACGCATTCAAGCTTTTTCTTATAGCCAATGCTATAAGGCGCCGATAAATCTCACGCTGAGCGAAAACCAGTAGAAAACTAGCGATCAGTAAAAACTGCCCAACATGCAAAAACCTGCAGTATAAAGTTTTGCAGGAAGACCGCTAGAGCGGAGCTGCCATTTACTGATAGTTTCTCTGCACGGCCCTGTACCGCTGACATAGAACTCAAGACGCACGCGTAAAAGGTTTGCTTGTGCTGATTACGCGTTTGATTTTCTCAGCCTTTGAGTAGTCAATCATGTCGAGTTTGGGCTTGTTTGAAAGCTAGAAGTATTTACAATTGGTCCAAGTGGGTGTCAATCAAGTTAGACTGCCCGATTATAATTTAGGAGGCGGGTTGTTCATCATAGCCAAAGCAGATTAGCTTTTTTTTTTTTTTAGATGGTGTCTCAGTTCAGTTTATGGCTAATTACTAAATTCCAGAGGGGTGGGATACCTTAATGCACTTAATGCATTTTGAAGAGGACATTTGTGACTAAATATGGAACTTTGCATTTGTTTTCTTCAATAAAGCTGATGGACTTTATACCGATAAAAATGTGCATGATTTATAAAACCGCGAGCGAACTGGATTTTCGTCTATGTAGGTAATGTAAGGTAGTAAACGTTTATACAAGTCCGATCTTTGGTTTAAATGTTATAATTTTTATTGTGGCAGTTGTATACGGTGTTTTACTATCAAAAAATCTTTAGTCGTACTCTCCGATTTATCTCTGTCTCAATGTTTTTGTGGAGAGGTGTGAATTGTTTGCCTAGTAGGGAGCTCAAACTCCGCCCCTTTCCCATCCGCCTGCTCACCAGCAGTTAAGTACACAGACATAAAACTGTACACACAGAAAGCCACAAGTGTCCTGACTAATCTTGTACCAGAACTGCGGCGATACAATAATTCATTTGTTTGTATTAATTGAAAATGTCCGATAAGTCGTTTTCCATTCCGCCGGCGGAATGAACGCTAGTGTCGGGGCGAAAGGGGTTAAGTACTACAGTGCATCTCATCCTCATGGACTGCACCAGATTTGTCCGTTCTTGCTGTGAGATGTTATTTGTTAAGGACCCACAGAGCATGCTCACAGTATGCCCATAGTATTCCAGTGGTCCCACAATATACCCACAGTATGCCTACAGTGTACATGGGGACTGCCCACATGGGCATCCAGTAGCCCCCACAGGATTTGCGGCCCCAGTGGGACAGCCCACACCAAGCCCGGTGTAGGGATACTGTGGGATGCCTAATGGCACTAATGGCATTAGGCTTAGTGGCACTAATGGCCACTAATGGCAGATCACTGGGGGCCCTGTAACTGGCGTTGAATACAGGGCACATGTGGGCCCCACATTGTGGGGTCCAGGTTGGGCCCCAATGGGACAGCCCACACCCAGCCCCAAGTGGTCTCTATGGTCATGTTTGGGCCCACACTGGGTCCCACTGGGGGCTCACTCTACTTATTGTGGGCAGCCCACACTCTGCCCACACTTTGGGCTGTCACACTGGGGCTGCAACTGGGCCCTAATGTGTGGGGACCAAACGTGGCCCGCATTTCACGCCAATAACGGGGCCCACAGTGGGCTGCCCAATGTCCCATATTTGCTGGGAGGTGTGGAGCTGGGCCAGTGTTGGTCTAACTGTAACTCAAATGAAATTTGACTGAAATTTGCCTCAGACTAAAATTTACCTTAGACTGAAATTCGCTGGAGACTGAAATTTGCCTCAGACTGAAATTCACCTCAGACTAAAATTAATTTAAGATTAAAATTCACCTCAGACTGAAATTCACCTCAGAATGAAATTCATGTCAGATTAAAATTCACTTGGACTGAAATTCAACTCAGCCTAAATTTTAGCTCGGATTGAAATTCACCTCAGACCGAAATTCACTTCAGACTGAAATTGACCACAGACTGGCGAATTTCAGGCTGAGCCAAATTTGTGGTAAATTTGGTAGATTAAATTTACTACGGACTGAAATTCTCTTCAGACTGAAATTCACCTTAGACTGAAATTGATTTTAGACTGAAATTCATCTCAAATTAAAATTTACATCAGATTGAAATTCACCTCAGACTGAAATTCACCTCATTTTAAAATTCACCAGAAACTGAAATTCAAATCAGACTGAAAATAGCCCCAGACTGACATTCACCCCAGACTTAAATTTACCACAGACTGAAATCTACTTCAGATTGAAATTTACTTCTCCACAAGTAGCACCAGCAGCTTGAAAAACTGGTCAGCACTTGCAATAACACTGCAATGCTGTCCCTGAAAAATGGTCACAAGCAGATTAAATGAAACTGATATATGTAAATAGGGTTAATGAATAAGCACAATCTTTTATATATTTTTGCAATGCCGAACACTATGATATTTAACTGTATTTTAGATGAATGTAAATATATAGGCCTACAGGCCTTTTAAACATTCTTATGACTAATTTTCAAGTTTTGTATGATAAAAAATAGTATGATAAATGTGAAACCTTGTATGTAAACTTAAATTTTGCATGTCAGTACATGTTTAAAATATATACATTTCATGTCAGTATGTAAATTCAACTGTAATCAATTTATAACTATGGGTGTTTTCACACCTTGTTCGTTGGAGCCCTCCAAACGCTCTTGGAGCTGTTCAGCGTGAATATGTGAACAAACCAAGTGATCTCAGACCCCCCTAAAAGTACCCAAAAGCGAACCGTACTCAGACCAAAAGAAATTTTTTTCACTGCTGGAGGTGGTCTGAATACCTACGGAGCCCCTAAAGGGACATGGTCATGGAAAAAAAATTGGGATTGCAGAAATTTTTTTTAAAAAAAAGCTTTTGCAGTCTCTCGCAAAACTTTTGCATTCCCCCGATAAACTTTTGTGTTCCCTCACAAAAACCTGTTATGAGTTCGGTCATACACTTCCTGTTTATTTTCCCGCTGGTAGAGGTTCAGACATCTCCATAGGTTCACAATGGAGTGGTTCATAGAGTTTTATTTTGAACTTGGATTTAAATATAAAGAAATGGGGTCTGTGCTTAGTTTGAGGCACGGTTTTGACGTAAGTGAAAGACACCTGAAAAGGATATTATGTGAATATTATGTGAAAGTGATGCTGTGAAGATACAGGCGCGAACCACCACGCAGAAGTCTCTCGTGAAAACACAGGTTTCATGAGAGAATACAACAGGTAGGCTATCTTTGCGAGGGAATACAAAAGTTTCTCGGGGGAGCGCAATTGTTTTGCGAGAGAACGCAAAATCTTTGAAAAAATTTTTTTCTCCCATCCCAAATTTTTTGCCACTACCATGTCCCTTTAGGGCCTCCGTAGTTTCATGAGAGAACACAACAGGTAGGCTATCTTTGCGAGGGAAGACAAACAATTTGCAAAAAAAATTTTCTCCCATCCCAAATTTTTTTCCACCACCATGACCCTTTAGGGGCTCCGTAGTTTCGCGAGAGAACACAACAGGTAGGCTATCGTTGCGAGAGAACGCAAAAGTTTAGAATTTTTTTTTCTCCCATCCCAAATTGTTTCCACCACCATGTCCTTTTAGGGGCTCCGTACTTTAAGGGCTCCGTGGCGTACGGTTCGTTTGTGGGTCCGTTTGTGGTTTGATTACTTTGTGATTCAGGTCCTAGTCCGCTTTGCGTTACATTTTGACAAGTGTACTTGGAGGCTTGCCATACCTGCAGCTATGTTCCGTCACTGCTGAAAACAACACAAAACTTTTCACCATGTCAGGTTGCGGGGTTGGGTGGTCTCAGGAAATTTGGATATTTGGAAAGAGGATTGCATTAAACGGCAACTATCCTCAACAGATAAGAACATAAAAGTGTTTTTTTTTGTTTTGTTTTCTCACAAAATGAAGGAAAGAGGCTATAACAGAACAACACTACAATGCTGGGTAAAATGTAAAAAATACGACAGAAGTACATGAGCACCCGTAGCAAAATGCGTCGAAGTGGAGAGTTCGCTGAAATTAAGGATTCCTGTCCCTTCTATGATGACTTGAATGAAATTTTGAGTGCAAGTTTGGGTCTGAGTTCTTTTGAACTTGTGGTGTGAACAAGAAAGGGTCAGAAATCATTCACTGCTGAAGAGGACCAAAAAAAGAACCGGGTTCTCTTTTGAGTCAACTATATTGTGAACACCAAAAGGACTGAGCTCACTTTCGACTGGTTCCCTTTCTGGTTCACTTTAAGTGAACTGGGTTTGGTTCTTTTAAAACGAACTATATGTGAAAACACCCTATATCATATTGCAGTAGAACTTCTTACTGTTTTACAGCACACAGACTGTAAGATATGCTTTACAGTTTTCTCATAATCTCATTACATCTATTAAATGATTTTGATCGATCTCCCAACAAATTCATCCATAAGTTGGGGTAGCATGTGTGAAAAGTAAAATCCTCTTAAACGTTGTACTTGCTCCTGTGCATACAGCTCATCAAATGTAAGCATGCCATTCTCATGACGTGTCCATATGAATAGTTTTGCTGTTTTTAGATATGTGCAAAACATGGAAAGTTGCAATTGAATGTAGTATCCCCTACTACCAGTTTTCTGCAGATGCAGCTCTGCATCTACTAATTTAAAATCACTGTGTGAACTCTGAGTGAACTGGTTAAAGAATGATGTATAGTTTTAATTTA
>NC_030421.2:10007800-10065300 GCF_001660625.3 Ictalurus punctatus | reverse complement strand
TGACAAAGGTGAGTGAGAAAATCTGCACCACATCAGAGCCTATATGTACAAAATAAAAATTGCATTAAATAGAAATGGTTCAGTGTAGAACATTAAGAACTCAAAAAATATATATATATATTATTTAGAATTTGAATTTTGTTACACCCTTACACTGCATCTGTTTAATACACATTTTCTAAAAGGGAAACAGAAGTGGCCCATTGTAGATGTAAACAAATCTGAATGCTAATTTTCTCCCTGGCTGTGTTTTAGGATCATCAGCAAACAGGAAGCTTACGGCATTCTACAGTCACAGTACAAGGAGACATTAAATCAGTACGACGAGTTACTGAATGTAAGCTTTTTCTCTCATTAAGCCATGAATGCTGTAGGACCACTATGGCAATTTTTAAATGAGATGCAATAAAAAAAAAGTCCATGTGGTGTCAAGTCCTTAATTTCTACTTGACCAAAATTCACTTCACTTTGAATTTCCTCCTTTTTCACTGAACTGAAGCAGCCCAGTTAGCACAAAAATTTAAACCTCTTCTGCTCCATGGTTGTGTTTGAAGAGTGTGAGCGGGAGCAGGAGGCTCATAGTATGCTGATGTCACAGTACAATCAGATGAAGGAAACTTTTACCCACGATGTGGAGTCGCTAAAGGTAAGTTTTTATGTATCCGCCACTTGGTGGTGGAGGCGTTATGTTTTCGGGGTTGTCCTGTACGTCCAAGATTCTCGTTAGCGCGATGTCTCAAGAACATATCAATGTTTGTAGGATTTATGTGGAATTATCACAGTAACCACCAGATGAACTGATTAGATTTTGGAATTGATCCAAACAGCATTGAGATCAGAGTGATGTTAAATGTCTGGAATAGTTTTTCTTCAGTAGCTTCCTTTCTATTTGAAATATATTTTAAGGGTATTTGTAAAAATAGACTTGTTGGCGGCAGAGGCATCCCTGTGGAGTTCTACTTGTTCTTCTCATGTAACTACGTCTGGTATTGTGAACTGTGTGTGTGTGTGTGTTGGTTGATATTTGTGTAGTCACATTTTGTCCACAAAACAGTTAAAAAACAAACAAAAAAAAAAACAGGTTTTGGTTGGTGACTTCCAGGAGGAGAAATACGAGCCGGCGATGGAGTCCAGTGCTCAGCTGGCTCAAGCAGGCTCAAGCCTCAGCACAGCAGCTGGAGGAAGAGCTCCATGAGATGTGCAGGAAATGTGACGAGATAACAACAGTAACAACGGTATTTGGTTTCCCAAATAATAATGATAAAGATATTAATTATGTGAGGATGCATGATGAGTTACACCACACGTTACGAGAGTAGTCTCTAGAGGTGAAATAAAAACAAACAAATTTTGTTGTTATCTGAAATGTTTTTTGATTAATTTTGGGTGTCTCTATTTTTATTTGTTGTTTGTCAACTTTAAAATCTATCGGTTGATTAATTGGTTATTGGCAGGTACTGCCCAAATTAGTTATCGGTAAAATCCACTATCGGTCGACTTTTAATCAGCATCATACCCTGATGGTACCTGAGAAGTTTGGATCAACTTCTTGGTCAAAAGGTATAACAAAATTTACAAATATGCAGGCTTTTCTGAATTTCATCCAAACACTATGAATCTCACCTCTTTCAATTCCTTAGGTCTTACAGAAACCAGTGATATACCTACTTTTTCGGGGTCGTCTTAGACCATTTATCCAATCTTCACCAAATTTCACATAGATCATCATCAAAGCATGCTGGCAAAATAACTTAACATCTGCTATCACAGATGCAGGCCCAACAGCAGCAGGCATTCATGAATCTGCAGAAGCAGCAACAAGAGATCCTGACTGAAGTAAAGTGGTGCTTTAAAGTTTGTGAACCCTTTAGTATTTTCTACATTTCTGCATAAATATGACCTAAAACAACATCAGATCTTCACAGAAGTCTTAAAAGTAGATAAAGAGAACCGAGTTAAACCAATGAGTCAAAAATATTATACTTGGTCATTTATTTATTGAGGAAAATGATCCAATATTAAATATTTGTGAATGATAAAAATATGTGAATCTCTAGGATTATCAGTTAACATAACATACCTAAACCAACACATTCAACACATTTTTCAACAAGATGTAGGGTTAATTGGGTTCTCTTTATCTGCTTTTCACACTTGTGTGAAAATCTGATGATGTTTTGCTCATATTTATGCAGATATATAGAAAATTCAACAAACTTTCAAGCACCACTGTAGTGGACGGGCAAGCTACAGACTGAGCCGCCATCCAGAGCCTGCTGACCTCCTCCTCTTCCTCCTTGTGAGGGTTGTGGAGGATCCAGGGCATATCACAGGAACACTGGGGCAGGAAAATACCTTTGATTTACCTTAAACTAACACTATTATCAGAGCAAACAGAAAGAATAGTTAAGCTGTTGGACTACTGATTGTAAGGTTGTGAGTTCAAACCCTGGGACCACCAGACTACCACTGCTGGGCCCTTGTGCAAGGCCCTTAACCTTCAGCTGTATAAATGCAAGTTGCTCTGGATAAGGATGTCTGCCAAATGCTGTTAATTAAATGTAATAAGTACTTAAATATTTATTGCTAAATTGCATGTTATTGCATGTTCATTGCTAAAGGTTAGCCCAAAACTACATGAATTTGTTTCATTAAAGTGATGTCTTACAGTCTAGCATGCTATTTTTATTAAATTTATTAAATGAATTGGTGGTAAAGCAGGACTTTTTGAACTGTCAGATATTAATTTTAATAACAGTGTTGCTCAGAATCTAATTAGGTTTAAACAGAACTAACACATCAGACAGCAGTGTAATGAGATAAGAGATAAGAACCCTTGAGGGGGATGAATACATGAGTAAACACTTTACATTAATGGTATGCAAACCATATTGTTACTCATACGCACACACACATACACACTGTAGGTGTGTCTTTTCCCATGTTGCCTTTGTTTTAGTCGCTTTTAATCCCCTAAGCGTACCTGGCACGTCACTACAGCGACACCGGCTCTGGCGCCACTGGCCTCCAGTCCCACTAATCCAGAAATAAGGACATGAAACTTGAGAGTGTTACTGCTTGATATTATACCAACCACAAACAGATAAAAAGTATGATGTTCTTTAAGGGATAACAATCATTGTGGTGTAAGAGGAATGTGCTGGATGTGCTATAATAGGGAAATTATCAACAGTAATACTACACCACCACCACTGTACACCACCATGTCACACCCTCAAGTGTTTTATTTCTTACTTATAGAATTTCATAATTCTATATAATCCCCAAAATTACTACATTAATCAAAAAAGTGCTATAAACCCTAATCCATGTGAATAATTTATAGAATATTATGAATATTATTTTGTAAAAATTATTAATATTATAGTATAAAATATGATTTGTACATTTGCATATGGATTCAATCAGATAAACAGATTAATGATCATAGAAGCCATTTTTCCCTTAAATACTATTAAGATTATTTTTACTTTGACTGAAGTGGAGGCCACATTTTAACTTGAACTAAAACTGGAAAAATTAATCGGTTCAATCAAAGAATGGTTTTATTCTAAGTGACCAGCCTTTTATTGCTTGTTTGTTTATTTCAGCCATAATTTAGAGGCTTATTCATGCTCAAATTACCGTGATGCTCCTCTATCAAGTCCTTAAAATTCCAAACGTTCTTGGATGGAATGCTGGGAATCTCCATTGATGGAAGCCAAATCAGCTGTAATGAACCTAGCCTGGTAATGGATTCAGAAAAGAACCCAAATGCCTTCCATTTCACAATATATCATGGGGGGAACAAAGGGTATCTAGGAGTCATAAGTAAATGTTCTGGTTTAAAGGATAGTGGGTAAATAACCTTCAACTAAAACACTAACAAGATAAATATAAAATGATAAATACAATTTGTGTTCAACTGGCTTCTGTGATTTCCCAATAGAAAAAATTCCTTTGGTCATGAATTTTTGGAAAATGTGCGTGTGTGCGTGTGTGTGTGTTGTGTGAGGGAGAGACTTTCTTTTCAGATCAAATATGGAATTAACAAACATGGAACAGAAATGCTGCCAATGCAGCAGAGTTTGAAATAGCTCATGAAAAGAAAAGCCCACTTGTGTAATTAAGTATTGTAACTTCCCATCATTTGTAGAACCGGAGCCAAGAGCCGTGTGTGTATGCATTTTTCCCAGCTCGAGCACGGATTTGCTGCTCAGCAGGTCAAGCCTCCCGCTGCCTGTCTCCTACTAGCCCCGGGAATTCTGACTGAGTGGTACAGACGTCGTCAGCTCCCTCTATAAATGGGGTCTCATGACCGAGAACTTCCTCAGTTAGTCGTTACGTTCACTTCAGAAGCAACACCACAGTTTTGGAATCGTCAGTGGTACGAATGCTGTGAATATCACGAATCTGTAGAAAGGTAAGATGCTTGAATCTGCGCTTAAAGACATCCAGGTCATGGCATTTAATTGTAGAAACAGTATATAATAGGCTTGAATAATCATCATGCCTTACCCATTGGTTGCTGGTCGAAAGAAACATTACATTTTTAATGTCAAATATAATATAACCATGTTATGTTATATTTGACATTTACTGGTGAATATTTTTACTGACCTGTTTTCAATGTTCATGTATTTGTGAAATTAGCAAATTTACTAGGGTTGTGCATTATGATAGTGGACTTCTGCACCAGCGTTCCAACTCTTTTCAGGAGAAGGTAGCTAATGCATACTCAAAACAGTCACCAGATATGGTCATATGATGTCATAGACTAATTTGCATATTCACTGAATCATCCTGATTTTTTGCCTACCAGCAAGCATGTTACATAAAGAAATAACATTTTATATAATTTCTTATAGAAATATGGCACCACAAACCAACTATTTATTTATTTACAAAATTCAATAATTTCTATGAAGAACACATGCAAAATGAATAACTCACTTTTCTCACGTGAGTGATTAGTTGTCATGAACAATGGTGACCTTTGAGAACAACGGTGATGGGTGATTGGTCAAGGACAACATTGGTGATCAGTGATTGGTCAAGGCGAACAGTGGTGATCAGTGATTGGTCGAGGAGAACAATGGTGATCAGTGATTTATCGAGAACAATGGTCATCAGTGATTTGTCGAAGGCAATGGTGATCAGTGATTTGTCAAGGACAATGGTGATCAGTGATTGGTCATGGAGTCCAATGGTGATCAGTGATTGGACATGGAGTACAATGGTGATCAGTGATTTGTCGAAGACAATGGTGACCAGTGATTTGTCGAGGACAATGGTGATCAGTGATTGGTCATACAGGACAATGGTGATCAGTGATTGAGAACAATAGTGATAAGTCAGGCCAATCCAAGTATAAATCAGTGAGGCTTTACACACTGCTTTCTTAACTCGTATAATCAGCAGCTGTGATGTGAGCTGGACAGCCATATAGAGTGCTGGACCATCTGCTCAAAAAGATGCTAGAATTGACTCAAGGGTTTTTTTTTTTGTTTTTTTTTTAATAAAGTCAATAAAATGGGGCTAAAAAGTCTCCAGATCCAGCAACAAAGTCAACAAGTTGGCAACTCTGTTCTGCACACCATATAAACAACTATTAGTCAAAAATATATATTAAAAAATACAATTCCAAACTCTGGAAGCTGGGTGATCTATGTTAGTAGTGTTTCTTTGCAATTTCCTGACACCTTATCTGAAGTCTTGGTCTTTGTATTACGTGGTACCTGATAACTATGGGGAAAAAAATTGCAATGTCAAAACAGGGTGCAGCTTGTGAAAAAGGGAGCTTATTTCAGTTTATTTATTGGTCATGATATTTCAAGGTCTTTATAAGAGGAGGCAAGATCTTACCTTTATTAATATGTCTGTATTTCATTCCAGAACCCACTGACCATTGTCAAGTGTTTCAGGAGTTCACAGCAGCCATGTGTCACCTGTCCATGACCTCCTTCTTTTTCGGTCTATTGATGTTGGAGCAGAAAACATGCAATGGCAGTTCAGTTACTAATTTTGACGCTGAGTTCAGCATCAGCCTCTATCAAGCACTCGCTGAGACAGATAACAGCTCCAACTTGATTGTGTCTCCAGCAAGCATCTCTCTGAGCCTGAGATTGTTGCAGCTTGGTGCAAGGGGAAACACATTGGCACAAATTGAAAGAACCATGGGATATGACATCAATGGTGAGCCAGGCGTCTACAGCGCTTCATGTTTTTGTTCGGTTAAAGGGAATGTGTCATTTAATCATTGCCTTTTGAGATACCATGAGAAGACAGTGTCCTTATTTGACACTTCAGTATAGGTTCTTGTATAAGTTCTAATATGGAGCAATGACCTGTTTCAGAGTAGTCGAGCCATTAGTTCCTTGGACTTTATTTAGAACATCTAGACATTTAGACATGATAATGTGCTGGTAATATTAAATGGCAGCTATAAGGCTATTTAGAAATGCCAAACAAGGCACTGTAACAATATCAATTACGTGTCTATATCATGACTGTTTGGTTAGTATTGCGTTTTAGGAGATCCATCGTCATCCATTGCAGGAGGAGAGAAGAAAGCAGATGTTTTGGTACACAGGTACCCAGCCCTGCACATTTTAGTGTATTCCCTGTTCTAACACACCTGATTTACCTAGAAAAAATTTGGAAAGTAGAAAGGTAATGGTGTTGGGAGAAAATTTTAAAAATGGGACAAGGAAATGCAGTCACGAAGGTCCTTGAGGATGGCATTCCATAGTTTGGGACTATGCCACTATAGGAACTTCCCACCATTAATGTCAGTCTGGTCTTGGGCAATACCAGCAAACCAGAATTGGTGGACTTGAGATTCAGAGCAATTAATTATTTGGCTAATTAACAGCTTTTCCTGACTTGAAGTGGGTGTGTTGGGGTCAGCAAAAACACTCAAATGAGCAGGACAGGGGTACTCCAGTACTAGGGTTGGGAACTTGTGGTTTAGTATAAAGAAGAGGCACAACATCATCAGCATATCAGTGAAAATCATGGCCATGTTTCTGGATACTTTGACCAAGTAGACCATGATCTAGGTAGATTTGTGAATGCCATAAAGTTTTGATAATATAATTCTTTATTCTGCCCATAGACCCTACTATCCAGGAAGCTGTATCACAAGCCAGATGTGACCTGTACAATTCTAGCCAGGGTGGTCGGCTTCAGTTTACTAACACCCTGCTTATACAGAGTGGAATCCAGCTTCAGCCAGAATTTACCCAGCATGCTATGCAATGGTGCAATAGCAGCCTGATTAGTGTGAACTTCAGCCTTCCAAATCACACACAAGTTCGATTCCAGCAAGTGCCGACAAGCAGAGGTGAGTTGAACCATCCCCATGTCAGTCATAATGGAGTTACGAATGAACATACAGTGGATATAAAAAAGTCTACACACCACTGTTAAAATGGCAGGTGATATAAACCAATGAAATCAACATAAATCATGTCAGAACATTTAAAAACTTTTTTGTAAAATGTTATCCTATTAATTAAAGTGAAAATCAATAAGAATCCTTTTAGGGGGAAACAATTAAAAATAAAAAACTTCAAGCTTGCACACCGTTTTATAATTGGGAATGTGGCAGTGTTCAGAATGTACTAATTACATTGAAATGCATGTTAAATACTAATTAGTATACACTTGCTATCTATTAAAGTGACGGATTAACCCCAAATAAAGTACAGCTGTTCCTATAGGACTTTCTAGACAGCTTCTTGGTAACATCCAACTAGAAAAGCTAGTTGGATGTTATAAAACAGCTAGGGGATCTCTTTGTTGAAAAATATCAGGAGAGGGTTACAAATTTTTTTTACAAGACTCTGGATATACCATGCAACACTGTACAGGCAATAATCAACAAGTGGAGAAAATATGGCACAATAGTGACACTACTAAGAACAGGATGTTTTGGAATGCCCCAGCCAGAGTCCAGACCTAAATCCAATCAAAGGTCTGTGGGGTGACCTGAAGAGGGCTGTGCACAGGAGATACCCAGCCAATCTGAAAGAGTTAGAATGCTTTCATGAGGACGAATGGCAAAATATTGCTAAGTCAAGGTGTGCCAAACTGACTGACTCTTACCCAAAAATATTGAATGCTTTAATAAAATCTAAAGGTGCTTCAACTAAGTATTACAGTAGTTTAGAGGTGTGCACACTTATGCAGTCAGGTTATTAGATATTTTTCACTTTTCCCCCTAAAATGATTCATATTGATTTTCACCATAATGAATAGGTTAACATAGGTTACAATAAAGGTATTAAATGTTCTAACATGATTTATCTTGGTTTCTTGTTTTTTTTTTGTTTTTTGTTTTTTAACATAACAGAAACCATTTTAACAGGGGTGTGTATACTTTTTAGATCTACTGTAAGTGGGGAAGAAAGATGCTCCACCTACTTCCTGTTTAACATCCTATAACTTTCCATATGTCCCTTTCTCTGATTAAGATTCGGGACTCACCACCTCCCCATCACCTCCCCACTATTCAACAACTTCTATCCAAGAATAATTAGTTGGGAATCTGGCTATCTAGTAAAAAGCAAAGCTCCCCTGAACTCCAGAAAAAGTTCTGAGCTCTTCCCCTATTATAGCAGCACAGTCACTCTTGATGATGTGGCCTGAAGGATGATGTTTCCTGTTTTTAACATTGCCGCATCCACTACATTTTAACTTGGCTGAATCTGTCTTAATCCAATCCACCATCTTAAGTCACTGTTTTTTTTTTAAACTCAAGACATAGCCCATAGTTTCCTTTTCAAAAGAGCTCAAAGATAGTGTCTATGTGTTATGATTTGTTGTGCTAAAATTGGGCTTTATGTAGAGGACTGCTCCTCAGTAAATGGAAGTTAATGTAACTCTGTTACTTTACTCTGCTAACTGATTGTTCATATCTCCAAGGAAAATCCTCTATATAAAAAAATACACTCCGTGTGTTTTAACTTTGTGCTGCAAGTGGCCACGTGTGATCTACGTGATAGAAATTTGTTAATGTGACTATCAAAAAAGAAATATATTTATAATATATTAAAATATAATATATTTAGCCTTGCTAAAACTCATGATACTCTTGCAACATTATTTGTACTTTATACCACAGTGCTGTTAAATTCTCAATTCTGATTGGTTAGAAGGTGTAGAACAACAGCTCCAACAGCATCTGGAAGTCACAGGTTTATATTAATGGATGCATTCTAATACACTATTGTTTATTAGGGACTTTTAATGGATTTTAAAAAATAAATAAATAAATGTAAGTGATAGCAGAAATTAACTTTAACATTAAATGTAACAATTAATCAGTTATGATGTTGTTATTAATAAATAATCATTAGACTTGACAAATTGTTGTGATATTAGTAGAACATCTGGCATGCTGTTCCAGGAAAACAATCAACTTCAAGGTGGTAACTGTAACTCTACTTCATCATACCAGCCCCATTGTTGATAATTTTCCTACAGCATGACAAGTAGCTTTTGTATTATTTTTATATTGGACCATGCCACACTGTATATAGCTAGGAGGATGAAATGACAATGTTGATTAGAATTCACTGAGGATTTTTTGTTTTTACTGAGTTGGTTTTCACCACACAGGTGAGGCAAAAGAAGTAATGCAGGCCTCATGGTGGGCCACTGTGCCTCATATGGCATTGCTGAGCTCAGTGGACTTCCAGGGCAGCTGGCAGAAACAGTTTCTGTTTAGAAGGACACAAAATCTGCCTTTTTCTTTGGCTAATGGCAGTAACATCAAAGTGCCCATGATGTACCAGTCGACTGAAGTAAAGTTTGGTGAGTAAGCCTGTGTTTTTGTGCTGTTTTTCATTTGTCATACAACCCCAGTTCCGAAAAAGTTGGGACAGTATGGAAAATGCTAATAAAAACAAAGAGGAGTGATTTGTAGATGTACTTTGACTTGTATTTAAACAAAAAACATATAAAGACAAGGTATTCGACATTTTACCTAATCAACTGCATAGTTTTTTGAAGATATACATTTATTTTGAAATTGATGCATGCAACACGTTCCAAAAAAGTTGGGACGGGGAAATGTAGGACTAATAGCGATGTGACAAGTTGAAATAAGAAGGTGACGTGAAACGGATGAGGCAATCATCTAATCATAGCATGTAAGGAGTCTCCAAAAAAGGCCTAGTCTTTCAAGAGCAAGGATGGGTTGAGGCTCGCCAATCTGCCAACAGATGAATCAGTGAATAATCCAACACGTTGAGAACAAAGACAAATCGGGTTTTGGGCATTTCACCTTTTACAGTGCAAAATATAATTAAAAGATTCAAGGAAGCCAGTCAAATCTCGGTGCATATAGGGCAAGGCCGAAAACCACTTCTGAAGGCGCGTGATCTCCGATCCCTCAGACGTCACTGTCATAAAAACCGTCATAAGTCTATAACGAATATCCTGAAATGGGCTTGGGAATACTTTGCTAAACCTTTGTTAGTTGACACCATTCGCCGCTGCATCCACAGATGCAAGTTAAGGCTTTACTATGCAAAGCAATAGTCATACACCATCACTATCCAGAAGCGCCACTTCTCTGGACTCGGTCTCATCTGAGATGGACAGTAGCTCAGTGGAACCATGTTTTGTGGTCTGACGAGTTCAACATTTCAAATAGTTTTTGGACAAAACAGCCGTTGTGTTCTCCGGGCCAAAGAGGAAAAGGACCATCCAAACTGTTATCAGCGTCAGGTCCAAAAGCCAGTGTCTGTCATGGTATGGGGGTGTGTCAGTGCCCATGGCATGGGTAACTTGGACATCTGTGAGGGCAGCATTAATGCAGAAAGATATGTACACATTTTGGAGCAACATTCTGCCCAGATTACAAGCACATGGTTGCGTAAACATAGAATGCGGGTGCTAGCATGGCCTGCCTGCAGTCCTGACCTGTCTCTGATTGAGAATGCGTGGTGCATTATGAAACACAAAATAAGGCAACGAAGGCTCCGTACAGTTACGCGGCTGAAGAAATGCATAATGGATGGATCTGGGAAAATTTTGCTTGCTAAATTTAACTTATCTTCAGTTCCCAAATAATTAATGTGTTATTAAAAGAAAGGGTGATGTTACACAGTGGTAAACAGTTAACTGTCCCAAATTTTTTGGAGTATGTTGCAGCCATCAGATTTGAAATGAGTGTATATTTTCAAAAATAAATTAAATTCACAAAGTAAAACATCAAATAATGTGTTAATTATGTGTTTTCAATATAGTACAGGGGGCGCATGTTAGTGGTTAGCATGTTCGCCTCACATCTCCAGGGTCGGGGGTTTGATTCCCACAGTGGCCTTGTGTGGCCCTGTGTGTCCCTGTGTGTGCGTGTTTGCATGTTCTCCCCGTGCTGCGGGGGTTTCCTCCCCCTAGTCCAAAGACATGCATGGTAGGCTGATTGGCATGTCCAAAGTGTCTGTAGTGTGTGAAGGTGTATGCGAGTATGCCCTTTGATGGATTGGCACCTTGTCCAGGGTGTACCCCACCTTGTGCCCGATGCTCCCTGTGATAGACTCTAGGTTTTCCCGTGACCCTGAAGGAAGGATAAGCGGTATAGAAGATGGATGGATGGAATATAGTACAGGGTGAACTGAATTTTCAAATGACTCTTCGTTGGTTTTTTGCATTTTCCATACTGTCCCAACTTTTTTTTTTTTTTTTTAGAAGTGAGGTCATATTACAGAAAGGAGTCATCTTCCACAACATTAAATTAATTTAATAAATGAATTCCTGTACCACCTCCTGTTTTTCTTGCAGGTCAGTTTCATTTGCCATCAGATCAGCGCTACTCCGTCCTCGAGCTGCCCTACTCTGGCCAATCCCTAAGCCTTTTGCTGGTGATACCAAGTGAAAGGAAGACCCCACTCTCACTGTTTCAGACACAGCTCACCCGACGCACTTTGGCAATCTGGAATACAGGACTGCGGCACACCAAAATGGACATCTTCCTCCCCAGGTGGCATAGCACTGAACAAACAAAAACACAAACCTAAAACAATTGTGAAATCGTTGTACCTACCAGACTTATTGTGGCTGTGTGTTTCAGGTTTAAGTTGCACTACCAGGTCAACCTGAAGCCAGTTCTCGAGTTGCTCGGCATTTCCGATGCTTTCGATCCAATCTCTGCTGACTTCAGAGGTATATCAGGTAGATATGCTGAAACCTTTGATAACGTTGTACATCTCCTTGCATGGGTTATTATTTCAGAAATAGTTTCATTTAAAAGTCTGCCACTGATATATATATATATATATATATATATATAGTCAAGTCCATAATTATTTGCATACTGACAGTGTTATACTTATTTTAGCTGTCTACCGCCGTATATTGAAGTAAAAATTAAATAATGAATATGAGCTCAAACTGCACACTTACAGCTTTAATTTCAGGGTATTTACATCCAAATTGAGTAAATGGGTGTAATATGTTATATGTGGTCCCCCCTTTTTAAGGGACCAAAAGTAATTGAACAATTGACTGCTCAGCTGTTCCATGGCCAGGTGTGTGTTATTCCCTCATTATTTCACATACAGTGCATCTGGAAAGTATTCACAGCGCTTCACTTTTTCCACATTTTGTTATGTTGCAGCCTTATTCCAAAATGGATAAAATTAATTATTTTCCTAAAAATTCTAAAAACAATACCCTATAATGACAACATGAAAGAAGTTTGTTTGAAATCTTTGAAAATTTATTAAAAATAAAAAACAAAAAAAGCACATGTATAGAAGTATTCACAGCCTTTGTCATGACACTCAAAATTGAGCTCAGGTGCATCCTGTTTCCACTGATCATCCTTGAGATGTTTCTACAACTTGACTGGAGTCCACCTGTAGTAAATTCAGTTGATTGGACATGATTTGGAAAGGCACACACCTCTCTATATAAGGTCCCGCAGTTAACAATGCATGTCAGAGCACAAACCAAGCCATGAAGTCCAAGGAATTGTCAGTAGACCTCCGAGACAGGATTGTATCGAGGCACAGATCTGGGGAAGGGTACAGAAACATTTCTGTAGCATTGTGTCCCAATGAGACACAGTGGCCTCCATTATCTGTAAATGGAAGAAGTTTGGAACTACCAGGACTCTTCCTAGAGCTGGCTGCCCAGCCAAACTGAGCGATCGGGAGAGAAAAACCCGATGGTCACTTTGATAGAGCTCCAGCGTGTCTCTGTGGAGAGGAGAACCTTCCAGAAGAACATCTCTGCAGCACTCTACCATTCAGGCCTGTATGGTGGAGTGGCCACACGGAAGCTACAGCCCACCAGGCACCTGGAGGACTCTCAGACCATGAGAAACAAAATTCCCGTGTCTGATGTTAAAAAGATTAAACTCTTTGGCCTGAATGGCAAGCGTCATGTCTGGAGGAAACCAGGCACCACTCATCACTTGACAATACCATCCCTACAGTGAAGCATGGTGGTGGAAGCATCATGCTGTGGGGATATTTTTCCCAGCCTGTCCCTCAAATCAACCACAACCTCAATGTACAGCTCGGCTCAACCACACTCAAGCCAACCAGGACGGCCAAGAACCTTGGGGTGATGTCTCATGAAATGTCTCACGCATGTATCATTCAGGGAGGCATGTGTTCTCGCTTTGACAGAGTCCTGGCTGGACAAGTCTGTCCTGGATACCAAGGTTAGCCTGGACGGTTTTGACTTCTTTCGGGCAGACAGAACCAGTAATTCGGGGAAAAAGCGCAGTGGTGGGGTGTGTATGTACATCAACTTGCGGTGGCGTACTAACATCAAAGTACACGGGAAATCTTGTAATCCAGACCTGGAGCTGCTCACCCTGTCCGCCCGTGCCTTTTACCTTTCCAGGGAGTTCTCGACTGTTGTGCTTAACTGTGTTTATGTTCCACCAAGCGCCAATGTCAAGGCAGCAGCTGAGCAGATAGTGCATAATACACAGACTATGCTCAGCAAATACCCAGATGCTCCAGTACTACTTCTTGGAGACTTCAACAGCTGTAGGCTTGATTACGTATTGCCAGCCTTCAATCAATATGTAGATGTACCAACAAGATTTAATAAAACTATAGATTTATATTACAGTAATATCCCGGAAGCCTATAAAGCTAGAGCTCTCCCACCGCTAGGATTAGCAGATCATAATGTTATCCATTTACTTCCTGTTTACAAACAACGGCTGAAACAACGCAGGCCAGTAATACACAGTGTCCCTCAATGGTCGGAGGATGCTATTTCATGCCTTCAAGGCTGCTTTGCGTGTACAGACTGGGAAGTCTTTGAGGGAGAGCTTGATGAGAAGACTGCGGTTATTACTGATTATATTAAATTCTGTATGGGTTCCTTGATACCGGTAAAGACTACCAGAACATACCCAAATTCAAAACCTTGGATCAACTCATCTCTAAAATCTCTTTTCCAAAAGAGAAAACTTGCCTTTAAGCAAAAGGACTTTGCTGGTCTCAAAATCATACACCAGGTAAAACTGAAATATTCAAGGCTAAAAAGAAGTATAAAAACAAACAGGCTTTTCAGCGAGTCAGGTCTCTTACTGGACAAGCCGTTAAACAGACTGTCTCTGTACCAGATCCCACCACCTTTACTGTTAATCTTAATAATTTCTATGCCCGTTTGATACCCCTGATTTTTCAGCAGTGTGAGATAGCCTTCTGGATTCTTTACCTTCTCAAGAGCTGGATTATGAGTCCCTTCTAACTAAGCAGGATGTCTATTTCCAGCTTATTAAGTGCAAATTGAATAAGGCTCCCGGAGCCAGATGGAATTCCAGGTCGGGTCTTGAAAAACTGCGCTCTGGAATTAACCCCCATTCTTCATTCTCTTTTTCTCCGATCACTTTGTACTTCAACAATACCAGTCACATGGAAAACATCAGTTGTTACTCCTGCTCCCAAAAAACCTCACCAACAAAGTTAAATCACTACAGGCCGGTATCACTAACTTCAATCATAATGAAATGATTTGAGAAAATGGTTCAAAACATTATGCTTCCATATGTTTCACCTTTTTGGATTGCCTCCAATTTGTATATAAACAGAAGAGAGGTACAGAGGATGCAGGCTTGTCTCTTGCACTGTCTACTTCAACACCTGGATATTCCTGGAAACTATGCCAGACTTCTTTTCATTGACTTTAGCTCTGCCTTTAACTCAATTCAGCGTCATCAGGTAATCAGGAAACTACATTGTCTGCAAGTTCCATCACCACTAGTACACTGGACTTATAAGTTCCTTTCTAATAGACCACAAGTTCTAAAGGTGGACAATGCATTATCACCCATTATTGTTCTCAACACTGGTGCCCCTCAGGGGTGTGTACTTAATCCACTTCTTTATACAAATGATTGTCAGAGTCCAGTCACCACCACTCATTACTTTAAATATGCAGACGATACTGCCATTGTTGCATTGCTTAATAAGGACAATGATTCTTTTTTGGACTATCAACGCTCCATAGCACATTTTTGTACATGGTGTGATGATAACTTTCTCCACCTTAATATCAAAAAGACTAAGGAGCTCTTCCAAAACACTTACCCATCCTTCTAGTATTACCATTAATGGAGAGATGGTTAAAAGTGTGGAGCATTTCAGATATCTGGGTATTACATTGGATAAACATCTCAACTTCAATCAGCACACTCTAGGTATTTACAAGTGCTGTCAACAGAGACTCACAGTTATCCGTATACTTAAATATCTGTCTGTTCAGCCTAGTCTGCTTCTTCTTCTGTACCGAAGTATTATTGAACCGGTTCTTATGTATGGTGCCATTTGTTTTTTCCATATGCTAACAGTAACCAATAAGAACAAACTTTTGAAAATAACTAATTTAACGAGAAAAATCATTGGTATTCCCACCCCCAATTTATCGGACTGTGTAAGTTCATATACGCTCCGGAAGGCAAATAAAATTTTGAATGACTCAAACCACCCACTATAAATATTTCAACCCCCTTCCTTCTGGCCACAGGTATAGACTACCCATGTGCAGAAAGGCCAGCTATGGTAGGAGTTTTGTTCCTTTGGCTATACGAGCGTTAAACACATAAGTACCAGATGCATTTGTTGTATGATGATGTTTTTTCTCCTTGTCCCCTTCTCCCCTCTATGCCTGTGATTGTTTATGTTGGTTTATATGTATGATGTTGTTATGTTTTTGTATGCACCCACTGTGGAAACAAATTTCCTCTTTGAGGACCAATAAATTATCTATCTATCCAACAAAGTATTGAGCAAAGGCTGTGAATACTTATGTACATGTGCTTTTTTGGTTTCTTAATTTTAATAAATTTGCAAAGATTTCAAACAAACTTCTTTCATGTTGTCATTATGGGGTATTGTTTGTAGAATTTTTAGGAAAATAATGAATTTACTCCATTTTGGAATAAGGCTGTAACATAACAAAATGTGGAAAAAGTGAAGCGCTGTGAATACTACCCGGATGCACTGTACAAGAAAGCAGACAGTAGGTCTAGTGTTGATTTCAATGTGGCATTTGTATTTGGAAGCTGTTGCTGTTAACTCTCAATATGAAGTGCAAAGAGCTGTCACCTCCAGTGGAACAACCCATCATTAGGCAGAAGAAACAAAACAAACCCATCAGAGAGATAGCAAAAACATTAGCAACAACAATAGCAAAATGGTGATCTCAGGAACACCAAAAGGCCCGAAAGATCATGGAAAACAACTGTGGTGGATGACAGAAGAATTCTTTCCCTGGTGGAGAAAAAACCCTTTACAACAGTTTGCCAGATGAAGAACACCCTCCAGGACAATCAAGAGAAGACATCACCAGAGGGTTTATAACAAGAACAGGTCTCTACGGTAACAATTTTTTTTAGGAGCACTTGTGCTCCTAATTACAAAAATTTAGGAGCATGGTTGAAGTTTTTTATTATTATTATTATTATTATTATTATTATTATTATTATTTTTTAGAGATGGTAACATTAATGTGCCATAATATAAGACACAAGTAGGCATGAGAAAACTTGAGCTTGTAAATTATGACAGAATTTATGAACATGGTGTGAGCCATGAAACATTAATTTACCTTCTGATAAACTAAATTTTATATTTTCAGTTAATTTTACAGGCTGTATGCAAAAACAACCGTTAACCTGTTCCACCTTGTAAACAAATACAAAAAACCTCAATGTTCAGTATTTGAAGTCTGCTCCTCTTAAATATATTTAAAGCTACACTATTAGACATTTTCCACTGTCATGATGCTGGGCTGGAGCCAATTCTCGAACCACTCTGTGTATATTGTACAGTGAGGGAAAGAAGTATTTGATCCCCTGCTGATTTTGTACGTTTGCCCACTGACAAAGAAATGATCAGTCCATAATTTTAATGGTAGATTTATTTGAACAGTGAGAGACAGAATAACAACAAGAAAATCCAGAAAATCGGATGTCAAAAATGTTATAAATTGATTTGCATTTTAATGAGAATTAAATAAGTATTTGACCCCCTCTCAATCAGAAAGATTTCTGGCTCCCAGGTGTCTTTTATACAGGTAACGAGCTGAGATTAGGAGCACACTCTTAAAGGGAGTGCTCCTAATCTCAGCTTGTTATCTGTATAAAAGACACCTGTCTACAGAAGCAATCAATCAATCAGATTCCAAACTTTCCACCATGGCCAAGACCAAAGAGCTCTCCAAGGATGTCAGGGACAAGATTGTAGACCTACACAAGTCTGGAATGGGCTACAAGACCATTGCCAAGCAGCTTGGTGAGAAGGTGACAACAGTTGGTGCGATTATTCGCAAATGGAAGAAACACAAAAGAACTGTCAATCTCCCTCGGCCTGGGGCTCCATGCAAGATCTCACCTCGTGGAGCTGCAATGATCATGAGAACAGTGCGGAATCAGCCCAGAACTACACGGGAGGATCTTGTCAATGATCTCAAGGCAGCTGGGACCATAGTCACCAAGAAAACAATTGGTAACACACTACGCCGTGAAGGACTGAAATCCTGCAGTGCCCGCAAGGTCCCCCTGCTCAAGAAAGCACATATACATGCCCGTCTGAAGTTTGCCAGTGAACATCTGAATGATTCAGAGGACAACTGGTTGAAAGTGTTGAGGTCAGATGAGACCAAAATGGAGCTCTTTTTCATCAACTCAACTCGCCGTGTTTGGAGGAGGAGGAATGCTGCCGATGACCCCAAGAACACCATCCCCACCGTCAAACATGGAGGTGGAAACATTATGCTTTGGGGGTGTTTTTCTGCTAAGAGGACAGGACAACTTCACCGCATCAAAGGGACGATGGACGGGGCCATGTACTGTCAAATCTTGGGTGAGAACCTCCTTCCCTCAGCCAGGGCATTGAAAATGGGTCGTGGATGGGTATTCCAGCATGACAATGACCCAAAACACACGGCCAAGGCAACAAAAGAGTGGCTCAAGAAGAAGCACATTAAGGTCCTGGAGACTGGGTAGGCCACTCCAGACCTTAATCCCATAGAAAATCTGTGGAGGGAGCTGAAGGTTTGAGTTGCCAAACGTCAGCCTCGAAACCTTAATGACTTGGAGAAGATCTGCAAAGAAGAGTGGGACAAAATCCCTCCTGAGATGTGTGCAAACCTGGTGGCCAACTACAAGAAATGTCTGACCTCTGTGATTGCCAACAAGGGTTTTGCCACCAAGTACTAAGTCATGTTTTGGGGGTCAAATATTTATTTCCCTCATTAAAATGCAAATCAATTTATAACATTTTTGACATGCATTTTTCTGGATTTTTTTGTTGTTATTCTGTCTCTCACTGTTCAAATAAATCTACCATTAAAATTATAGAATGATCATTTCTTTGTCAGTGGGCAAACGTACAAAATCAGCAGGGGATCAAATACTTCTTTCCCTCACTGTATATATATCTGAATAATCTCATATAGAATGTGATTGGGTGAGTTCATTTACCCGTCAGATGTAAAGCGCTTTAGTTTAATGGTGTTCATTAGGGATGCACCCATCAGGATTTTTATGACCGAAACCGATCGAGATACCAATCTTTTTTTTTTGTTGTTTAAACTTTAATCAGGAGGTCTGTCATAAACAGTTAAATGTAAGCTCTCTCCTCATGGTCACTGTTAATTGAGTTAAAATAATAGTAATGAGAAATACCATAGGTTAATTGATAAATAAACAAGCATAAAATATTTATTTTTTAAATATTTTACACAATAAAGAGTCCTAATTAAAAGTAGACTAACACAAGCATGATCCATATTAGGAAAAAGGCTAATAGCCTTCTAAGGAGATAGCAAACTAAGCTTAATGTAAACTTGATATTAAATGTAACCCATAGTAATTAAACATTATTCTCATTTTATTTATATTTTATGAAGTTATTATAATATGTTTTTTATATTAAATGATTTATTTATAACTAAGAACATTTTATGTCTTTACATTTTATTAGTTTTTTGTTTGTTTATCTATCAGTTGTTCCTTTTAGATCGGTTCCCCCAGTACAGTGTTGCCATGCCTGCTGATAATATTGTGTTTTTTGGGGGATTAACTCAAAACATGGAAACTCTGAGTTTTCTAGTGATATCTGGCAACCGTGAGTTTAAATGAAGTGAACGTGCTGTGCATGTGAGGCGGGACGAGTTAGTGAAGAGAGTGAAGGAGAGTGGCAGGGTACTGTATGTTTACAGACTGAACAGTTGCTACTCTTGATTATGATTGGTGAGGAATTATTTAATAAAGAAATTTGAATTAAACCCACCTTGTAGAATTAGCATTATTGTTAATTTACTCCGCTGTGGCCAAACGAGCAGGTCACAGTTGCAGGTTCAGGAAATTTTGCATGATCAATAAAAGATGGCGGTTTGTGAGATCGGCAAGTTGACATTTTATAGTGTGGGTGTGTACGACTGCTAGGGTAACTGGTTCCCTTGTATTTATCGATGTGATGGTAAATGGTCTGCACTTATATAGTGCTTTTTAAGCTTAGCAGTTCTACAAAGTGCTTTACACTGTTTCTCATTCACCCATTTACACACACACACACCAATGGCAGCAGAGCTTCCATGCAAGGCTAGTGCCTGCCATCAGCGTCCTGCTAAAGCAAGACTTCGGTGTGTGGAGACATGTGGGCCGGGAATCAAACAACTAATCCTACGATTAGTGGCTCTACCACTTGAGCCACAGCCACCTGATGTGAAGTGTATAGGGTTATATTATCTCTTCACATTCAGCTACATGCATCAAAACCCATTGGACAGCGCTTCACACTGCAGATGACCTGAAGCGGAATCTTCCAAAAGTGGAATCTTCTGTCAATCAATGGCCAAGTCAATCACCTGACCTGAATCAAACTGAGCTGCATTTTACTGCCTGAAGAACAAGAACATGCAGGAACCAAGACTGCTGCAGTAAAGGCCTGGCAGAGCATCAAAAGTTAATTCCTACACTATTCACCTAATTTGGATGTATTATGATTGTAATTTCAACTCCAAAATACTGTAGTAGACAGCAAAAATTAATAACTTGGTTAATGTCAAATGTTTATAGACCTGACTCTATATGCATAAAAAAATACCAAATCCGACTATTCTGCCCCTGCTGCAAATAGTATGCACCTCGACAGATAGCTAAACAGGTTGAGGACGGAAGGAAAGTCGAAACCGAAAGAATTCCTTTACAGTGTCTTACTTTGGAACTTCAAATCCACAACGTCAATTTGTGAAACTACAATACACACAAAAAAACACACATTAAGTATAAAGATCAAGGCACTGGAAAATTAAGGAAAGTGCTAAGAAAGAAAACATAGCCCCACGTTATTATACAAAGAGAGGTAACTATAACCTCCTTTGCTAAATGTACAGCAAATGTTTTAAATTCCATAAAATACTCCTTTAAACATAGTTGACATTAAATAAACAAATAAACTTACAAACAATGGCTTCTTTGGCATGAAATAAGAGAATATGCCTTTTTATCCTACGAACATCTGCTGCTGTATCACCGCTGTGTGCAGCGAAAACTAAAATGGCGGCCATGACCTCTAACCTAAGTCACATGACACATTTCAACCAATGAAATAAAATAAGTTAAATAACTAGTTCAAGAGTCAGAACACTCCCCGTCTGGTATTTTAGAATACCACTATAAACAAATTAACAAATTATTATTGTATTACAATAATATTAGTTCTTCTGTTCTTCTGATGACAGGAGAAGAATCACTTGGGACACAGATCTCAGCTAAGTTCTATAGTTCCCATCCTTGGTGAACTTGAATTCGATCGTCCTGACCTTCTGATCTCTGTCTGGGAATACCTTAGTGATGAGAGGCATAGGCCAGTTATTTCTTTTGACTTGACATTCCTTCATAAGTACTACAACTCCTTCTTTGATGTTAGGCTTGTTTGTAAGCCATTTGCGGCGACTCTGAAGATTGACTAGGTACTCACATCGCCACCTTTCCCAAAAGGTGTTGGCAAGCTGTTGAACTTTCTTCCATTTCTGGCGACAAAGATCCTTTCCAAAGTCCCCAGGAGGAGGAGATAGCACACCGACTTTCTGGGGCAAAAGTGTAGCTGGAGTCAACAGGGCTAGAGAGTCTGGATCACTTGAGATAGGTGCAAGAGGTCTTGCATTCATAATAGCAGAAACTTCTGCCAAGAATGTTACCAGCATTTCATGAATGAGATGAGAGTGACTTTTGAAGCAACATGGAGTCCAATATGCGACGCGCAACTCCAATAAGTCTCTCCCAAGCTCCTCCCATATGAGATGCATGAGGGGGATTAAAGATCCAGTGCCATCCTTCCTCACTCAAGTAGTTACTAAAGCTGGGCTC
This sequence comes from Ictalurus punctatus, assembly GCF_001660625.3. Classification (NCBI taxonomy): domain Eukaryota; kingdom Metazoa; phylum Chordata; class Actinopteri; order Siluriformes; family Ictaluridae; genus Ictalurus; species Ictalurus punctatus. The sequence continues at coordinate 10,043,444 of NC_030421.2, read as the reverse complement.
CTCTGCAAACATTCCCAGCTCCTAACAATCACCCTTAAATTTGTGCCGCAGTCTGATCTGATTTGTTTCGCTGGACCCCTTATAGCAAAGAAGCGTCAGAGGGCATTGATAAAGGTGGATACATCAAGAGAATCAATCAACTCGAAGTGCACTGCTCAAATACTCAAACAGGTAAAAATGACTACCCATCTTTTACAGTTTGCCAAGCCACCTCAAGAGGTGACCATCCAAGGCCCAAAGATGTCAAGGCCGACATAAGTGAACGGTGGATCAATGGCAAGCCGATCTGGTGGAAGATCTGCCATTTTTTTGTTCAATGACTCTTCCCCTGAGTTTTTGACATATGATGCATTTGTGAATCACACTATGAATGCGTTTCTTTGCCCAAATTATCCAGAATCCTGCATTTCTGATGGCACCTTCAGTAAACAGATGGCCTTGGTGTCTGACACATTTGTGAAAGTGTTTCGTGATCAGAAGAGCTAGGTGGATTTTCCCTGGAATGATAATGGAATGCTTTTCTCTTTGCTCTATGGAAGCATGCGTGAGTCTGCCACCTAGCCTCAGAAGCTCGTCTTGGTCGATAAAGAGATTTAGAGTTCTCAGTCCACTCGTTTTTGGGATTTCTTCCCCTTCAGAAAGGCGAAAAACTCAACGTGGTAGCTCTCTCGTTGCACACATTGTACTATCACAACTTCTGCCTGTGAAAGTTCCTCAGTGAGTGTTTTTTCACAAAGATGCCATTTTTTACAAGTACTTGCTAGCTCCATTTTATTCCGTTTGAATGAATGTATGATGTGGATCAAGTTGATTTCGCTCGTAAGAGATTTTTCCAGGTCGAAAAGCGTTCAAAGCGATGTAAGCCAAGTTTAACAGGACAGTCATGGGGCGTCAGATCCATACAGTTGGAGCGTACTTCAATATCTGAATCAGGCTCATATAGGCTGTATGAGGGGTTGTCCTCAAGACACTCCGTATCAGGACGAGAATGAAAAGCAGGCCCAGAAAGCCATGTGGAGTTCTTCAAGTCTGAGGCGGGCGCTGAATGTGTTGCATGATCCGCAGGGTTCTGAGTTGTGGAAACATAATGCCACTGTTCTTGCCTTGTTGATCTCCTAATCTGCTGGACTCTATTACTTACATATACATAAAACTGTCTTGTTTGGTTATGAATATATCCCAACACGACTTTACTGTCAGAATAAAATTCTACAGTATTTGGAGTGATATCCAACTCATTTTGAATGATTTCTGCCACTTCTACTGCCAGCACTGCTGCTCCTAGCTCTAATTGAGGTATGGTGTGAGGAGACAGAGGAGCAAGCTTAGCCTTGGCTAGGACAAACCCTACATTGTATGAGCCATTATCATCCTTCACTCTCAAATAGGCTGCAAGGAATGTTTCCAAGCCTCCCATTCAGCTTCCCTGCCCATTGGTAGAGGGGCATCCCAGTCTTTTGTGTCTGCTGTCAGGTCGCAAAGGAGCCAGTCCGAGAGGGTCAAAGACACTGTTAACAGTTGCTAAGACACCTCTACGAGTGAAAGGCTTCTCTTTTACATCAAGGCGGAAGGTGAAAGTGTCTGTTTTAAGATTCCAGCTCAGCCCAAGACTCCTCTGAATAGGTGGTGTATCTTTTTCCAGATCAGGGTCCTTGAGGTCTTTCACATAATCTTCCACAGGAACTGCATTCATTACAGAAGGACTGTTCGATGCTATTTTATGAAGTCTCAAGCTGGAATTTGCTAGCATCTCCTGAGTTCTTTTCAACAGATCAACTGCTTCCTCAGCGGTGGGCACTGATTTCAGGCCATCATCCATGTAAAAGCCTTCACACTCGATGAAGGTTTTTTCATTGTTCCCAAACTCAAACTCTCCATGTTGAGCAGCACGATGAAGTCCATATATCGCTACAGCGGGTGAGGGACTATTCCCAAAAATGTGGACTTTCATCCTATACTCAGTGACGTCTTTAGAGAGATCATTGTTCTCAAACCACAAAAAGCGGAGAAAGTTGCGTTGATCCTCTCTAACCACAAAACTATGGAACATCTGCTCAATGTCTGCAGTGAATGCCTCTTTTTGGAAACGAAGCAAGATGCCTAGCAAGGAGTTGTTTAAGTCAGGTCCTGAGAGAAGCACTTGATTAAAAGAATTGCCTTTGTACTGTGCACTAGAGTCAAATACAACTCTAAACTGTCCTGGCTTGCGAGGGTGATAGACACCGAATATAGGCAGGTACCAAGCGTCCTCATCTTCCTTCACAGGTGGTGCTAACTCTGCATGACCAGCGTCGAAAATCCTTTGTATGAATGTGATGAAATGTTCTTGCATTTGCGGCTTCTTCTTTAGTGTCTGATGGAGTAACAGGAGACGTTTTGCACTCTGGTCTCTATTGTTAGGTAGCCATTGGTGTGAAGTTCGGAAAGGAAGAGGTGCCACCCAACTGTTAAAGCTATCAATGAACATTTCCTTGTCCATCAGTTTCAGGAACGCTCGATCTTCAATGGACGGGGCCACCTTTTCATCATCTCGTGTCCGTTCAAAGATAGTGTTACCCAGCAAGTCCTCCGGGCAGGTGGATGGAGAGAGGTGACAGCCATGGGAAGAAATGGCATGATCCTTGCTGTTTAGCTTCTCTTTCACCTGTATCTGATTAGGACATGGATCACATAAACTTGGACGCCCATTGAGAAGCGTGCTTGTGCAAAACACATCAACTGTGCTAGGTCTATGTGCTGACCCCAAGCAGATATTTCCAACTATCACCCAGCCAAAGTCAAGTCTTTGGGCATATGGTGCCTTGTTCAATCCATTAAGCTGTTTTCTCACTTTGTGGACCTGGATGATGTCTCTCCCCAAGAGGAGCAATATTTGAGCATATGGATCAATCTCTGGTATTTCATGAGCAATGGATTTCAGGTGAGGGAACTGGTGTGCAATGGTGGAGGATTGGATCTCAGAATGGTCATCAGGCATGTAATTACACTCAATAAGTGTTAGGAGTGACATGTATTTTTCCATCCATAGATACAGCTTGAAACCCAGTGGCTCTTCTTCCAGACGTTTCTGTCACCCCAGCACAGGTTTGAAGAGTGTATGGATGCTCTGTTCCTTTTACTTTGAATAAATAAATAAAAACTCAGATTTAACTAAAGACCTGTTACTTTGCTCGTCAAGCACAGTGTACATCTTCACCATACTCTCCGGATGACCCTCAGGATACACCCCTATCAGGCATATCTTAGAGCAGGGGTGTCAGACGTACGGCCCAGGGGCCAAAACCGGCCCGTTTGGGGGGGGGGGGGGGGGGGGGGGGGGTTATTACGGTGTAGCCTACCCTATTTTCTACTCGGACAAATGTGCCTCAGTGAGCTTAGACTCATTTTATCATTATCTCTTGGCAGGGTATCCCAAATGAACAGCCCTGGCCGCAAAAAAATTTGTGCATTCTTGGGACAACCTACCTTTGTGAACAAGTTTTCTCAGTAATGAACATCAAAAAAACAAAATTGTGCTCAAGGCTCACACAGGAACACTTAAATGACATTCTGAGATTGGCTGCTACTCAGGACATGATGCCTGATAATGATGCACTTGTGCAGACAAAAGATGCCAAGTTTCAGGACCAAAAACAAAGTAGACTAGACATGACTAACTCCTTTAAAATGCTGCTTCAGACACTGATTGCACTTAAAGAATACAGTTCTGTGAAAATGAATCCTTGCTGTAGTAATAGTTAAAAAATGTGCAATTTAATGTTAGCCAACAGCTTCACTACAAGAGAGTTTGGTTTGGCGGAATCCTATTGTTCATGCAATGCCATAAATTTTAAAGTGCAATACTATATTTTTCAGTTCCAAATACCTGTGAATTAAAGTTTTTTGCATTTGTTCAAACACTGTGACCAGTTGTAATGCGCACATGTAAATGATAATCAGAAGCAAATTGCACGTTTGTCTTAAAAAATCTGAGGTTGTTCATGATATGTTTTGTAAAACGATATTTCATTAAATATGAAGATTTTCCTAATGTACTTGTACTTCTTTGCACAAAAACAAAGAGAAAAACATGGACTCATTGTTATTTATAGGTAATTATGTTATGAATTTACTGGCCCGGCCCACTTGACATCTAATTAGGCTGTATGTGGCCCCTGAACTAAAATGAGTTTGACACCCCTATCTTAGAGCATGATTTGGGTATTGGACTGTCTCCACAAATCTCAGTGCATTGTGAAGTAAAATTTGCAGGAAGGCTTTTATCGTTCTCCCCGCTATGCTCTGATGAGAGGTATTTGATGGCCCAAGGAGGAGGACCAGGATGAAGTGCAGATATATGCTTGTCACCCTTACATTCACTGCACTTGATTACTGCCTTGCAGTTCTTCACCAAGTGATTAGTTGAAGCACAGCACCTATAGCACACACCATTTTCTTTAAGCAATATGTGCCTTTCTTCTAGAGTCTTCGCTCTGAACCCACGGCAACATCTCAGAGGATGAGGTTTATTTTTGTGTATGGGACACTCCTTTTCTACATCAGTAGGCTCGTTAAAGGAACTTCTTGTAGGAAGAAATCAAATTGTTGTTGCCACACCTGTCTTGTGAGTAGACACTGCAACTCTTCTTTGCATTGGCCTTTTAACCAACAGCTCTGTCTTGATCTGGGTTGTGCTGAATGTGCCAATACTAAAGCTTGGACCATTTTGAGCCCGTGCTTCCCTACAGACAAAGTCAGTAAAAATGGAGAATGGTGGGAAGGTAACGTTATACTTCCTTTTGTACTCAGAACCCTGATAGATCCATTTTTCTTGTAGGTGATAAGGCAACTTCTCCACAATTGGATTGACTCCTCTGGAAGTGTCCAGGTAAGAAAGTCCTGCTAAGCAGCCTTCAGCTTTAGCAGACTGTATCTCGCATAGCAGATCTCCGAGCGCTTGTAATTTCAGAGGATCTTGTTTATTAATTTTTGAAAATTGCTCAATTTTGTCAAAAAGTGCATTCTCCACCACCTCAGGGGACCCATACATCTCTTCTAGACGATCCCAAGCCATTTTAAGCCTAACCTCAGGATACTTGATATTCACTGACCTGATGCGTCTTGCATATTCTGATGACTGACTGCCAAGCCACTTAAATAGTAAGTCCAACTGTTTGCTGGAAGTGAGTTTCAACCCACTGGTGGCATATAAGAAGGAAGACTTCCATGCCCAGTAGTTTTCCGGGTGGTCGTCGAATTTTGTGAGCCCAGAGTTAATAATTTCACTACGGGCAAGAAACCTTGCTAAATCGCTCATTTCAGCTTCTCCATGAAAAGGTGGTTGAGCAGGGGTTTGGGCATTGTATGTCTGTGCAAGGGGCCAGTAATTAACTGGGTTGTATGTGGTAGACTGAGGTTTGTCGATTACAACAGCTTTAGGCTATGAGACCATATCATTGGCTTGTCTAACACAATCAGGTGGCACACTCTTTGGAGAGCTTTCCGTTGACTGCTTGTTTTCGCTCTCATAAGGTCTCACAGAGTCAACATGTGGTGTAGCTAAACTTGTTTCCACAGGGGGATCAAATATGGAGTGATTTGAGTGCTGCTCCGCATAATCGCTAGTGTGCTGCACAGGGTCTGCAGGAGGAGTGATACGGCTAATCAAGTGGTAACTGCCTTCCTCCATGCTCTCTATAGCCTCCTCCAATATTCTTGCCTCAGCCATAGCGGCAGCAGCCTCTTTTTCATGTTCTAGTGCTGTAAGACTGCCTTCCATATGCACTTTCTCTACTTTCATCTCAGTTTCTTTCTTGAGGTAATATGCAGGTGTACGCTCTGCCTCAGCTCTAGCTCGTGCCTTTGCTGCAGCCATGACAGCTGATGTCCTACTAGACCTTTCAGACATTGTTGTTGAGCATGTGACAACAGATCTAGTTTCCAATGTTTTCTCAGTCCCTGATTTTCCGTCACCCTCCATGGCGTGTAATGCATGAATCGTACCTCTCAGTCGAGGACCGTAATGACAAGGACGAATAAGATAAGAGGAGAGACTTCATGTAAAGGCGACTCTGTAGCTCGATTGAAGAGGTTACGTCTTTTCACTATTCTGCCCCTGCTGCAAGTAGTATGCACCTCGAAAGATAGCTTCCATAAAATACTCCTAAAATGACGGCCATGACCTCTAACCTAAGTCACATGACACATTTCAACCAATGAAATAAAACAAGTTAAATAACTACTTCAAGAGTCAGAAGACTACCCGTCTGGTATTTAAGAATACCACTATAAACAAATAAACAAATTATTATTGTATTACAAGAATTACGTTAAATAACTACTTCAAGAGTCAGTACAGCGACTCTTTCTTGGTTAAGCCTAGTGCTGCTAGTACACATTTCTTTACACAATTTACTGTTCAAATAAACTGTTGCAAATAAAGTGGCCCATGAATAGATCATTTTTATATTTTATTGTAAAATATATGCAAATGAAGTATCTTTGGGGAAAAAGCATGGGATTTTGAGGTATGTGCCAATTGGCAAACCAATATACCACAGTTAAGGATTCTTCTATACTGATATCAGCCTGATCCCATGCTCATTTACTCATAAAAATTCTCAGACACCAATATCAATTTGTGATGTAATCTTAGTGTACACGCTAATGAACAGACAAAATTAAATGACAGCAAAACTGCAGCATCTTCCTACAATACAAGTAACCTGATAAAACATCATTATGGTGTGTAACTAGTATGTTTAATAGAGAGGCCAAGGGTAGCTGACCTGAGCGCACAGAGCTGAAAGCATTGAAAATGAGCCCAAGGTGCCGTCAACTGCACATGCACAAAGGTATTTGGGAGCGTGGAAGTAAGTGTGCAGAGAAACTCTTGCACGTGGGAGCACTTCTGTTCAATGAGCACTGAGCCACTGGTGCTTGTACTTATTTGAAAAACCATGCCCATTGATTCTCCTCTGCAAAAGATACTGTTTAAAAGCCATAACATCTTAAACATAAAAACAGAATGTAAGCAGGTTACTCAACTTGGTATCAGTATTGGTTCTGACAAGTATAAAAAAATAAAAAAAATTAAAAAAAAAAAACATGTATGGTACTGATGCATCCCTAATCACATTATCATGGACATTTAAAAAATACCCTATCATTTCCCTTGCGAGTGAACAAATGTTACATGAACAGAAACTTGTACGTGTTCTGAAAAGTTTTCTCTCTTGCAGATACAGAGGGCTTCTATGTTTCAGAGGCCGTCCATAAAGCTATGATAGACGTGACGGAGAATGGAACTGCAGCAGCGGCAGCCACAGGTAAGCACAGAGTGTTACAAATGAATTCAACAAAAGACCCACCTCGTGGGTCTGGGGCTGAAGCTCTGGAGACGAGGACACCACGTTGACCTCCGGCTAGAGCTCTGCAGGGGAGACGGCCTTGTGGGTCTCAGGCTGAACCTGTGGATATGAGGTTGCCACGTTGACCTCTGGCTGAAGCTCTGCAGGGGAGACAGCGTCGTGGGTTTCTGGAGCTCTGGAGTTGTGGAAGCCACCCTGTCGGTCTGGGGCCGGAGCTGGGCTGTGGAGGCCGCCTTGCCGGCCTGGGGCCACAACTGGGCTGTGGAAGCTGCCCGGTCAGCCTGGGGCTGGAGCTGGGCTGTGGGGGCCGGAGCTGGGATGTGGAAGCTGCCCGGTCGGCCTGGGGCCGGACCTGGGCTGTGGAAGCTGCCTTGTTGGCCTACCCATAATAGGTGGTGAACGGCAGAACAGCTTCACTCATATGGATGGTACCACCCAAAAGATCATCCAGGTTAGCGGTGTACTCTGGACTCCCAAACTCCTTTACAAATAGTCCCACAAACTGAGTTATATTATTAAGCCCACTGGATTCTGTACTGGCCAGATGCTCCACCGACTGGTGGGCTGGGCCAAAGAACCGGGACAAAATGAACCCAAGCCACTGCTTCTTGTTGGGCTTGAGGCTCGCCATGCTCAAAAAATATACCTGGCAGTCCGTGAAGAAATATTCGGAATAACTGAAGAAACTATCATACAGGTCAAGGAGGTCTATCGCAGTCCACCAGGGGAACTGGATCGAGTCAAATGTAGGCAAAGTTTTGTTGGGCTCCCTGGTGTGATGTCTCCTCTGCTTCCCTGCTGCATCCATGTTGTTGAAGTATTCTGCCATGTAATTATTTAAGGAGACAGATGCAAGTGTACTTAAGAGCTTATTGAAGAATTGGGCAGACAAATCCAAATCGTAAAGCAAAACCGTGGTCAAAAACAAGCAAGGAGTCAGGTGATCGGCAAACAGGCATAAACTGGGCTAGGAAAAGAATCGTGAAATGCAAGGCTATAACCAAGTACAAAAACCATGAAACAAAGAAACACGGATCATAGGGCTTGGTAAGGTAGAAGCACTATTCAATACTTTGCACCCGAAAAAGACACGAGGGGTTTAAATACTTAATAAAATCAAAGGTAAAGCATAAACAGCTGTGAATAATAATGACACATGAAGGACACATCCACTAATGTAACAGAGGCGGAGACAAGACATAAGCGATAACAAAACATGTGTAGAACATAAACAAGGTCAATGTTACTGGAAACCTGGAAGCGCACGCTATCGCGCCACGGGCTGTTGAGCACGCTGCTCGCTCTGGTGCTCAGAGCGAGGGGAAATACCTGACATGACAATTATGCAACATATTACTCAGTCTTATGCAAACAATGCAATGTTTTCAAGTTGTCTGTCTGAAATTTTGGTCTATGTCTCAAAAATGAATGGTTGAATGTTTGTATTAAATATATGGAATCATCATTGTAACATTATACTTGAGATGAACTGACTAAATTTTGGAAGTGGTCCAAAAAGGACAAGGTCACAGTTTGGTTAATGGTTCTCAAATATACACCATCTTAATCAAGCATGCCCTGAAATAACCATTTATTAATGTAAAACATCCTATAATGGTTATTATTAACTGTGTTAATCCCAGAACAGCTTTTCCCTTCTATTTGATAAGTACGAGCATTAACGGAATGAGTACACACCGAAGCAGACTTGTGAATTAAAATATATGAATCCCCACAAGAATCTGTTTTGTACATGCCAAGCTTTTAGATGAGAAAGGTTTGAGCCAGTGCAGTTAAATAAAGCAGGTTTTTATGAACTCGATCATCTTGTTGTCCTTTGTAGCCATGGTGCTGTTGAAAAGATCCAGGGCGTCTGTGTTCAAAGTGGACCGCCCATTCCTCTTCATCCTACGGTGTGTAAACGGAGGTAAAGGCAAATTCCTTTTAATGCTTGAGCACCTGCATCATCTCTGAATGCCTGACGTTTGTCTTAACATTATCTAGTGCTAAACATTTACTATATGTCAAACATTATTATTATTGTTGGAATTGTATTTTTTTTTAAATATTATTTTTGTTATAATACAGTTGCAATCAAAATTATTCAACCCCCATTGCAAATCAGGTTTATTGTCAAAATTTACAGTCTTTCAGCTGCAATGAACAAATCAAACAAAACCAATTGAAATAGTTGAATTGAACAACACAATGAATTCTTCTAGTGGTTTCCCCAAATTCAACTGAAAATACAACTTATAATGACTTCTCCAGTTTCAAAATTATTCAACCCCTTCATGGCAAGCATCTTTAGTATTTAGTAGAGCACCTTTTTGCTGTTATGACCTGCTGCAAATGAGATGCATAGCTTCTGGCAGCATTCCTGAGGAATCTTAGCCCATTCTTCATGAGCAATGGCCTCTTGTGTTTGCGTGCTGCAATCGCCTTCTTCAAATTCCACCAGAGATTTTCTATGGGGTTCAAGTCAGGTGCTGTGATGGCCCTGTAGAATCTTCCAAGCCTTGGTGGAATTTGAGGTACACTTGGGATAATTGTCCTGTTGGAAGGTCCAATGTAGCCCAAGTTTCAGCTTCCTCAGAGATAGCATGATGTTTTCTCCTAGGATTTCCTGATACTTCAGTGAATCCATCTTGCCTTCCACACGCTGCAGGTTTCTGGAGCCAGAGAATGTAAAGCAGCCCCAGAGCATCACCGAGCCACCACTATGTGTGACTATGGACAGTGTGTTCTTTCTTCATTCTTCTTCCTCCAGACATACTGCTGATCTATCAAGCCAAAAAGTTCCAGTTTTGTTTCACCACTCCACACAACAGAATCCAAAAATGATTTTTCTTGTGCTTTTGGGTCAGTAGTGGTGTACGTCTTGGATTTCTGGCATGGAAACCTTCTGCGTTTAGTACACACCTTACTGTGCTCACTGAAACCTCAATGCCTGTTGCCACCAAGTCTTGCTGCAGATCTTTTGCAGTCACTTGAGGGTTTTTCACAACCTGCCTTCTCAGAAATCAGTTTTTTTCTGCCCCGTCCAGGTAGTTCATGTATTTTCTACCCCAGCCAGGTATTTCATGTGTTCCAGCTCAAGCACACCTGGTGCAACTAATGAAGCCCTTGATTAGTTGTATCAGGTGTGCTTGAGACAGCACCTGTTTTGCATATTTGTTCTGTTGTGAAGGATTGAATTCAGGGGGCTGAATAATTTTGAAACTGGAGAAATTATTATAAGTTGCATTTTCAATTGAATTTGGGGAAACCACTTGAAGTATTTGTTGTGTTGAACTATTTCTTGTGTCGAACTATTTCAATTGCTTTTGCTTGATTTATTCATTGCAAACAGTGGAAAGTCTGTAAATTTTGACAATAAACCTGATTTGCAATTTATTATTATTATTATTATTATTATTATTAATAATCAGCAAATATATAAATTAAGGTTTTAAGAGCATGATGTGTACCTATTAGGTAAACCTATAAGACGTAAATATGTTAAGTGTTTACTCCAACTGCTCTTAGGATAGTAACTCAGGATTCACAAGATGTAAATATCAGGAAATGTAGGTAGCTGTAGGTCATTTGTTTTTATCCTCCACTGTCCCATAAGACATTCATTTTGATTTTATTATCTGTAATTAATAAAACAAACACCAATCTATTTCTATTTTCTTCCTTTCCTTCAGGTTCGGTGCTGTTTATAGGCAGAGTAATGAATCCAGCAAAGGAGTAGAATAAATACGACACACACTGTCCTCAACATGCACACAATACCCAGTAGCACACAAACCTGATCTCTCTTCTCCCTCATGGGTGGTTGGGGTGAAAGGTCATATGGGGACCAATAAGAGGGATTTGTACATATTTGTAAATAAACCCTTTTTTTGCACCAGAACATTTGAAGTCACGCATTTATTAGAAACAGGCATTCTCTTTTCCTGACTGAAATTCTTTTCATTTTCAGTCCACCTCTTACTATACACAAACTAAAACAAACTCTGTTTACAGCAAAAATGTTTATTTCGAATACTTATTGACAGTATAAAATAGAAATTTTATTCATCCATGTACAAAAAAAAAAGTAGGCTTTCATGAGAAATGTCCTTTAAATAATACTTTAAATTTCCATATTTACATTTGTACAACTTGCACAAAATAAGCAGAGCTTGGAGTGCTTGGTCCCTATGAGGAGTCAAGATGAGATCAGCAGGGTGTGATGGTGGTGTGAAAATAAGAGAGGAGTTACTATGAAGGACGGATCCAAAACAAAGAGGAAAAAAAAAAAAAAAACTTGATGGGAGAAAGGAGACATTCCCAGCATTCCATGGACAAAAGACATTTTCTTTAAGGGAATGACAACCTTGTTTGTTATTGTGTTGTCTTGCTAAACTGTTGTTAAAGTAATTCTAATAATGTTCTTGAAGAAATCCTTACAGAAGAATTTCATTTTTAATAAACATTATTAAATTGTGAAGACTCTGACCACTGGTTGTTAAAATGAATGATTGCTTGAGATGTCCAATTTAGAGCCAATTCTCATGATGGCACAGATTGTCCTGATAGACAAAGGTTTTAGTCCCCCCCCCCCCCCCCCCCCAAGTCGAACTTAGGATTCAACTTCATCTGCAATAAGGATTGGGAATTTTTTTTAACTAGACAATGCACTTGACAAATCCATTCATCTTTGGCATAAAGCAGGAGAGATAAAGAGATAAGAGAAGCACAGGAAGGGGAAATGAGGTGGAGGATGAAGAAAGCTGTGGGGGGGTTATATTCTACCTTTCCCCTTTGCCCTGAGGTGTGATTACGCCGAAGTGCTCTCCGTGTGATTGCCTGCGATTAGAAGTCGTCCAGATGGTTCATGCTGTTTGCACGTAAATGGATCTCTTCCAGGAAGTTCTCTAGCTGCTCTATGAGCACTCGCTTTTTAAATCTGAAAATAAACACACAGAAGAAAGCGCTAGCTCTTGTGTACAACTAGATCTAACAGGGATTAAACAGGAAATTCTATCATTCCTGTTTACACTTATAAACCGAATTGATCACTTTTTTGATTAACAGATTAATGTTTATTCATTAAAATGATTAATAGACGTTTCCTAGACAGAGTGCTGTGTACCTCGCTGCCTCTTTAATGATGTTCTGTAGAAAGATGAGTCTCGTTTCCAGACTGCCCTTGATCTGCTTCAGGAGGTAGAAGATTCTCTCATAACCTGCAAGAGGAAAAAGAGAGAGAAAATCAAGAAAATGTCCTTTAGGACTTTGATGAGTACACTTCACATAAAAATATAAACTTTAAGTGTACTACATATAGAAGTGAATGTTACACCACCTGATGGGAGGATACTTTATATTGAGCAGATATAAAGAATAAGCATACTTCATATTGAAATGTCTATTTTATTCCAGTAAATACATTTCAAAAATAAAATGGGTTTTATATAAACAGCAGGAATGACCAAAATACTGATTATTGGCATAAAAATATTTATATAACTGTTATATATGTTATATATATATATATATATATATATATATATATATATATATATATATATATATATATATATATATATATATATATATATATGTTATATAACTGTATTTTTGTTCCCCACTGACTGTAAAAGTTTTTTTTTTTTTTTGAGCGTCACGATGAAATTAACATTTTAATTCTAACAACATCCCAAGACTAGATCTTTGGGTTTAATATGCATGCAAATTTATGCATCTTTAATTTAACTAGATGAAGCCTCATTTGCATAAACATCACTTTTGAACATACAAAAAAAATAAAACCTTATCAGATATTAACCGACAAAGACCGATTGTCTCATCTACTGTCTTAAAAAAAGACCTCATTGACCTGTAGCATCTTGCCTCGAGTGTGCAACATTTAGAGCTAATTATGCTACGCTGTATGTTGTCTGCTAGTTAGGATTTCTGATCAGACATAAGACCTCACTATAGTTGAGAAGCAGCTACTGTAGAAAATGTAAATAAACACGTGTGTAAATCTATCACATAATATCACAAACTGTGAAATTGTTAGCCAATTAACGTGATGTAAAAAATGCAACGTCATCACGTATCTATACTTCACACATCAGTTTTGTTTAAGGAAGACTGATCTTGGGGCTTCTAAGAACTAGATCTTGCTTTGTGTTCCACATTTTGTTGAACATGAGCCCAGCAAGTGCACCTACGTCGGCCTGGCTTCCTGATCTCCCTGGTGATGAGGACGCGGAGTTCTGTGTTCAGCTCGCGCCCTTCCTCAATCCTCCTCCTCTTCAGCTCCTCTTCCTCTGGATCGTCTCCACCGTTCTCCCGCTTGGCCTCCTCTTCCTCCGCCAGGTGATTTCCGTGGAGGTTAGAGGGGGGCAAGGATGGCAGTTCCTGGGTCCGTTCCAAATCGAGACAGCCCATGTGATTGGAGTCTGGGGCACGCTCCAATTCGACATGGCCTATGTGGTTGGAATCAGGGACCTGTTCCAAATCGAGATGGCCCATGTGGTTGAGCACTGGGGCTTGCTCCAATTCGAGGTGGCTCACATGATTAGCATCCAGAGCTAAAATTGATTATGAAAAGGTTACGAATATACACATGAATTTGTACTGAAATTAAAATGATTTGGAACATGACGCTAAAGGACGTGTGTGTGTGTGTGTCACCTCTGGGTGGTGTCTTATTGGGCGGGGTGTATGCACGTCCCAGGCGCAGTAAAGGCGACATGCACCTCCTCCGTTTTGGAGCACCAGTAGGTGTGCTGGTATCGATGGGTCGCTTGCCTTTCCCCTGAGTCCCAGTCACAAACTCGTCTGCTTCATCCACCATCATCGCCTGTCAGCGACAGAACAGAAATATCATTATTCATCATGTTTATATTATTCAGTGAGACAGAAAGAAGACAGATTAATTCATTGAGCCACCCAAAAGTAATCAGCATAAACTGTCATCATAGTACCTTCTTGTCCAGTTTGAAGGGGTTGCCAAAGGTGTGCAGTCGCCTCGGCTGGTCCGGGTCCACCTCTCTCAAGGGGGCGGGGACAAGTTTCAGGAAGTCCTGATAGTTGCCCATTTGTGCTATGGGCACGCTGTGGAGCTGATCTAGAAGAGAAACAGACAAACGTGTAAAGAATAACTGGATGTAAATATATAGAGGAAGTCATAACTTTTTATTTTCTTTCTTTTTTTTTTTAAACAAACAAACAGAACAGTGTCACCTTGGTCTTGGCCCTTCAGCACACACATGCTGGTGTTCAGAAGATTTCTCCTCATGCGACTCAGCTGGTCCAGCAGCTGAATCCTGGGTATGTCATATGGGTTCCGCAGACTCTGTGGCTTCAGGGCCTACACACACACACAAAGAAATAATTTGAAAAAACTGCTATACTGAGTTGAATTAATTAATAATTGATCAATTGTGTGTGTGTGTGTGTGTGTGTATCCGAGTGTATGTGCGATACCTTGTTCAGCACAGCCAGCTGGAACCCTGAGAACTCTTTGGGGTTAATGTCAAGCGGGCCATCTCCCATGATGCTTTGCAGCAGCTGTGCAAAGTCCTTTCTGTGAGCTAACGAGAGAGCGGAGCCTCGGAGGCGGAGCTTGATACCCACATCAGGCCCCGCCTTCTTACCAACAAATGCACAAACACGGTCTGCCTCCACCTTCGCCTGGAACACACACACACTTTGTCTTAATGAAGTAAAACAACTACAAAATGTCTTGGATTTGGATTCAGAGAGCTTAAAATTTTGAGGAACTACCTGCTGGCTGAGTTTCTTCAAGTATGAAGCAACACTGTAGCTCAGGCCGTACTCCATGCTTTCAGCCAGCAGAGTCGGTGCTCCCATCATCCTCAGCGCCTTCCTCAGGGGCTGCAAGCAGCTAAATCAAGTTTACACACAAGTGGTGCGCGTGTATGTGCTCGTGTACGTGTGTGTGGTGCTCACCGTGATGTAGTATGGTGGCATGGTCTTCAGGTAGCTCTCGAAGGCCTGACGCCATTTTGGAGTAGGCTTGAATTTGTGCACTCGAATCAAGTCATCTAGAGGCAGACAAAACGATACATGACTTGCACGGTATGGAAAAGCATATTGCCATGGTGACATTTCTTTATGTTATGGTACTAATTCTTTAAAGGGTGCACAAGGGGCACATTGTGTGTGTAAAGGCACTTACCGAGTAGGGGCAGCACCACAGGGTAGTTGTAGGGCATGATGAAGAGGTTGACACAGCTGAGAGCTGTACTCGCCTTCAAGTAGCCGAACGGCTGCCCGAGTTCGCCATACTTAGCGCTGTTACCTACGTAAACCTGAACACAACGATTAAAGGAACAAAACGTACACAAACACACCCTATTTACTATGTCGTGTGTTCATAACCTAAGAATGTTTATGTGACCTGAATAGTGAAGATGGTGGGTGCGATTTGGGAGGCATCCACATTGACGGTGTAAAATGTTAAGTCCCCAACAAAGGGAACAGGGAGTAGGGTACCATTTGAAACACATGCGAGGGTGTGTTTGTGCACATGTATGTTACCTGCCAGCAGGTGTGTGGTGACTTCCTCTCCAGAATGTACTGTGTTAAAGGAGACGGCTCCAGCTCATACTTATCGAAAGGGACCTTATCTACGACCATAGGCTCTGCCTCCAAGCAGGAAAAACGCACCTGTGGATGGGCCATTCGTGGTGGCTGTGGAAACAAAACACACACACACACACACACACCCCCGACACACAATGAGACATAACCATAGAATCTGAGAAGACTCCATTTTAAAAGGCAGTATAAAGATTGAGCACATTAGCACTGTAATGACCAGTGAAACATTTAGTGCGCAAAAACCACTAACTGTTGCAAATCAAGGTCTGGAGAGATATGAGTGAGTTGTGCACTCCCTGTAGAGTGATGTAGGATGTAGATGTCCTCGGGTGTGCCTCTCAAACTTGAACTAGTGCATGCATTAAAACAGCAATAGCTTTTTTAATATTTCTCATTTATCAAACTTTTAGTAAAGTTGGGTGTAAATGTTCTTGCAGGCCAAACCTAACCAAAACTTCTTACCAGATTTTCTTCACATGGGAATTAACGCACATTTTGACAAATGCCAACTGCCAAGCCTGTTAAGAACACAGCTGATTTACATATGCATAAAAGGAA
This sequence comes from Ictalurus punctatus, assembly GCF_001660625.3. Taxonomy (NCBI): domain Eukaryota; kingdom Metazoa; phylum Chordata; class Actinopteri; order Siluriformes; family Ictaluridae; genus Ictalurus; species Ictalurus punctatus. The sequence continues at coordinate 10,026,924 of NC_030421.2, read as the reverse complement.
ACACTCACAGTGAGCTTTGAAAATAACCAAACGATGACTAAATAGTGAAAGAGCGCCTCCAGAGCCATGACCAGTAATGCAGCTCAACCACTGCAGCACATCATCGATCATAGACACACACTAAGACCTGTTTCACGCTGAAGCAGGAGAAGTACCACTTTTTTTTTTTGCCGCCCATGTTAATAGGTTAAAGGATTCACCCTGCATGATCGTTTCGGCACCGAGTCTATTTCTGCTGCACTGCTCATGCTGAATTAAAGTGACAGTACATTGTTCCTGGTCATAAAAAACATGGGTTGACATGAAAAATTTTCTTTCACACAGTCACCACATGAGTGATGTTTCCATCGCAGTTTATGCACGTTTTCTTCTATAAAAAAACAACAACAAAAAAAACAAAAAAACAAAAACATTTACCACCTCAATTGAGTGCGTACGTTTATGTGCATTTTGGAGATTTGATTACATTTTATTTGATTTTATTCACCTCTTGACCTTGGTGATGATAAACCGAATCAGATGATAAGTTTTTCGCTTCGCTTTTGCACCAACCAGCAATGGCCATTTGTTGTGTCATGGTACATTTCGTAAAAATAAATAAATACCAAGGAAAAATGATCAATTGTAACTCTGTAGGAGCATTATTTAAACCTGAAATAGAGCTCAAAATTTGACTAAAATGCCTGGTTTCCATGACCTATTTCTTGAGAACTGCAGATTGCAGAAGTGCGGGACTGGTGTCGTTTAAAGATACTGATTATTTTTTTTTTATAACCGATACTTTGAATGTTTATGTGCCAATAACCAATATGCAGAACCAATATTTATTTATTGTTTTACTTTGATACTGTTTTTGACACATTGATAACACCACTGAACAAAAGTTTTATTTATAACAATTTTGTCAATTTCACATCCTCCTTGTATACAGAACAAAACTCTCATTTATACACCAATAAACAGAGGGCTCTGAAAGCGTGCAAACAATAAAATAAAAATAAAAGCTTCAATGAGGTACATAGATTATGTGACTCAGTGAGTTTGTCTCTATTTCTTAGCACCAAGCTGCTTAAACAGCATACCAAGCATTTATGCAACACATAATTTGTGTATTAATGGCTCTTATGTTAAATAAAGTTTATTAATTAACGCAAAGCAAGTATACTTTACGAGTCAACAGGACTCGTCTCCCCACAGATTTAGTGCTGCAATAGCGCTCCTGCGCACAATTCTAAATATGCCCACAAGATGACACCATTTATCGTTTTTTTCCGATATTGCAATACTTTTAATCAATTATGGAAAAATGCTTAAATTTCTGGGAAAATATCGGTAAAACAGATTTACAGTCGATCTCTACATATTTGAACTCTATAGATGCATAATTAGGAGCAGTGGTGGCTTGATGGTTAAGGCTCTGGGTTACTGATCGGAAGGTCGGGGGTTCAAGTCCCAGCACTGCTAAGCAGCCACTGTTGGGCCCTTGGGCCCTTAACCTGCTGACCCTCTGCTCGGACCCCAGCTTCCTGACATGCTGGGATATGCGAAGAAAAGAATTTCACTGTGCAGTAATGTATTGTATATGTGATTAATAAAGACTCATTCATTCATAATGAATAGAATGCTGATTACCACGATGTGAATTCCACGATGCACATCTGATTTTTGCAGTGCGATGCATTGTTAAACCCTTTTATACTTTACATATTTGTATTTGATCTGAATTGAAAAAAAATGGTATTTTTGTAAGGTAACCATTTCCCCATGTGAGTGAATATGTATATATATATATATATATATGTGTGTGTGTGTGTGTATCTCACCAGAGTGGGGGAGTTCTGATCAGGCCAGAAGGACTCAGGAATGGGCCAGTGGCCAACAGGAACCCCCGTTTTAGGATTAGGCCGCACATAAATGAGCTTATGGCAGCTGTGCCACTGCTGGGGGCCAGATTTGGCTTCTGAAGGACCATCTGAAAAGGATTTTAAAAAGATTTAAACCTTCATTCTAGACCACAGTTGTAATTGAGAATGGATTTCAACAGCTCCTGAAAAATATATAAAAATGTACGGAATGTAACCATGCATTAGTATGAGAAGGAATTATGATAATTATAGAGCTTAAGAATAAATCACTACAGGCATGCTATTGTGGAAAAATAACCAACGATGAGGTTGGTAATGAGCCGTTACTATTACTTAGGAAGTTCATCACACTGTAATGCCTATAAAGAGTCACTAATGACTTATTTTACCTTCAGCAGGGTCGGGTCCCGTCTTCTCAAAGTTTATCACGACTCCGCTCTGGATTTTCTGCACCAGAGACTCCAGGCACTGGTTCAGCATACGCTGAGAAAACACACTGTACGAGCGGCCTACACACACAATTATATACCAGTTATTTGTAAGTAGTATAAATACATAAAAGTATCTTAAATTAGCTAAAAATATATTTTAATAAATTGAATCCCAAAGAATTCAACACAGATGGTTCAAGAACTATTGTATTTTTAAAGAAAAATACAATGAAATCATTCAAATGTGTAACCACTACCACTAATAGACTTTAAATAAAACTTAAAATTAAATATAAATAATTGAAGAACGCTAGATTTAAATAACAATCTCTCACTTTTTGTTTATATTGATGGCTCTGGAGCCATTTTAAATCAGTGGACTTGAATTAAGGTTAAATATAAAGAGGCAGAATGATCGACTGTATTCAATAAATAACAGACAAATGATATATTATTATTATTATGAGGTATTGATGATTTAATAGAACTGATATTTTGATGTTTTTTTATTTTATAATAAATATTTTTTCTGAAACATTGTACATTAAATATGCTTCTTCATTAAATTTACTAAAACAAAAATAAAAGGAACTACTGAAGCTAGTCAATGAATTCAAGTACAAAATAAAATCTATATTACAACAGTTTTACTTAATTTTTGCTGTTATTTTTAAAAATGGAGTCATTTTATAGTTATATATTTTTTGTTTAGGATTAATACTAACGTGCAACATTTAACTACAGAACTGAACAATTTCTATTGTTGTACCCAGTCACACAATCAACCCTGTGCACGCTCTCTCTCTCTCACACACACACAAAGCAAGTTCCAGTACTTTCTTGAAATAGACAGCAAATTGACCCGCCTCTCTTGTTCAATGTGTGTATGCGTGCCAGTCAGCCAGCTACATCACTCAGCAGTTTAATTTAATTCATCAACAAAACATAATTTAAGAAACATCACTAAATACTCTAAATGCTCCACTCGCATCCATCTGTGATAACTGTTTGTGTTAATAGAATTTTAATAAACTTCCTTTTTAAAAACCCTCCTCTGGTGCATAATTTTAAATCTCACAGATGTTAACTACACGAAAACACGACTAACGTTAACTTAACGTTTACGTTACGTGCTAGTTTCGGCAATAAATCATGCTAATTACTACTTAAACAAAAACAAAGATCTACATTTCTCAAAGCACCTAACATTAGCTATCATAAGCAGGAAATCCATCCTAAATGTTATCTTCAATACAGATTCTCAATTAGAGAATACTCACCTCCTGTCACCTCACACATGGGCGTGACGGGGGAGGGGTCGGCCGGGACACCGCCCATTGGCTCAGGCTCCAGAGGGGCATGGCCTGAAATGCGGAGCACCAAAGAAAAAAGGCGCTGGTCCCAGCGGAATGGCTCCTTCGTCAACTCGCTGCCCGGCAATGGGGTCATCAAGGGTAAATGCAACTAGGTGAAGGGGAATAAAAACTGAAAGGTGTGGACATAGAGATGTAAACTAAACAGAAGCTATTAAACTAGACCGATTGGTGCGGATATGGTGCATCTGTAAAGAGATTAAAAGAGAATAAAATCACTCCTCAGATATCCCAATATCACATGTACCTTATTTTATACTGCAGGTTTAAAAAAAAAACACTCTCCAGAGACACCAACCCTCTCTGCTAGTTCCTGCCAAAAAATTTTCTACGTAATGTCTCTAAACATATTTAATGAGAGGTTGTGTTTGACAGGATATGAGGAAACCATGGTTAGAAATGTTCTACTCAATCTGGATGCAGAACTAACTGGAGGTAGGTAATGTTGTGAATGGGGAAATGAAAAAATGTCGTACCACACGTCATATGATGGAATGAGGAATGATATAAGGCGATCATTTGAATTTGCCGCTTTACAGTAACCAATAAATCACACATCATACCTCGTCCTGCACTCCTGAAGTGCTGGTCAGTTTGCTTCCATCTGTAATGGCGACTATGATGGCAGGCTCCAGGAAAAATGGGTTTCTTCCCTGCAGACAGACAGAGCTTACAGTATATAGTCGTTTTCCCGGACTATTTTAAAGAGAAAAAAACACATCATAGTGTGGGTTCATAAGGTGTTGGGCCACCGCAAACTATCGAACGGTGTCAAATGCACAGCTTCTACAAGTCTCTGGAGCTGTACTCCATTCTTCAAAAATTATTTTTGTATCATGGTTTCTGTAGAGTGACATCCAATACTATCAAATCAGATCAAAACTTTATCATCTTCACTAATGCACTTTACAAAATGTGTTACACAATGGTAGCCGTGAATAAAAGAAGAGATCAATTGCTAACACTTAATGTTCTAGTGCCTGTGTCTCATATCGCTGCAAAAGATTCCTTGAACCTCAGTAAAATCAAAGGCGGAAACAAGGGGTCATGAGCATCTATATTTATCCCACTGAGCAGATAGGGTACCTGCCCGTAGTTGTCTATCCCGGAAATTAAACGGTTTAGGTTAAGCAAATCGAAAGAGGTCCTTAAAGACTGGCCGAATGTGGTTAAACCAACAGCTTGCAGGTTCCTCAGTTCCGTCATGAAGATGGCGTGGCTCTCTTTCCATCCAGCCTGAGAAGAGAGACAGAAGTAGAGTAAGAATGTCAGCTCTTCCCATAATGAGAAAATTGATTTACTGACACGGTTTATGACAAGAACAGTCATGAACTTCGTATAACTTGGTAACAGAAGCTTGCAGAAGGTCGGCTTGATTATTAAGACGACATCAGTATATTATCTAGACCGATACTGGCATTGTATGAAACAGGCTGCATCCCTATTGAGACCGATATAGGTCTGATACCAACCCTATAGTTTCCCTACATTATCAATTGCTAGCGTGAACACTGGTTTAGCAAGATAGTCTTAATCCCGATCCTAGTAAATTCTGGTGCAGCTCTACAGCAGTGAGAAAGCAATTTGACCAGAATGCACCAAACATGCCATGTGTGGGGGGTTTTTGTGCAGATGAGAGACTAAATTATGTTGGTTTAATGTTTGAAAATGGTTATTAATACATGGTATCAGCACTTTAAATTTAATACGTTTTAATAGCATATTCAAGACATTTCTTTAAAAAAAAATAAAAAATAAAAAAAATATGTAAGACCTGCACATCACGTCAATCATGTTACTCGCTATATCAGCTATAATGGATTGTGTTCATGCATACACATCCATTTCCGGTTTAAGTTAACTATAGCAGGGTAAACAACTAGAAAGGTATATGAGAGACCAGGGCAAATATCATTTTTGCATTAGCCTTTGCTCCAACAGTGAAAGAAACACAAATCCAGTATGTCCTTTCCATGACTTTCCAAGAGAGGAAAAAAAGGATTACGGCAGTCAGAAATGAAAAAGATGTAAAATTTAAACAGCAGCTGTATTAGAAACCCCCTCACAGCAGTGTTTGAGGTTTTTTTGTGCAATTTAATGCCCGGGTAATGTAACAAGCAATGCTATAACTGTACAGAAATTTTTTTAAAGAAAAAATTATTATTATTTTTTTTAAACTTTGCTATTTTGTAATATTACTATTGCACTAGGGATGTCACGAGAACCAATACTTCGGTACCAACATTCCACATTAAAACGCGACGGTACTTGATTACCGTGGGTAATGAAGTGCTGAGGTGCAATTCTTCTGGAACTGAAAGGGGCAGCAAATACGCACAAGTGTTTTAGTCGGTCCACAAGTGGTAAAGAAGAAGGACGCCTACAAGCACACGGGAAAACTACAGAAGATGGCGACAAGTTTAGCTCCACCCCGACTTGTTGGGAGGATAGATGGTAAGAGTCAAAAATGGAAATACTTCGCATTCGAGGCAGATGACAACAAACATATAACTGATGCTCTCAAGCTGGTTTGCAACCGATGCTATCGTTCATTTCAAACAAAGCGAGGAAACACCTCGAATTTGGCAAAGCACCTGAAAGACGGACCCATCGCATTGTGGCCGTGAAACCAGCTAATGTTATGCTCCATGTAATGTTTGTGATAGGCAGTTATTTGTTAACGACGCTAACGCATTTCAATGTTATAAACTACCTCCTAATGGACCACCATGCATCGCCATTCAGCCCGTGTCCTGTCAGCAAAATGTAGCCTAATGTCACTAATAATTATTCAAATGTTCATGCTTTTAATAAATCTTTTTGGCCTGCCACCATATCAGTGAATTTAAACTAATGCTTGCATTCAGAGTATAACGGGGGACATGTTAGTGCACCTTAGCACTTGTAGCCTCCACTGTTTTATTAGTCATTGTCAGACAGTGTTTGATAACCAAGATATCTCTCTCTCTCTTTTTTTTTGCCAGCATCAGCCAGAGGAGGATGTCCTCCAGGACAGTTTTTTATTTAATTTTTTTAAATTTTATTTTTATACCACACCGTGGTATTGAGTATCATGTGCTTTTGGTGGTATTGGTACCGACTACTAGATTTCTGGTATCGTGACATCCCTATATTGCACTGAATAATACTTAACAATAATAATAAAAATTATTTGGGGGTACAAATAGTAATATATTTCTGACTTGCATGTTTCATATAACTCACTTTCATGTGTTAGACTTTGTGGCTTTTATTTTGGCGGAAAATCGCAGGAAGACCTCCTTTTAGTTGGCGAAAGTTTTTTGTTTTTTTTTAAATTCTGGAACTCACTTGAGTTCCAGAAAATCCAAGTATGCACAGTAGAGATGTAAGAGCCAGTGTAAGTTTTTTTTTTATTATTATTTTTTAATAAAAATAATCAAGTGGTTTTGGCATTTTAAAGGTTAGTTAGGTGCTCATGAAAGAGGTGGGTCTTTAACCGTTTCTTGAAGATGGTGACAGATTCAGCGGTCCAGATAGGGGTTGGAAGTTCATTCCACCACTGAGGGACAGTTAGTGTGAAGGTTCTGTAAAGGAACCTTGAGCTACGCTGAGTAGGCACTATTAAGCATTGGTCTTTAACCGATCGCAGATTGTGTGAGGGAACGTAAGCCTTCAGGAGAGTGTTGAAGTAGGGAGGTGCTGTTCCAAACAAGGTCTTGTACGTGAGTATCAAGGCCTTGAATTTGATATGGGCAGCTACAAGTAGCCAGTCTTCCCGGCGTCTATACTTTAACTTAAACTGTAAGCCATTATATATAATCTCATTATAGTATATTATACACACACACACTATAATAATAATAATAATAATAATAATAATAATAATAATAATAATAATAATAACAACATAGTTTAATCGTTGTAAAATTAATCGTATGAAAGAGTTCTGCCGCTAGTACACTTCGTTATAGGAACACGCTATATGGAAGTAAAGTCGCTGGCTGAGATTCTACAGGAAATATGTAAACTGTGTTCGTGCATAGAGTCTACTGACAAATGAATTAAAGTACATTAGGGAAAGTACATCATCAGCCCTATGCATCTCAGCCAACATTTTTGCTCTTTTAATTATGAGCAATATGAAAACAAATCAAACCAAAAAAACTAAAACAAAATTAAAAAGTACCAATTTTGCTGTGATTCTGTGTCAGCAGGCAGACTAACAGCCTCAGGACCCTTTATAATCCTAATTACAGGATTATAAATTATTACCCGTTCTACCCTGCATAGTTCCAACGCAGGGAATATTTTCGACCGTTCCACCCAGCGCAGTCCCCTTGCTCCTCACATTAGAACAAAATGTCGGCCATGTTTTGAAAGAAATATCGCTGCTTGTCGGAATGCTTCACACACAGCGGGCACAATAGTTGACAATTTAAAAAGTAAACAACTCAAACGGAATAGAAAGTTGTGTTTTTGAGTCTCTGAAGAGAAAATTACACTAAAACACTACCTTTATCCCGGCAGGAGCCTCCTCGAAAGAAACTAGCATGTATCGGTCTCCTCTGCTCGCCGGATCCCTACTCCTGAGCTGCGTGGACACATGAAAGAAAAAAAAAATCACGAAAATTTATTTTAAAACGCTAATTATTTAGGTTTGCGCCATGTTATTTACCTTGAGGAAAGTCTCAACAGCACCCTTAGCTATGTCCAGATAGGTAGTGCCCAAACGGGAGCGCTGGTTCATAGAGGCGGACGTGTCTATCAGAAACAGGATCACAGGCATCGTGTTGCTTTTATGACACCTTATACATGTCACTGCTAATCGGCCAAATGAAGGAAAAATAACCAAAATGTCTCTTTTGTTCTCCTCCTGTCGCTTCTGTCAACACGCCGCTAGCTAACACTCATGCTAATGCTAACGCTAACTGCCTTACACATCCTCAAAGTGTAAAAAACAGTTAACTGAATGTAAATAATTGCCCCGCTTCGTTGTAAACTTGAGAAAAGCTATTAAAAAACCCTTGGGTGGGGAAAGATTAGTGATACAAAAGGGTAAATAAGTGTCTTTTGGCAGGAAGTTGGAAAGATAAGCCTAACTTTCATTTCGGTGCAACTTAAAGACCAGAAACCTCTTTCGCCGCCTCACTTCTTTTAACTCTGGGCTCAGGCCAGGATCCGCCCTTAGTGTCAACGTCACGGCTTGTCAAAAAACGATTTCGCTGATTGGTCCTTTTTGGGGGACGTTATTATCATATGCAAATAAAGAACATTTATAGTGACGGGAATTCCGATTCTTTTGTGTGAGTCAAATCATTCGGCTCAGCTCATCAATAAGATGACTCTCGGTTCACAAAATGCTCATTAAAAAAAGGGGATATTTTGGCCTGTGATTGTTCTCAAAATATTCTCAAATGTTCTCAGAATATTCTCAAAAGATAATATTTTGACAGCTCCACAAGCTCTTTTTGTGATTGGCGACAACATAATAGTTGAAGTAACATAAGGTTTGGCATCAAATTTAGTTTTCCTCAACAGTTTTTATTATCAATCTGTTAAGGTTAATCAAAAGATTACCACCGGATAATTCTCCACTTGGAGCGGTTACTCAGTACGTAACTGAACGTCAGTAAACGAAGACGGCAGTGTTGTAATTTTATATCTTCAGTGAACAGAGGCGAGACCAATCAGACAGGGTTTATAGGAAAATATGTTGAAATGCTCGTGTCTTATTGGCTGACAGCTCTCAATACTGCTGAATGCTAGCTCACAGTCAGTTAGTGTAAGTGGAAAAATTGATATACACCAAGTAATGGTGTATATATATATTTTTTTACCAGTAAAGGGGTTGAAACTAACACTAACATTCTCTGATGCTGGAAACAAGGTGTGTAAATATCTATATAAGTTCCAAGTTACGTGAACATGATATGAGCAGAGCATAAGGACAGATAATGTACTCTGCATGCTACTGTATCAGCTAAACACATACAATGATAGCTTAGTTGTGCCTTCCTATGGCTTGCAACACCAAACTAGGTTAGTGTCACGTTAGAAAAACTTTGACATTTTTCGGTCTGGTAGTCCTGCAAACAGTGATAATACCCTAGGTGAGGTTTATGATAAAACTAACTTTTTGTCCAATTTTCAATTTTTTTTTTTAAAGCAATTAGCCCTTACATGCAAGGGGGGAAAATGCATGGAAAGAGTTTATTTAGAAGCATTTAAAGAGAGAAAAAAAAAAGTTGCTTGATGGAGAATAATCTGGGCTCAACCCTGGATGATTAACAGTCCAGCTAATGCCCCTGCATTAGTTTTAATCTCTCAAAGTCTGATCTTCACAACACATGTTTGTGGAAGTGTATCATGGCACGGACAAATGAGATTTCTGAGGACTTCAGAAAAAGAGTTGTTGATGCTCATCAGGCTGGAAAAGATCACAAAACCATATCTAAAGAATTTGGACTCCACCAATCCACAGTCAGATAGATTGTGTAGAAATGGAGGAAATTCAAGACCATTGTTACTCTCCCCAGGAGTCGTCGACCAACAAAGATCACTCCAAGACCAAGGCATGTAATACGCTCACATTGGCTAATGTTAATGTTCATGAGTGAACCATCAGGAGAACACTGAGCAACAATGGTGTGCATGGTTCATTTTGTCTTATTTTTTAATTGGGTTCTCTTTATCTACTGTTAGGACTTATGTGAAAACCTGATGATGCTTTAGGCCATATTTATGCAGAAATATAGAAAATTCTAAAGGGTTCACAAACTTTAAAGCACCACTGTAGGTGGATTCTACCCACCATCTACTCAAGCCAACTGGATAATGGCCATATTGAGCTGACCAATCGGAACATGTTCTCGCTCCAGCTAATCATTTTTTGTTTTATAATCAGGGTGGGAACAGAGTCATATTAAACCAAACTCACATATTATAAAGGGTCTCCAACATGGTAGATCAGGAGGAATCATGACAGGTGAGTGGTTCTAACCATCTAAACACATCACTGTAACAACATCTAGAAGAAAAGCAACATTATGGGTCATAAATGTACTGTTATTATAGATTAGTGGTCTGATGGATTAGTAACTATGCAGCCTGCTAGGGCAACACCTTCTTGCCAACGCCACCTTTTCACGATACACAATCGTTCAATTTACATATAAGATTTACATTTAGATGTAACATTTAGATTTAAATTGAAAATTTAGATTTAGATAAAAGCGTATTTAGATTTATAGTTGATATTTATTTTTAAGTAATAAAATTGTAATAAAAAAGCCACAATGCTTATCTGTGTGAATCTTGCAAAATCTGTTATTGTAGTTAAATCTGAGAAAATTGGACCAGTTTTTGTTACACGTTATTTTACAAACGGCACTTCTTAAAAGAGAGTTGTTTTTTTTTAAAAATTCATCCCCCGAAAAATCCCAAAGTGCCATGGATCTATGCTTGTGCACCCAGAGGCAGTATCTTGTGGTGCCTACTGTCTTATTATTGACTCTCTGAGTATCTCTCAGACATAGTTCTTGGTTTAGAGGCTCCCTGCACCAAAGACCCTGATTCAAAGTCCATCAAGCCTGGCCTGACGCAAAAAAGCTTAAGAAACTTAGTCTTGGCTACCTAGAATCCTGATAGCTCAGAGCAGCCATATAGTCACACTACCGTGTCCCCTTTGCAGATCGGAAGTCGTATAATTGACAAATACAGTTATCTCTAACGGAGCCAAGATGCACTAGCCCATGACTGGCCTTTAGACCTACAGTATGTGTCTCCATCTCAGATCAAACCACAGAGTGCTACTTGTGGCCCCAAAATGGCCACTGAGACCTGGTTACTCTCGCTGTTTGTGCCTGTGGGTTCAGCCCCTCTGAGTGGTGAACAATTCAGTGACAGTGATATAGCAGTTCAAGAAGCAACCCTGAGTGACAGAGCTCCTAGTACACAGGCTTTATACACTATCAGGTAATAAGTGAGAACTGCTCTGTCAGTTGGACCCGGTGTGCTTCCCAGTACCTAACTGATATACTTTTTGCAGGGACTGCTGGATAATAGCTACACTGCCTACACAGAGAGAGTGTAGAGGGCATTTGGGAGATCATAAGCTCATATCAGCATTTTTGAACGGAAGTAGGCACCTCCACCTTTCATTCTTCCCACAAGGAGCCTGCCTTGGGACTTTCTTCTCCTTTTGGAGTACTTCAAGTTATCTCTCCATGAGCATACCCAGGAGTTTGAAATGGGTATGTGTAGAACCCTGGTGTGTAAGGGTGGGGAGGCAGGCGGAATTTTAACTGAGCTCCCAGATCATGTTTATTCAGACATGCTTTTCAGCTTTTCACTTGGTGGCCATTGGGATATGCAGTTCATTCCTTTGCTGTGCGGAAGAGCTGGGCTGTTCATTCGATTTGAAGCCACATGATGTCGCCCTAACATCACACACCACAAGAGCCACGTCTTTAATACATTTCCTCATATTCTGTTATGGTTGAAGTGAACCTGTATGTTGATGTAAATGTGTACTTATACATTCATATAGATCTCAGAACAGAAAAGTGGCAATTATAGTTAGTTTCTGATCTCTTGTGCCAGCTCCTGACCATCAATATCACCCTTAGTGACAAATTTCTGCTCTGACCCTGCATTAAATGCATAATGCAGGAGATATCAGTCATTCAAGAAGAGACAAACTTTTATAATACTGAGTTAGTCCGGTACTCTGGATACTGAACTACAACTAACCTAGAGCTGAATTTATTGTCACTGCCTAATGTGTCAAGAACTGTCTTATTTCCCAGCCCCACAATACCAATGTAATGTTGTGCCAATTATTGCTTCTTTCAATACCAACCAAACAAATATATAAAGTGTACTCCGCAATGTTTAAAAAAAAATTTCACTACAACCAGTTTCTGTATGATGCTGCATCCATGCCACTATGGGTGTCATTATAAGCCCAAGACATCTGCCAGGATATTAACCAGCATCCATCCATCCATTTTCCATACCACTTATCCTACATTGGATCAAAGGGGAGCCTGGAGTTTGGGTGAGTTTGTGCCCACTGTAGAGTCAGATTCTTGACTGAAAGGAGTGGTACCAGTCATGGTCTTCTGCTCGCGTATCTCATCCACCTCAAGGTTTAATGTGTTCTGGAGATGCTTTTTTGCTCACCACAATTGTAAAGAGAGCTTATTTGAGTTACTGTCACCGTCCTGTCAGTTCGAACCAGTCTGGCCGTTCTCCTGCGACCTCTCTCATCAACCAGGCATTACGACCCACAGACCGGGATGGTTTTTTGTTTTCGCACTATTCTGTGTAAACTCTAGAGACTGCTGTGTGTGAAATTCTCAGGAGATCAGCAGTTTCTGTTCCTATATAAAAGTTTGATCATTTTGTCTCATACAAAAGAATGACATTACATCTATAATCAATTAGATCTTTTATTTGTGATTTTTTTTTCCACATGTAAAGACACACAAATACAAGCATTTTCTTGGAAAACATGTCAAAACGGTACATTTGTTAATCTAAAAGTGCATTGTAATGTTCACATATGGTACAAGACTTGACAAATGTTAAGTATTTACACAGTATGATGAGAATTGGCCCACTGGAACATGACTGCACCTGTTCTCACACACACACACCGCTTGGATATCATCAAGGTCATTATATCTCTGTGGAGTACATCCTGTGCAGTGAGTGCTGTAGTGATCTTTAGGATACCACAGGCGTCATGTCCCATAGCTACACACACACACACACACACACACACACACACACACACACACACACACACACACACACACACACACACACACACACACACACACACACACACACACACACACACACACAGAGGGATAGGACCAAATATTAATTATACAATTCACTATTCAACTTTACATACCAGTCACAGACACATAATGCCTCAGTTGATCCTTATTATTAAAAAATACATTAAAAAAAACATCAACAGAGGCACCAATATTGCTAACAAGAGAACGCTAGCAGAGGAAAAAATTACCACAAAAATCCTCTCAGGCAGAGAAAAAAAAGAGAATATTACTATAAAAAAATATCTTAGTATATGTAAGATAAGATAAAACCGAGTTCAAATCCAATCACTGCCACCACTGGGCCCCTGAGCAAGGCCCTCAACCATCTACTGCTCAATTGTATAAATGAGATAAACACAAGTCACTCTGGATAAGAGATAAATTCTGTTAATGAAAAGAATAAAAATATTTCTCCATTGACTCCATTTGTACGCTACCTTGTTTTGTGTCTCATCATCCACACTAGATTAGAACACACTGGACTTTATTATAATTACACGTAAATTTATATATATTATATATATATATATATATATATATATATATATATATGTGTGTGTGTGTGTGTGTGTGTGTGTGTGTGTGTGTGTGTGTATAAAGACCTTGACGGCCCTGTCCGTCCCAGAGGTCAGCAGCCAGCTCCTGGTTGGCTCGTAGTGAACATACACAATGGTGTGTTTGCTGTCATGGAATGTTGCAGTTGGTGCTCGCCTTAGAAGAACAAACAATGCAAAACTTTTTTTTTAACAGTCTCACACAGCTTTCCAGACTTACAGTAATATACATTTATACTCATCAGGCTGGAAAAACTTCCAAAATCATCTCTAAAGGGTTTGGACTCCACTAATCCACAGTCAGACAGATTGTGTACAAATGGAGGAAATTCAAGAAAATTGTTACCCTCCACCGGAGTGATCGACCAACAAAGATCACTCCAAGAGCAAGATGTGTAATAGTCTGTGTGGTCACAAAGGAACCTAGGGTAATGTTAATGCTCATGAATCCACCACCAGGAGGACACTGAACAACAATGGTGTGCATGGCAGGGTTGAAAGTCACTACTCTCGAAAAAGAACACTGCTGCCCATCTGCAGTTTGCTAAAGATTATGTGGACAAGCCAGAATGTTATTGGAAAAATATTTTGTGGACAGATGAGACCAAAATAGAACTTTTTGGTTTAAATGAGAAGAGGTATGTTTTGAGAAAGAAAAAAAATGCATTCCAGCATAAGAACCTTATCCCATCTGTGAAACATGGGGGTGGTAGTATCATGGTTTGGGACTGTTTTGCTGTATCTGGGACGGGACGGCTTGACATCATTGATGGAACAATGACTTCTGAATTATACCAACGAATTCTAAAGGAAAATTAGCCATTCTGCCTCCCTGGTGTCATGTGACTTGTTAGTGTTACAAGGTCTCAAGTGTGAATGGGGAGCAGGTGTGTTAAATTTGGTGTTATCACTCTCACACTCCCTCATACTGGTCACTGGAAGTTCAACATGGCACCTCATGGCAAAGAACTCTCTGAGGATCTGAAGAAAAAAAAGAATTGTTGCTCTACATAAAGATGGCCTCGGCTATAAGAAGATGACACTGAGCTGCAGCACGGTGGCCAAGACCATACAGCGGTTTAACAGGACAGGTTCCACTCAGAACAGGCCTTGCCATGGTCGACCAAAGAAGTTGAGTGCACGTGCTCAGCGTCATATCCAGAGGTTGTCTTCGGGAAATAGACGTATGAGTGCTGCCAGCATTGCTGCAGAGGTTGAAGGAGTGGGAAGGTCAGCCTGTCAGTGCTCAGACCATACACCGCACACTGCATCAAATTGTTCTGCATGGCTGTCGTCCCACAAGGAAGCCTCTTCTAAAGATGATGCACAAGAAATCCCGCAAACACATTGCTGAAGACAAGCAGACTAAGGACATGGATTACTGGAACCATGTCCTGTGGTCCGATGAGACCCAGTTAAACTTATATTGTTCAGATGGTGTCAAGCGTGTGTGGCGGCAACCAGGTGAGGAGTACAAAGACAAGTGTGTCTTGCCTACAGTCAAGCATGGTGGTGGGATGTCATGGTCTGGGGCTGCATGAGTGCTGCCGGCACTGGGGAGCTACAGTTCATTGAGGGAACCATGAATGCCAACATGTACTGTGACATACTGAAGCAGAGTATGATCAGTATGTATTATTCCAGCATGATAACGACCCCAAACACACCTCCAAGATGACCACTGCCTCGCTAAAGAAGATGAGGGTGAAGGTGATGGACGGGCCAAGCATGTCTCCAGACCTAAACCCTATTGAGCATCTGTGGGGCATCCTCAAGGATGGAGGAGCACAAGGTCTCTAACATCCACCAGCTCCGTGATGTCATCATGGAGGAGTGGAAGAGGACTCCAGTGGCAACCTGTGAAGCTCTGGTGAACTCCATGCTCAAGAGGGTTAAGGCAGTGCTCGAAAATAATGGTGGCCACACAAAATATTGAAACTTTGGGCCCAATTTGGACATTTTCACTTAGGGATGTATTCACTTTTGTTGCCTGCGGTTTAGACATGAATGGCTGCGTGTTGAGTTATTTTGAGGGGACAGCAAATTTACACTGTTATACAAGCAGTACACTCACTACTTTACATTGTAGCAAAGTGTCATTTCTTCAGTGTTGTCACATTAAAAGATATAATCAAATATTTACAAAAATGTGAGGGGTGTATTCACTTTTGTGAGATACTGTATGTAAAGATGTATAGCTCAAAAAAGAACGCAAGAAAACATCTTATAAGCAGGTAAATACAGCATGTAACTATCTATCTGTCTATATAAATAAATCAGGTTTCTGTTGAACACTCACTCTTCATCAGTGATGGATTTGTG
This sequence comes from Ictalurus punctatus, assembly GCF_001660625.3. NCBI lineage: Eukaryota > Metazoa > Chordata > Actinopteri > Siluriformes > Ictaluridae > Ictalurus > Ictalurus punctatus. The sequence goes on along the minus strand of NC_030421.2, from coordinate 10,010,546 downwards.
GCATTCGTCACACACTCGCACCTGGAACTCGAAGCCCATCAGAGGGATGGTGGAGCGCTGGGATGAACACTTGCCACACACGGCCTGGCCGCACTTCCTACAGTGATGCTACGAGGAAAGATGATCACATGAACCTCACACAAATAGTACACTGTGTGTAATGTTTACTGTCAGTCTGTTTCCTGCTGATGGAACTGTAGCCCAAGCACTGAGCTATTTATTTTTTATTTATAACTGCAGAGACAAGCATTCAGTAAGCTGCTGATAACGTGGTTACCAACATTCTTTTATCCTGTCTAACTAGAGGGGGAAAAAAACACCCTACTGATTATTGCAAATCAATTTTTGTATTGTTTTAAATGCAATGGTCCTGTTACGTGTGTGTGTGTGTGTGAGTGAGTGTGAGAGAGAGAGAGAGAGAGAGAGAGACCTGGCGCAGGCCGATCTTTTTGCAGTCCCACATCTGTTTAAAGTTCCAGAAGAACGGCTGCTCGCATTTCTGACAAGAGTCGCTGTCCAGCCATTCAGGAGTCTGGAACACACACACACACACAGTGCAACTTACACAGCTTATACACAAAAAAAGTCAACAGAAAAGGAAATTTGACATTGTGTCTTTTGTTCACCTCTTGTCGTGTGACGTCCATGTTCCATACGACAATTCCACCATCAGCTCCACAAGAAATAAGTTGACGAGTGTGTGGAGCATAGTACAGCCCTTGTACCTTGTCACTGCGCGCGCGCGCGCACACACACACACACACACACACACACACACACACACACACACACACACTTTTCTTAGTATCACAAAGAAAAATCCTTTTCCACCAAATTAGCACAAAATAGCACAACAGCGATACAAACCCATGCTGTAAGTTTTTATATGTACATGTATGATGGTTCAGTGAATTCATAATGTACAGTTTAAATAATGGTGATTTTTCTGATGAAGGATTAACTGTATTCTTCCTCCCTTAAATGAAAAGTCTTTCTATGGGTGAATGGTTTTGAATATTAAGAGTTCCTTTGATCATTTTAGTTTAGACAGGTCTCAAGATGATGTAAGCCAAATTTGTTGAAGATTGGACAGAATATTTGGAGGAAGAATAACAAAAGTGGTAGTTAGATGTAATTATTTTTAACGTTATTGTAACTTTTGACCAGTAGGTGGTGCTGACACGAAATTTGTTGCAAGGTTTTGCTGAGATACAACCTCATTTCCTGTTTGGTGGCTTCGCATTGTTGGTACATTACGGACAAACCGTTTAGAATATTAACAATCTTTTGACAACTTTTGTCCAGGTTGGTCATTGTATGATATATGCCAAATTTGGTGACGATTGGACAAATTTTGGAGGAGTAGTGAAATTTTGACAAAATCCAAGATGCTTGACAGGAAGATGTTAATTAGCCAAATTTGGTGATATTCAGACAAATGTTTTTAAATAAATCCAAGATGGTTGAAAATCTAATTTGGCAGAAATTGACATCATATGGTCCATTAAACACAGCATGATCCAAGGAATCTAGGGAAACCTTACATTGATGTTTTGGCCACACAGTTAAAAAGTTATGGGCATAAACATACTTTGAAATTTGGCCAGAATTTGACCTGTTGGTGGCACTACAGCTTTGGGAGCTTGGGACCCAGATTTAGTGTATTTGTAGCTTAATGTGTCCTGAAGCTGTGTGCCAAATTTCACAACTTTTTACCACACACGTCTATGGGCTGCCATAGACACACTACCCAGAATAATAATAAACAGAATCCGTAGAAAAACAATAGGTACCTTGCACCGTTGGTGCTCAGCCCCTAATAAGAAAAGACAGAACAACAATAGGGTGCCTACGGACCTTCGGTGCTTGGCCCCCTAATAATAAGTTTGTTAGTGTGTCAGACTTGTTAATTCAAAAGAAAATAGAGCAAAAGAATAGAGCTGGGACTAAGGACATCCGAAATCAAGAAATGTTACTTATTTCAGTGTAACTAGCTAGTGCTAAATGTCTGTGCTAATTCACAGCACAGCATGAAAAAGTAAAGTCTGTGTGCACAAGCAGAATAACAGCTAACATCAGCCAACATTTTACCTGTGTTATTGAATGATTTCAAAACGCAAGACTTTTCTTCATCCCCTAAACTAAAATAGACCTAGCAAAAAAGCATACAGTGACATGCTATTAGTGTAGCCGTACATCATTAGCATTCACACTAGCTCGCATTTGTCACAGGTGGACACGAGCATGGTTTCAGTATCTGAGTCTCGATTTGCATCGTAATATTCCCAGCGATTTCATTAACCTGCCACATTTGTGCTCCTCACTAATGTTATCTAAATTCATTTTAGTCAGCTAAGCATGCAGGTTGTGGAGCTTATTTGGAAGCTTCCGCCCACATAATAAAGGATTCAATCTGATCGTTGTTGATGTCAGATGAGCTGGTTTGAGTATTTCAGACAATGCTGATCTTGTGGGATTTTCACACATACAACAGTCTCTAGAGTTTCCACAGAATGGCGCGAAAAACAAAAAACAGTGAGCAAGAGTTCTGTGGGTGGAAACACCTTGTTGATAAAAGACTTCTGAGGAAAATAGTTAGAATGGTTTGAGCTGCCAGGAAGGATATAATAACTCATGAATGAGTAGGTGTACAGGTGTTCCTAATAAAGTGGATGTTGAGTGTATATTTTGATGTAACCCTGCTCACACAGTTGTATGATACACTTTATATGAGTCACATTCACCA